>NW_026056967.1:1200000-1543627 GCF_023758075.1 Alternaria novae-zelandiae | reverse complement strand
TAGTCTTTAATAATAGAACTATCTTCTAGATTTTTAGATAATTTAACTTCTATAGGCAAAGGTATAGATTTAGGCTTATTTAATAGCTTATTATATTTAAATAATAGCTTATTAATAAAGCTTCTTTGCGTTATGATTAAAGATCTCTTAGATCTATCTCTAATTATTTCTATACCTAGAAATTCTTTAATTTCTTCTAAATTAGTTATTTCTAATTTAGAAGTTCTAGTTAAATCTTTATATAGATTATTAACTAAATTTATATTTTTAGTAAATACTAATATATTATCTACGTATGTAGCTAATATAATAAGTTTAGTATTATATATAAAAATACTATTATCTATATTTAAAACTTTAAAATCTAGTTATTCTAGAATTTTAGTTAAAAATAATTACTACTATCTAGAAGCTTATTTTAAACTGTATAAAGCTTTATTTAATCTATAAACTCGATTATTATAGTCTTTATTTAAAATAGTTTTATTAATAAAATTTAGTAAGGTTTTATCTATAATATCTTTTAAAGCTTCTTTTAAAATATATTCTTCTAGGCCTATAGGCAATTATATATAGATATTATTATTATCTATTTCTATATTAAGAAAAGCTTATTTAATATTCTAAGTATAGATTTCCTAATCTAGATAGCAGAATATAGCTAATAATAGCCTTATAATACTAGGCTTACTAGTAGAAGTAAAAGTTTTATTAGAATTAATATTATATTTTTGTAAAAAGCTTTTAGCTACCTATCTAGCTTTATATTTTTTAATAGTATTATCTAAGTTTAATTTCTTAAAAAGAACCTATCTACCTTTAATAGTATTAATATTATTAGATTTATTAGTTATATTCTAAGTATTAGTTTTAATAAGATTATCTACTTCTATTTTTATAGCAGCTACATATAGATCTTTATCTTTTCTACTTAATACTTCTTTATAACTTTTAGGTTCTATTAAACTATTATTACTAGTATTTAAAATATTCTCTATAATAGAATTATTATAAAGAGTATTCTAATTGTTTTTACTAGTATTAATATTTAATTTACTATTAAAGCTATTATCTTCTATAACACTAGTAGAATTAATAGCTAGTTTATCTTTAGAATAATTATTATCTAGTTCTACTAAACTATTATTATTATTAGAAGAAATAACTCTTTTAGAGTTATTATTATTATTATTAATTAATAACTTATCTTTAGAATCTTAAAATTTAGAGTTATTATTAATAACAATGTTACTATTACTATTATTAATAATAATTTTATTATTATTATTTCTAGTAATAGTTTCTATTTTACTAAAGTCTTCTTCTATAATATTATTATTATTAGAAGAAAGATCTTCTAGTTTTCTAAATATTTTATTAATTTTTATGTTATTATTAGGTTTATAATAATAACCTTCTATAATTTTACAATCTCTAGCTCTAATAGTCTTATTATTACTAGAATTATATAATTTATAGATATTAGAACTACTAAATTCTATTAAATAATAAGAACTAGCTTTACTATCTAGTTTTTTAATTAAACTAGTATGTTTTTTATAATAAATTATAGATCTAAAAATTCTAATATTATTAATATTAGGTATTTTTTTATATTTTAACTTGTAAGGCGTTTTAAAATTAATAGAACTATTAGAAGTTCTATTATATAAATAAGTAGTAGTTAATATAGTTTCTCTTTATAAATTTTTAAGTAGATTACTATTAATTAATAAAGCTCTTACTTTATTAAGTAATACTCTATTAATTATTTCTACTGCGCTATTTTGCTTAGAAGTATAAGAACTAGAATATCTAGTATTTATTTCTTTTTTAATTAGATAACTATCTAGTTCTCTAGATTTAAACTTATTATCTAATTATAAAGCTTTAACTTTATTATTATTAAATATAGTAATAGAGTTATTATTACTAGTAGAATTACTATAATTATTATTAGAAGTAAAATCTAAGCTATTATTATTAGTAGCTTCTAATTCTAATTCTGTTATAGTATCTTCTATAATATTAATAATATTCTTTCTAGTTTTTAATTATTTTACTACTAAATATTTAGTAAAACTATCTCTAAAAGTAATATAGTATTTAAAACTTCTAAAAGTTTTAAGTTTAATAGGTTTACTTATATCTATATATAATTAATCTAAATAGACTTCTACTCTAGTACTTACTTTTATATTATAATTTTTAGTTAATTTAGCTTATATATAAGTAATATAGTTATCTAAATTAACTCTAGTAGTAGAAATATTCTCTAAATTAAAATCTACGCCTAAAGCGTTATCTTTTAATTTTTTAATAGTATTAAGATTAATATATTCTAATCTATTATGTAATAGTTCTATAGTATTATTATTTAATACTAATTATTTACTATTATTAGAAATAATATCTAAATTAGAATTATTATTTAAATTAGAATTATTATCTAATTCTATAGCATTATCTATTTCTAGATTATCTTCTAGATTAGATTCTTCTAGATCTTCTAAATTACTATTATTAATAGTATTTAAAGTAGTATAAGATTTATAATCTTTACTAATACTAGAAGTAGAACTAATTATAGAAAATATACTAACTCTATCTTTATAATAACTTTTAGATAATAGATTATTATTAGAGTTATATATAAAATAATAATCTTTATTAAAAGATAAAGAGTAATTTTTCTTAGTTATTAAACTAAGACTTAATAAATTAACTTCTAATTATAGTATATAAAGAACATTAGTTAATTTAACTAGTTTATTAGTACTAGTAAATTTAACTAAGATATCGCCTACACTACTAGCTTTAATATTATTATTAGTATTACTCTACTTAATAGTAGTAATACTAGATTTAATATTAATAAATAGCTCTTTAATATAGTAAGTATATATAGTAGCGCTAGAATCTAAAATAAAGTCTATAGTATTATTACTATTATCTTTATTAACTATAGAAGAAGTTAAAATAGTTTCTTCTTTAGTAGTATTATTAATAAATTTATTCTTAATTAAATTATTATATATCTTAAAATAATTAGATTCTAGATGTTTTTTTTTTTTACAATAATTACAAGTCTAAATATTATTATTATTAGACTTATTATTATTTTTCTTAGTAGTAGACATAGACATTTCTATATCTTTATTATTACTACTTTTAATAGAATTTCTTTTATTATTATTATTATTATTACTAGTATTATAGTTATTACTAGTAGAATAATTATAACTAAAAGAATTATTCTTATAATTAGAATTAGAATTAGAGTTTTTATTCTTAATAGAATTAACTCTTCTACTTTTGTCTAATAATTGCGATATAATAGTATCTAAATCTACACTATTATTATCTATTCTAATAGTTTATGTAATTATAGTTACTATATATTTATAATCTTTATTAAGATTATTTAATAGTAAAGCTATAAGAAATTTATTAAGTAAACTAATTTTTCTAGCTTCTAAGCTATTAGCTAAGAGTTTAAAATTTTTAATATATAATTTTAAATTATCTTTATAAGAATTAATAGTAGTATTAATTAGTTCTTTACTAATTAAAAATTTGCTACTAAATTCTTTTGCTTTATATAGATTTTTTAGCATTTACTATAATAAATAAGAATTACTAATATATCTTACTTATAATAAAGGTCTAGCTTCTAAAGCTAATTTAATAAAGCTAGTAGCTTTAATAGCTTTATCTTATAATAAAACTCTAGTAGCTTTTCTTAAACTAGATAAATTATGTGCTATTACTTCTAGATAGCCTTCTTTAGTTAAAAGAGCTTCTATTTTAATAGACTAAATATTATAATTACTAGATCTCTTTAATTAAGAAATTTTAAATATAGTATCTAATATCTTTTAGTTATTAATTAAATAATAATTAAATAACTAAAAATTTTATTACTTTAAAGTAATAAGATTATTAAACTACTTTAAAAAGTATTTAATAATAATAGATATAGAACAAAGACTATTTATATTTATTAATAATAATAAACTAGTTATTATTATTAATAATATAGCCTAGGTCTATACTTTTTTCTTCTATATTCTTTTAATAAAATAAAAGAATTAGTATTATAAAAATACTAAATTATTCTTAGAGTAATATTAATTGCTTATTACTTAGAATAATTCTAGAATCTAGAATATAGAAAATAGTAATAAAGCTAAATTTCTAATAGTAACTAAAGTAAAACTTTATTACTATAGATCTTTAATAATAAAAATAAAGTTATTATAATAATAATAACTAAAATTATAAACTTTAATTTTTTAGATAATTAATAACTTAAAGAATTCTCTCTTTTTCTCTAAAAGAGATTACAAATACTAGTATATATAAAGTAGAACGCGTTTTTAAGGCGTCTTTTTATATATAAAATTCTAGTAAAATAGATTCTTTAAGCTTATTAAAGCGTCTAGCTAGTTTACTTTTAAAATAATATATATAAGTAACTAACTACTCTCTAAATATAGAAAATATATATAAAACTCTATTATTTTATATTTCTATAAGTAGAGTAAGTAGAGACTAATACTAGTAAAAGTCTTAGCTAATACTATTTTTTTATTAATATTAATAAGAAGTACTCTAGTTTCTTTCTTATTAATTATTAAAAATAATAACTAAAAGCTTTTTTTCTTATTATTATAAAATAATAATAAGTACTTTTCTTTTTATTATTAATTATAATAGAGGCTAATTAACTACTAAATAAAGATTATAAATCTTTAAATAGCTTAAAGCTAAAAAGGTACTATTATAATAATAGATAAAAAGTATAGATTAAACTATACAGTTCTAAAATAGATATTTTATTAATTCTAAAGACTAACTCTTTTAGAATAATAAAAATCTTTTTCTTTTAAATATATTAATTACTTAGAACAAGTAATAATATAAATAAAATATGTTCTAATAAAGCTATAAGCGTCTAGCAAGGCTTATAACCTATAAAGAATAGAGAGGTAATAAGAACTATTCTCTAATAATAGAATATAGCTTTGTTAGAACAAAGTAGTTAAATACTATAATAAATAGTATAACTAATAAAGATTGCAATAAAGTAATTGCAGAGTAGGTAATAGGTAAAAGGTAATAATATTATTGCTAGGTAAAGAATAACTATAGAGAATTACTATATCTTTTATAGAAAATAGCTACTAAAATAATTACGTAAATATCTGCCTATTTCTACCTAAAGATAAAGATTTATAATTAAATCTACTTAATTTCTAGATTTATAATCTAAGTCTACTATATTCTTCTTATTTTTTTAGATTTATAATCTAGACTAGTACTAATTATATTAGTCTATACATTATATTATATAGACTAATAATTAGTTTATTACTAGATCTTTTAGTAATTACAGAAAGAGAGATAAAAAAGATAAGAGTTATTATCTTACGTAATAATTCTAATTATAGCTAGGCTAAAATAAATAAAGGTATCTTATAATCTTCTAGTATAGTAGATTAAAACTAGCTACTAAAATCTTAATTACGTAAGCAATTAGATTTACTAGGAATTTTTCTAATTTGTTAAGAAATAATAATAAGTGTAATCTTAACAAAGCTTAATAATAATAAAAAGATTATAATAACTAAGTTATTATAATCTTTACACTATAGTTTACGCCTATATCTTTCTACTTCTTAATAGTTTTAGCGTTTAGATTTATAAGATCTACTATCTATATAGACTAGTATCTTTTTATATATAATTAGTAAATTTATATATATATATATATATATACGCTTAAAAGACTTACTAGATTTCTTAGATAGTTTTATAGAAATCTTCTATATTCTCTTACTTACTTATATATTTCTTACTTTATTAGAATATATTTATTAATACTTTTCTTATTAATAAAGTTCTTTTATAGTAAGCTTTTTACTACTATACTCTTATAACTATATTCTTAACTAGCTTTTTTTTTTTTTTAGCTTTTTAGCTACTATAGTTTAATATATAACTTAAATTAATCTAAATCTCTACTAAATTCTAGCTACTTTACTTATACTTACTATACCTACGCTTTCTATTCTGCTTATAGCTACTATAATTACGCTTACTACCTCTTCTTAGTATATATTTAAGTATTTTAAGAAAACTACTTTTTTCTAAACCTAAGAAATAGAGACTATATTTTACTAGTTTTAGAATTATGTTATTACGTAGTTTAATTATTATAGTATAATTAGTTAATATATTAGATTTTATTAGAAATATAAACTTATCTAATACAAGCCTAGCTTTATTACTTATAATATCTTTACTTATTTACTACTAAGATAATACCTACTATATATATAATTATAATTAACTTAATAGTGTATTTTTAATTTAAATTTCTAATAGCTATCTAAAATATAAATTAGTAGTGCTAGTACTAGTCTTAAGTAATACTCTTACTATAAAAGATAATCTTATAAGGCTTTTACTAGTATAGAGCTTTAAAGATAATCTAAGATAATCTAAGATATCTATATAATCTCTATATAATGTCTTTAGAAGTACTAGTAACCTATCTATTAAGTACACTTACTAATAAGCCTAGCTACATTATATAACTACTACACTTACTATTTTTATTTCTTATTACTAACTAATAAAGTCTCTATATATACTAATATATTTCTAGCTATTACTACTATCTTTTATTTATTTTACTATTATCTTTAGGTTATTTAACTTCTTATTCTTTATTATTATATACTTTATAGAAAGATTTAAGAATTTATTACTATTTATTTTTAAAATATTACTTTATAGCTAGAGTTATTATGTCTACTTTCTTTTATAGTAGTACTTTACTTCTACTTATTTATAAAGAGGTAGTAAACGTAATTATAGTAGCTATAGATAGAAGAGAAAGAATGTTTATAGTAAGTATAAGTTAAGTAGCTAAAATATAGTAGATAGTTTTAATAAATTTAAGTTATATTCTAAAGCGTAGTAGTTAAGAATTATATAAAAGAAAGAGCTAAGAAAGTTATCTAGTTATTAGAAAGTAGTAGTAAAAAGTGTATAATAGTTAGTAGAACTTTAAGATAAACAAAGTATATTTTAATATTTTTTAACTTAATAAATATTTTAAAGTATTAAATAAGCTATAAAAGTAATAAAATAAAACTCTTTTCTTTTCTTAGCCTAATAATAACTAGAAAGTATAAATATAGTATATACTTATATATATATATATATAGCTAATAGTATATAGCTAATAATATATAGCTAATAATATATAGTTTTAAAATTATACCTAAATAGAAATATAAATAAAGTAGACTTTAAGTCTTTTAATATAAAGATAGTAGTATATAAGAAAGCTACTAAAGTTAGTAAGAAGAATAAGACTATAACTAGCGTTTTAAAGCTAAAGTTAAAAGTAATACTTAAACTATTAATATGTCTTTTTTAAGATTTTAAGAATTAAATAAATATATAGTATATATATAAATATATATATTACTATAGAGCGTAAGATAATAGAAGATAGAAGATATAGATAGTATAAAGAACATCTTTTTAGTAGAGTAAAAGAATTTACTAGACTTATTATATTTAAAAGAATTTAAAAGGTATATAAAGCTAAAAAGTACTATAACTAAGTTTATAAAAAAGTATAGAAATATACTTTAAAAATACTTAGGTAATACTTAAGCGCGTATAATATATTAGTTAAGTATTATATTAGTATAAATAGATATTTATAGAAAAAGCGTACCTAAGCTTTTTACTTTAAATATTTCTACTATAGCGCGTTTTAGAGAACTAAACTATTAGCTAGTATTATAGCTATATTAATTATTAAAAAAAAACTACTAAATAAAATTATCTAATTTTTAGTCTTTTTAGAACTTACTTTAGTAAAGTAGATTTCTTATCTACTTTTATAAAACTACAGTTTATTATAGTAGACTTAATAGATAGAGTTATATCTTTTAATTTATATAAAAGAAACTTTTTATCTTTAGACTTTAATAAACTCGCTCTTTTAAGTAAATATACTACTTTTTAACTATTAAAAACTTTATAAATACCTTTATTACTTATCTCTAAAACCTCTAGCTTAGATATAAGTTCTAGAGTAATAGGTTTAGTAGAAAGCTACTAATTATATAAAACTTTAATAAGATACTAGCTTTATATTCTACTTCTATAAAATTAAACTAGCCTTAATTAAGTTTTATAATTAGGCTAACTTTATTATATTACTTATAGTGTATATTACTTCTAAAACCTTTTTTAGTAGTTAATAGCTATACTATATTTACTCTTTAATTTTTAAGTATAATATTAAATTTCTTTATAAAATTAATAAGATTACTATTATTAAGTATTTTAATCTTATAAATTACTTAATCTCTAGTTAGCTTCTCTTTATAATTATTCTAAAAAAACCTTTACTTATTAAAAATAAATTTTTAAGTTATAATTATCTAATTAATTACTAGTACTTATATATTATATATATTAGAATCTTAATAGCTAATAGCATATTTTATATAGCTATAAGCTAAATTTTAAAGTCTTAATTATACTTTTTAGCTATATAATTACTATTAAGTAAATAAATAGAATAGCTATAAGTATAGATTCTACTCTAATCTAAGTAAAAATTAGTAGTTTAGTAACTAAATTAAGATACTATCTAATATTATAAGTATATTCTTAACTATTTATATAATATTTAGTTATAGAATAAGTAGCTATAAAGCTAAAATAAACTTATTTTATAAAGTTAAGCTACTTTATTTATAATTACGAACTAGAGTCTAGCTAGAAAATAAGCACTTATATATATCTTAATTAACTTAGTAATAAGCTCTTAGCTAGCTCTCTTTACTAAGTAGTTAGGCTTATAAGTATATAGTAGAAGAATTTAAATTATAGTTATTTTCTCTTTAGCTTATTTTTTATATCTTAAGTACTCTTTTTAAAGTAGTATTAAAGTATTATTATTTTAATAAGTTTCTTAAATTTCTACTAATAGTAGTACTTAATTATAGCTATAAAGCTTATAATAACTTTTATTATAAAGTCTAGCGTTTTATGTTCTAAGTTATAATTATATAGCTTACTTAAATAATTCTTTTTAATAATTAAAGCTTATATATTAAATGTACAGCTTATAAAAAGATTAAATACATTCTATAATACTTTTAAGAGTAGTTATAGTAATAGCTTATAAAGCTAATAAAAGATTCTTTAAGATAAATAGATAGTAGCGTATTTATTATATTTACTATACTTTCTACTATTAATCTTTCTATACTAGATAGCTTTTTATTAAAGCTTCTAAAACTTACTAATTTAAATAGCTTAATATCTATACCTAAAAGTTAGTATTACTAGTATATAAATATAGAAATTATAATTAAATAATAGTATTTATAATAATAGAATTAGAAAAAGAAATAGAAGTATTATATTTAATAAATAAAAAGTGTAATCTATACTTAAGAGTTTTAGAATTAATAAATACTACTATAGTATCTAATTTTATTATATACTTATAGCTTATATATTATATACTACTACTATTGTAAAGCTTTTTTAAAAGAATTTTAGTATAAAAACTAGAGATAATCTTAATACTAGTAAGTGTAAAATTAGCTTTTCTTAGTTTTTTAAAGGTACTAAGAATAAAATAAAGTATATAATTACTAATACTAATTACTAGAAGAATCTAGCTAATAGTCTTAAATATCTTACTATTAGTTTTAATAAAGAAATTAAGCTAAACTTAAGCTTTATTACTAACTAAGTAGACTTTATCTTTACTATAAAGAATTATAATAGTAAAAAGCGTATATATATTAAAGTTTATACTAAAATAAAAGCCTTTAACTTAGTAATAAATTTTATAAAGTAAACTATTATAGAAACTATTACTTTATTAAATATACTAGTATAGAAATATAAGTATAATATAGTTAAGTAATAAAGTATATAGTTATAATATAGGTATATTTTCTAAATACCTTATATTATAGTATATAGTAGTTTATTTTTATTAAAAAGTTTAAGAAATTTAAACTAAGCTATAAAGTTTAATACTTCTTAACTTTCTATAGAAGTATAAAAGTAAAAAGCTAGAATTTAGCTTAGATTCTATAGAGAAAGAGAAATAATAAGGTCTACATTTTATATACCTTATACTAAAGGCGTAAAAGCTTTTAGATATAATATATATATATCTTAGTACTTTTAAAAGCTTTATATTAAAGTAGATAGTAAAGAGAGCTATAACTATAGAAGAATAGTAATAAATGTCTAAAAACTTAAAGTATTTAAAGCTAATTCTAAAATAAGACTATAAAATAGTAATATATAGTAGTTTATAACTCTAAATCTAATATATATAAAGTATTCTAAGTAGATAAAAAAGTTTTATAAAGGAGTTTTTAAAGAAGAGTTTTATACGCGTATATATACTAAACTCTTACCTATAGTTAAAAAGTAAAAAAGTCTATAATACTATAACTAGATACTATTAGTACTACTCTAGATAGCTAAGCTACTAGGAATTTTTTTCTAAGCTTATAATTAATAATAACTAGAAATTAATAACTAGGCTAGTAATATAAATAAAGTAGATAATTTAGATAATAAAGTAGTACTACTAGCGTTATTAATAAGCTTATAATAAAATATATAATAGAACTAATAAACTATAAAAGTATTTATAGTTAGATTAATATATTAAAGTAGCTAGTAGAGAAGTATAGGCGTTTTTAAAATTATTCTAGAGTATTTAGACTAGTGTATTTAGACTAGTATATTAGAGTAGAGAATATATAGCTCTTTTATAGTACTATAGACTTATTACTACTACATTTAATTTTAGAATATTCTTAAGCGTTAAGATAATTACAACTATAATAGAAGTAGTAGTAGTAGTTCTTACTTTTAAGAAGAATAATATATAATATAGTAGTAACTACTAAGTATTATCTATATATTATTAGTAGTAATAGATAAGTTAATATAAAAAATAAGTCTTTATAATAAAGTTATATAAGAAAAGAAAGTAGCGTAAGTAAGTAGTAAAAAGTATTTAAGTCTAGTAAGCTTAGTTTTAATTACTTAAAAGTATATTTATTGTTTATTTGTAATATAGTATAATATTATAAGATATAACGTAGTAAGCTTTTTTTATAAGGTTTAGAGAGATTATAAAAACTATATTAGCTAAATACTTAGTAGTTAGTATACTTTTTTTCTACTTTATTTACTTAAACTCTTTATATAAGTAACTTTACTTCTCTTTATAATAGCGCTTAAAAATCTTTTACTTATTTTAAATAGAAAGCTTTATAAGTATTATACTTAGTTACTTAAATCTAGTAATTATAGTTTAAAATAAAAAGTATAAAATTAGTCTTTACTTATATTTTATATTATGTTTATAGAAGTAGAATTTTAGTAGTAAGCTTAACTACTTCTTACTTAAATTAGTAGAAGTAGAAAGTTAACTTATAATAGTATTATAAATTATTTTAGCTTTACTCTTTCTAAATATAATAAATACTTTTTAGAAAATAATACTATATACTTAACTAAGATTACTAAATCTTAATAAATTTTTTCTAAAAGCTATAAGTAAAAACTAATTATATTATTACTAGTATATATACTTAAGATTAAACTTATTAATTATAGTAAAAATATTAGTAATTATAAGAAGCTTTTTAACTTGTAGAAGCTTAAAAATTATTACTTTTTAGTAAGTTAATTAGCTAGTTATAGAACTACTTATTTCTAAATTTTTTCTAAGTTTTCTTAAGATATATATAATAATTTATATAAACTATATACTATATAGTCTAATTAGTAAGTATAAGCTAGGTCTTAAAAGTTTTTATAAGAGATTAGATTATTCTTTTATTATTACTTATAGTAGAATAATAAAAAGAAAGTAATATAAAAAAGGTTACCTTTTTTAAGCTATATATCTAGTAAAATAGGCTAGCTAGAACTAAGATTTTTAGTTTTCTAGAAAGCTAAAGACTTTCTCTTTAAGTTAACTTCTTTAAAATCTTACTAAGTAAGTATCTATAAAAAGAAAAGTAATTTTAAATAGAGATAAAAAAAAAGACCTAGTTTAATCTAGCTATTACTTTTTAACTAGCGTGTAATAAGTTCTTAAAGAAATTATATAATACTAGCTTATATAATACTTATATAAGTAGAGTTTTAACTATAGTTTCTTTTCTTAATAATTCTAAAAAATTAAAAGAAAATAACGTATACTAACAAAAGGCGCTAAAATAATATAAGCTTTCTTTAGATTAATTTTATATATTTTTTACTTTTAAGTCTAACTTTTTTTTTTTAATATTTTCTCTATATTAGTAGAACTTTTCAAATTTAGAAAATAAGTTTATACTCTATCTTTATAATAACTATCTACTAGTACTATTAGTACTATACTAAAAAAGTCTTCTAAGTTTATTATAAACGCTTTATAATATATTAAAAAGACAAAAAATACTTTTACTACTTTTTCTAAGCCTAAACTAGACTACTATTTAAAAGTCTTTAAAAAAGCTACTAAAGTAGTTAATAAAGACTTAGAATAAAGTTCTAAAAAGACAAATTAATATAATCTAGAAGAGAATAATCTAGACTTCTTTACTAAATCTTTATAATACTTATAAAGAGTAGAGGAATATTCTATTTTTACTACTAAGAAAAAGTAGCTTTTAAATAAGAAAAAAGCTTTATTTAGAAGAAAATACATTAAGAACACTATTAAAAAAATAAGATATATAAGGTTTAATAAAGTTATACTTTTAGATAAATATTTTATATAGCGTAAGTATACTACTAAGTAAGAATATATTAATAATAAAAAGAATAAAAGAATAAGACCTAAATAAGTCTCTAAAACTAATACTAGTAAGTTAGAAAAAATTTAAATAAGCTAAGTTATTCTTTAAAAAATCTAGTAGCTTTCTAGTCTTTTAGATTATTTTTAGCTAGCTTACTAACTAAGTTAAAGTTTATAATATTTCTATTTTTATTTAGAGAGCTTTTTAAAAAGGTATAAAATCTAAGTTATCTATAGATAAGACTCTATAAAACTCTAGATATCTTATAAATATAAGATTTATAAAAAAGGTTTTAACTTTTATAGTTAAACCTCTTTTAAAAAGAGGTAAAAGCCTTTCTTTTGATTTTAACTTTGAACAACTATAACTTAGTTAATTTTTATTTTTTTTAAGCTTTTTTTATAATTAGAAAGCTAATATTATAATTTATCTAAAGTAGAAATTTTAGTAAAATAATACTAAGATTTTCTAAAACTCTAGCTATATTTAATTAGTTTAGTAAAAAAAGAATTTCTTTCTTTAAGTATTCTACTTATAGCTTTAAATCTTAATTCTATAGAAAACGTTTAGAGTTTATTAAAAAATAAACTAGTAAAAAAGCTTACTAGCTTTTTAGGCGTAGAAGCTAGTAAGAAAGTAGTAAAATAATTTTTTACTATTATTTTAGAAGTTTAAGTAGCTATACTATAAAAATAAATAAGTAACTATATTAAAAGCTTACTTAAGTATTCTAAAGTAGTAGAAAGAGCTAAAGATTAGTATACTAAGTACTAGTTACTAGATCTAGCTAGCTTCTAATATTAAAAGCTTAAAAAAAATCTTTTTAATGTAACTATTATAAAAATAAATAAAAGAATTTTTAATTTAAACTAGTAATAGACTAAGGTATATATAATAGTAAATTAAGATTTTAGCTAAATTAATACTATAAATAAAAAGATAAATACTAAAAAGAGTAGAGCTTTTAAGTATACTTAAACATAACTAATATTACGCTAGTTAAAGCTTAGTAAGTAAAATTCTAAAGAGTTTTATATTAAGAGAAAGTTTTTAGCTTTCTAAAATATTAAAAACCTTAGTTTTAGCTAGTCTAGTTATCTAAATATATAGCTTTAAAAAAGATGCTCTTTTCAATATCTCTTTCTTTATATTACTCTACTATATAGTTATAAGTACTAAGTACTAAGATATAATAGTACATATAGTTTAGTTCTTTATATTATTATTTATCTTACTTTTTCTTATCTACTATATATAATTTTAGTTTTAGTAAGCTATAAAATTTATACTATTCTTTGTCTTATAGTTATAATCTTATAAAAGATTATTATACTTATAAGTAGCTTTATTATACTTATTTTTGTACTTTTTAGTTAAGGTTATAATATAATTAGCTAGCTTTATTAGCTCTAGAATAAGAAGATTAAAAAACTTAGACTTCTAAGTATTTATATATTTAATATCTAAAGAATTAGAATTAATTTTTTCTTAGATACCTTTTCTATAATAGTATTACTTAAAAAGCGTAAACTAAGTATTCTTATCTAATTACTTCTTAAAAACTATACTTTAAGCTATTTTAGCTATATTATAATTTCTTTTATTTATAAAGTAAGTATTATAATAAAGTTAATTAATGTATAAAATAATACTTAAATAGTATAATTATAGGTAGAGAAGTAGATAGTAATTATTATTGTTAAGAAATACTAGTTATAGAATATTAAAGAATGTAAAGTAAAATAAGATTAAAAAATCTATTTTCTAGTTAGCTTTTTTATCTAGTAGAACTTAGTTCTATAATTAAGTAGCTAGGCTTATAACTATTAGAGCTAGATAGATAATTTATAATTAAAGATAATTAAGTATATTATAATTATTATACTACTAAAGAAAGTTAGAATAAGTTCTCTAAATATATACTTAAGGCTTAGCGATAACGTATTTCTAATTACGTAATTATAACTACTCTCTAACTTTAATAAAGATATTTAGATTATACTATTTATATAGTTTCTCTAGTAATAGCTAGACTTTATTCTTTCTTTTAGTAAAATTTATACTTAGTCTAAATACTATATTTTCTAGATTATAACTTTAGATAAATATATACTTTAATAACACTTTTTATGTTTAACGTAAAGATAAGCCTTTAGTTATTATATCTACTTATGTTTTTTCTTCTAAAACCTTTTAATTATTTTAAAGTCTTTTAGATAATTAGCTTTAGATAATACTTTTTTTTCTATTTAGAATATTCTATTTTTTCTCTTCTTTTTCTAAGCTTTTATCTTATTTAAGTTCTAACTTTATTAGGTTTCTTTTTCTTTATACTTATAGAAGTCTATATACTAAAACCTTACTAAGAACTAAATATTATTATATATTCTAAATAATTAACTTCTATTTAATATAATAGCTTTATTAATAAATATAATACTAATCTATATTCTAGTAATAGTTCTAGTTGTAGCTTACCTTTAAGAGAGAACTCTAGTAGTAGCTTCTATACTAGTAATACTTTTTATATTAGCTAACTTTATAGTTTAAATTATAGTCTTACTTTATAGTATAATATGTAAGAAAATATAATTTACTTTATAAGATAGTATATAAGAAAATATAATATACTTTTAAAGATTAGTCTATAGTTTTTATAGTAAATACTTATATTTACATATAATAAACAATAATTTAAGTTCTAATACTTATTCTACTTAGAGTTAGAAATATAAAACTAAGTAAATTATAAATAGTATTTAAAAGATTATAATTAAAAAACTAGCGAATTAAGATCTAAAGCGTAGATATTCTAACTAATATAAATTTTTTCTTAGGTATAATAGAAATTGTTTAGCTAATATAATATTATAAATAAGAATAACTAAATAACTTCTTTATTAATTAAGAATTAATTTAGAAGTATCTTTCTTTCTAGTAATATTTTTTTTTTAAAACTAATAGTTTAGTTATTTTTAAAACTAGTATAACCTTAATAAAAGAAGATTCTAAGTAGTAAGAGTAGAGTATATTTCTTAAGTAATCTTATAGAAGAAATTACTTAACTAAAGCTTCTTTATCTTTCTTTACTCTACCTTAAGTAAAATAGAGAGAAAAAGAATTTAAATAGAAGTTATATAATTTATTTAGAAGCTTAATTATTTAGTCTTTACTTAAGAATATACTCTTAGATATAAAAACTATAAGTAACTTTATTTTATATAATAGTATTTTTTTTTTATAGCTATAGCTACAAGTACTTTATAATTTCTATAGGTATATTATTCTACAACATAATCTACTTTTATATTAGAGTAAGGTTAAGAATTTTCTTACTATTATCTTATATTCTCTAAACTTTAAATTTGTAATCTTTATTTAAATATAGTATAGCCTTAAGATTATTCTTTTTTAACTTAACCTAAGTTTATAAAAGTAGAACATATCTTCTATAGATAAGACTTTAGTAGTTATTTTTAATAAGCTATCTTAGACTTTTATATTCTTAAGTAAGAAAGTTTTTTAATCTATAGTCTCTAAATCTTTTATTAATATTTTTAAATACTAGAATTTTATACCTATAGCTCTAGGTATTTAGAGATTAAAGTAATTACTTAGTACTTAGTACTAAGGTTAATAATTAGTAATATTACTATAATATTAATAGAACTATAGAGATACTAATAATAATAATAGTTTTCTATCTTGTTTATCTTCTCTTTTCTACACTATACTAGTAAATTTATATACCTAATTTCTATACTTAAAAATTACTTTTGTTTTTCTTCTATTATAAAATCTTTCTCTTACTTTAACTACTTACTTAAAAATATTAATATTAGTTTATAAGTTTACTATAATTATTATAGTATTTTAAAGCTATACTATAATTTTATTCTTAAGAAGACTAGAGAGTAAATCTATTTTTTTAGCTAGATACTTATAATACTATTATTAGCTTATTACTTAAGTAGGCTACTCTTCTAGTTTATAAACTATTAGCTCTTAATATATACTTTAATAAGTTTACTACTAGAACTACTCTATTTCTTTTAAAAGTATACTAGTTCTAGCTAATCTTATCTAAAATCTAAATACTTAGCTTACTTTCTAATAGTTAGAAGTAAATACAAAAGCTTTTTTCTAGTAATAAAGCTAATAACTAGAGTAAACAAGTTTCTTATAATAATAAATTATTAAGATCTTATTAATAAATAAATCTATAAGTTATAACTATATTATAGCTCTAAATTTATAGTATATATATTCTTATTTAAAATAGAGCTTTTAATATATATTATAGAAAGTAGTAGTATATTAATATATCTATTAGAGTAATTATTAATTAGAAATTATATTATTATAGATATTATACTTCTATTTATATAAATAGAATAAAACTAATCTAAAAGCTAGAAGAAAGAGTAAATAGTATTAAAGAGAGTAGTACAAAAGTGCTAAAAAATTAATTTAAGATAAATAATTATCTAGTTAGATAGAAATTTATCTATCTAAAGAGATATAATATACTATAATAAGATTAACTAGTTTATACTTTCTTATAATATATTATTAAAAGTTAAAGACTCTTACCTACTACTATTTATTTCTAGTTTCTTTTTTTTTCTACGCGTTCTATTATAATAAAAGTAATTAGAAGACTACTATTTTTAGTTTTATAGTATATTATAGAGAGGTTCTTACTTATTATATTATTTAAAATCTCTAATAGTTATACACTAACTATATACAAAATCTAGAAAAATCTAAAATTAAATTATATAAGCTAATAAACTTTACTAGATCTTAATATTTAATACTAGAGTTTATAGAGAAATATATTAGAAATATTATTAAACTTTAGCGTCTTTAAGCTAGGCTAAAAGTTAAAATTAGCACTATAACTATTAATTAAAATACTATCTTCTTTACTATATATTTTTAATTATACAGAGTATACAGTTAGGTACTAGTAATAGCTACTAATTAATAGACTGTTAATAGAAGAGTACGTTAACTATTAGAGTAAAATCTAAGCTCTAATAGAATAAAGAAAGAGCTAACTATTTTAAAATTATTTATACGTTAAAAATAATTACTAAGTAATAAAGTAAGACTTAGAAATCTCTTAACTTTACTAGTAGCTCTACTACTATAGTAGTTAACTAATTTATATTAGTAGTTTATATATTAACTATAGTAATAGTAATAATACTAGTAGAATTATATATATTACTATTACTTTAATTAGATTACGTTTTAGGTAGTACTTTAGTACTAGAGTTTGCAATTTATAACTTACTTATCTCTAATTTCTATAGAATTAAAAATAATCTATATCTAGCTTAATAGTAACTCTAACTATATAACGCTAACGTTTTTCTCTAATTATTTAATTAATACTTAATACTAATATATTATAGTACTAAAGCTATTTATATAATATATCTATTACTAAATAAAGACTCTATAAACGCTACCTTATTTATACTTATCTAACTAGTATATTTAGCCTATATATAAGTATAAGACTAGCTTTTCTTTATTACCTTAGATTTAGTACTACTAAAGTAGTATCTATACTATTTACTATTATAGGTTTCTTAAAAATATTTTTTTATATTATAAAACTTATTTAAGTAAGTTGTTTTTAGCTATTATAAATATAATACTACTAATATACAAGACCTTAAAATTACTAATAATAAGTAGAGAAAAGTTTACTAAGTTTCTAGTTAGTATAAGAATAGAATAGCTATATAGCTTATAGTTTATTTCTAGATCTAGAGCTTTATATACTTAATTTATAGTTACTATTAAATAATAAAGAGCTTAGACTATAAGATACTAAGTATAACTAATATAATAAAATAGTGTAAGTTAATTAATAGAGAGATTAAAGAGCTATTAAGTTAGTAAGAGTAGTAGTAAGAAGAGATAGTACTTATCTAGTATTTAAAGAAATATAGTATAAGTAAAAAGTAGAGAAAAAGCTCTTAAGAAAGTTTTTATTAATATCTAAAGAACATCTCTCTTACTACTATAACTATACTATATAACTTAAGTTATCTTTATATTAAAAAGATCTTATAGAGATATATTCTAGCTATTAAAATAAAAGGTTTTATATATCTTCTAAGAAGAGCTTTTACTCTAAGACTATTACTCTAGCTATTTACTACTATAGATAGGTAGAAAGTTTATAATTCTAGAGATTTAACTTATTTAGAAGTCTATAAGTTTTATTATCTATTTTATACTTAAATAAAAATTAAATATTACTTTAAACACTAATAGTAAATACTTCTCTTATTTTATTTCTAGCTATAGATATAATAGAAATCTCTTCTATAGTATAATTAGCTATTAAAGTAATATTAAAAATATAATCGTATAGTAAAAGAAGCTTTATTATTCTTAGTAGCGTAATTAATAATTCTTATTCTCTATTAATTACTAGATTAGTAATTATAATATTGTTTAATATAATTTAATTCTAATATTATATTTAGAAGTAAGAAGAAGAATAATAAGTCTAATTTTAGTTTTTAATAAAGTAAAAAAAGCTTTTTTTATATATAATACCTTCTAAGAGGTAATTTTAATCTTTACTAGTATATTTACGTATAAAGTCTTAGAAACTATTCTAGAACTATTTATATTAATAATAAGTTATTAAGCTTACTTATATAACTACTATTAGCGTACTAAAACTTACTATAGTTATAATTCTTTTAATAAGAAGTATTATTATCTTTATTTTAAAGTTAGTGTATAAGCTTATATAACTTAGAAAGTTTACATTCTCTTCTAGCTTAAGAATATTTATATTAGTAGTTAAAGAGATATTTAAAATTATCTTTATCTTAATTATAGAGTTTATATAGTATTTTAATTATAGATATAAAATTACTTAGCTTCTAGATTTATAGTAAGAAATTAAATTCTACCTTTTTAATATAGTAATAAAAATTTATAGACTCTTAAATCTTTTTTACTTTATTATCTTTTTAATTCTAATAGTAATAAGCCTAGTAGCTTAACCTAAAGACTAATTTATACTAAGTATTAAAGCTTACTACATAATAGATTAATAAATCTCTTTATACTCTAGAGCCTTTTTTAAGTTATAATTTAAATTTAAATATTATATTAAACTTTTTACTAACTTTTCTTCTAAAAATTTATTAATATAACTAAAATACTAGATAAAGATATAGAATTTAATAGAATTTAGTTATTATAGCTTTTAGTATACTTTGCTAGAAGAATTAGAATAAAGATATATATTCTCTACTTCTTAAGTAGTATAATAGAAACAAAACTATATAGATAAAGTGTATTCTTATCTTCTAAATATAAAAATGTAAGATTTTCTATTTATAAGTTTTTTAATATATACTATTTGTTACAAAACTAAGAAACTAGGAAATTATATTATAATATAACTAAACAGAAGATATAGAATTATACTTAAGCTATATATAGTATAATATATAGTAATAATAATTTACATAATAAACTAATAGTAGAACTAGTTTAATAGCTAATAAAAGCGATTTTAAATAGAAAAACCTTAAGATAAGTATAATTATTTATTAGAAAGAAAATTAGATTCTATAAGCTTTTAGAACTAAGTATTAATTAATTAAATATATAAATAGTTAAAGTTAATTAGATTAGTCTTCTAGTAATACTCTTAAATAGCTACCTTTTTTCACTAATAGAGCTTTCTAGTATATAGTTAATATAAGTTATTATATACATCTTAATAGAAAAAAAATCTAATAAGATAAAGCTAACTAACTAGCTAATAATTTACTAAAAGATTAATACTTTTTAGCTAATTTAGTTTAAAGAATTTCTTATAACTATTAACTCTTTTATAGTAGTTAAAAAGTTAAATTATAAATCTACTTACTAAGAGAAATAGAATTAACTACTTACTAGAGCTCTAAGACAAAGTCTATTAACTTTTAGTAATTCTAGTAAATTATTTAGTATTATTTTT
Organism: Alternaria novae-zelandiae; assembly: GCF_023758075.1. Classification (NCBI taxonomy): domain Eukaryota; kingdom Fungi; phylum Ascomycota; class Dothideomycetes; order Pleosporales; family Pleosporaceae; genus Alternaria; species Alternaria novae-zelandiae. Next base: position 1,522,744 of record NW_026056967.1, on the reverse strand, counting down.
TAAGAGATATTTATTACTTTTAAAAGAGGTAAAGCTAATTTAACCTTTTACTCTTTAAAATATTAGTCTTTTAGTTTAACTAAGTAAAGTAAAAACTACCTAAGCTTAGTACTAAAATTCTACTTTTAAAGCTAAGTAGTAATAAAAAGTAGAATCTTATTACTTATAATAAAATATAAACTAAAATAAAAATTAAAAGTACTAAGTTATATACCTAAAAGACTTTTACTTAAAAAACGTATAAGATTTAGATACTATTAATAAGAGAAATATAGTAGCTTATATAAAAATCTATAGTAATTAGATTAAAAAATAAGCGCACTATCTAAATATTTAAATACTATACTTATAATAATCTTACTCTTTAAAGAGCTTATTACTAGAATATAGCTAAATATTTTAAGTACTATTCTTTAGTTATATTTACTTATACCTAGTATAATTCTAAATAGTAGATCTATAGTTTACTAAGTTAATAATAAAGCTTTTCTATAACTATATTATCTTATTATAATAGGTTTAATAATAGTAAAAGCTAGTTGCTAAGTTATCTTAGTAACTAGTATTAGTATATCTATACTAAGTTCTATAATTAGTACTTTTTAAAGATTTTAAAGGACTAACTCTAGACTTACTAGTATAGAAATTATATTTTAATATTATAATTAGAATATAATAAAGAAGTATTTTCTTAAGACTAGTAGATAGTAAATAAGCTATAACTATATTCTAATAATAGATTTACGTAAATAGTCTATTTCTCTTAATTATTTCTTATATAGATCTTATCTTATATTTATTAAATAGAAGAGTTTAATATATTCTTAAAACTTTAAAATTATTAAGACTATTATATATTATAAAGTTTTATAGTTATATATTTATTATACTAACTTTAACTATTAGAATTAGATTATTTAACTAAGTAAGCTTTTATTAGATTAGAGTATTAATATATAGTAGAGTAATAATCTATAGTTAGTATTTCTATATAGTAATCTTATAATAACTATACTTTTTTTTAATACCTTTTACTTACTTTATATAACTATAGAATTAAAATAAACTCTTGTTATAATATTTACTATAAATATAGTACGTTATTTATAATAATTATAATATAATTGTATAAAGTACTAGTAATAAAGGCTTCTTTAGTAAATTTTAAGTAGTTTTAGAAGTAGTAATAGAGAGCTCTTTGTCTATAAAAATAAAAAAATATTTTTAATCTAATATTTTAAGTAGAATAAAGCTTTCTAAAGTTAATACTTATAGAAATAATAGAAAGATATTAGTAAAATAGGTAAAATGTAAAGTATAAACTAAAAAGCAAAGTATCTTATTAAATAGAACCTCTTCTGTTAGCTATAATAATAGATAAGAAATTAGTGTACTGTATTAGTAAGCTTTAGTTAGTAATAGAGTTAAATAATAGTATAGAGAATAGTAGCCTAAAAGAGAATATAAAAAACTTAATAAATTAAAACTTATTTCTTTTATTTTATCTTTCTCTTAATATCTTTATATACTCTAGAACTTCTAAATAATTTTCTAATCTATCTACAAAATATTAAAAACGTTCTATACTAAACTTGTTTTTTTTACTTATAATAGAGAGTATAGTTCTTATAATAATAATACCTAGTATAATAGATTATACGTAGTATATTTAACTTATAAGTTCTTTCTAAAAACTCTTAAATAAAAAACTTATAGTATATAGCTATTAAGATAAAACTAAGAACAAGCTTCTATTAAAATACTAAAAAGTAAATAGAAGTTACTACTACTAATAGAAGATACTTTATAGCTTAATATATTATAAGTATATACTAACTTTACGTAAAAAACATTTTCTTCTAATATTATAATATTTGTAAAAGAATTATTTAATTTACTTAGTATAGTAAATAAAAAGCTTAGTAGTTTAAAGATAGTAATCTATACTATAATTATCTTTATTATACTTATAATATGTAATATTTTTCTTAGCTAGAGAAAAATAGCACTTAACTACTAGTAAAAGGTAGTATATATATAGTATAATATTAAGCTATACTTATAAGTACATAATAATAAACAAAATATATAGTTAGTATACTAGAGAATAGCGTAACATAGCTAATAAGTTACTAGTAGAAATATAAATATTATATAAATATCTTATATTAGTTTAAAAGCTTTATACTAGTATAGATAGACCTACTATTACTTAGTTTCTTTTAAGTCTTAAATAAGTATATAAAGCAAGTGCTCTTACTAGTAAAGAGTCTAGATAGCTATTAGTAATATAGTATAAATATTAAGTAGTTTACTTATTATAATTACGTATAACTAACTATTATATTAGTTATAGTAGAACTAGTAGAAGTATATGTATTATAGTAAGTTATATATCTAGTCTTACGTTAGAATTTTAAGCTTTACTATTAGAACTAATATAGTAATAAGTTTTTATATAATTATCTAATCTAAAAAACGTACTCTATAGGCTTTGTCTTTTAGGCCTAGAGAGAGTTAGCTTTCTATAGCTATTATTAAAGCTATTTAAGATTATAAGATTAGTTTTATACATTATACTAGGTATAGTATTTAGGCTACTACTTATATTATTTAGATAATTCTTTATAAACTTTATAAGAAATACTATTTTATTTCTATTAAATATTATTCTACTTATTAGACTTCTCTATAAGCTATAACCTTAATAATAAACTTTTATTATTAAAAAGACTAATCTTTAAAGGCTTTATAGTTATTATCTACTATACTAATTACTAAACTTTATAATAGAAGTATTTATAAGCTTTATAGCTAAATTTAAAAATAATTAGTAGTAAAGATTATAAAGAATCTTTTTTTTTTAGTATACTTTTATATTCTTTTAGGCAAAGTATCTAAGATAGAATTGATATAAAAAATAAAAAATTATAATTTAGATCTTTACTATCTTTGTATAAGCGTATTAAATTAATAAAATAACTAGCTACAAGCTTATTACTAAGTTTATTAGAATAGGTATAAGTAGAAATTTAGTATCTAAGCTATAGCTAGTAATTATAGATATAGTAGCTTATATCTAAAAAGTAAGTTTATTATAGCTTTTAAGCTATTAATTTTCTAATTTAGTAATATATAAGTTGTTTAATAGGTGTCTTAAATATTACTAGCTATATAAGACTTAAAACTAAACTACTAGCTTTTATTAAAACTAGAGTAATATTTGTATATATAGCTATTATATTTTTATTTTCTAAATAGTGCTTTTATTAAAGTTAGAGAGTAGCTATAATTGCGTAATTATAGACACGTAATTGCTTAGCTCTTAAGTATATAGCTAGAAATTTTATTCTAACTTTCTTTAGTAGTATAATAATTATAATATACTTAAATATCTCTAATTATTAATTTTTTCTAGCTCTAATAGTTATAAGCCTAGCTACTTAATTATAGAACTAATTTCTACTAGATATTAAAGCTTACTAGAAGATAGATTAATTAATCTCTTATTACTTTACTCTCTCTAATATTCTATAATTAGAACTTTTTTATAATTATAATTACATCTTTACTTATATTTATATCTATTTTAGTACAATTCTATATATTAACTAACTTAATTCTATACTCTAACTTTATAGATATAAGTAAATATAATATAGCTATTATAGCTATAAATATACTTCTTAAGAAGTAATCTAACTAAAATACCTAGTTTGCGCTTCTTAAGTAATACTATAATAAGAAAAGTATTTAGAAAAAATAATAATTCTAGTTTTTTAGATATTATATATATAGATACTTAAAAGCTTATATTTTCTAATCTTTTAGTTTTAGAGCTTATAGCTCTAGCTTCTCTTTTTATAAAGCTAACTAAAGATTAAAAGAATAAGTATAATAAAACTACTTATAAGTATAATACTTTTTTATAAAATTATAACTATAAGACTAAGAATAGTACTACTTTTATAGCTTACTAGAACTATAATTTTAAGTAGTAGCTAAGAAAGTCTAAGAAAATTTACAATATTAAGAACTAGATTATATATACTATTATATATAAGTACTTATTACTTATAACTATAAGTAATAATAAAAAAATAGTCTAGTCTCTTATAAAGACTCTTAAGACTATACTTACTTTTACTAATTAAACTACTTAGTATCTTATTTATATAAAGTATTATAGTTATTTTAAAAAGATTTAAGAAAGTACTACTAAGAAGTAGTTTACTAACTAGTTAATACTATACTAGAAAGTAAAGATTTTTAAACTTTTAGAGGTTAAAGAGTTTCTTATAATTATTAACTTTCTTACTATAATTAAGAAGTTTAACTTTAAGTAGATTTACTAGTAGTAATTTAATTAATTATTTACTATAGCTTTTTAAAAGAATATATTAAGCCTTAATAATTTTAGTAAGATATTTAGTATTATTCTTTAAAAGATATTAATTACTTCTAAAAAGAGTAAAGCTAATATAATTTTTAATACTATTATAGATTAACTTTCTACTTTTACTAACTTAGGTAATAAGTAGTTAGACTTACTACTAAAATTCTACTCTTATAAGCTTAACGTAAAATATAAGTAAAAGCTAATTTTATACTTTTAATTTTAAACTATAATTACTAGATCTAAGCTACTAAACTATATAATTATAACGCTCTTTACTTAAGATAAGTAAAAAATCTAAAAGCGCTATTATAAGAGAAAGTAAAGTAGCTTATATAAAAAGATTAAGTAATCTAAGTAGAAAATAAGTACTTTAGCTAGTAAGTATTTTAGTAATATAGTTTTTATAATTATTTACTTTAAAAAGCTAATTACTAAGTATAAGTTTTCTATCTTTAGTATAGACTTTAAGTCTTACGCTCTCTTAGCTAGTATAATTCTTAATAGTAAAGCTATAGTCTACTTAGTTAATAATAAAGCTTTTATTAAGTCTAATTTCTTTATTAAGACTAATAAAGAAATAGTAGAGATAGATAGGTAGATTCTTCTAGTAATTAGTATAGCTAATTATATACTTTATTTTATTTTTAGTACTTCTAAGAGACCTAAAGTAGCTAATTTTATACTAACTAGTGTTAAAGTTATCTTTAGATTCTATACTAATATTATCTTAAAGAAGCTTTTTAGAAATAGTAGTATATAGTATATAAGCTATAATTATATAATTAGAAAAAGTACACTAAGAGTATCTATTATTTCTATAACTTTTAAGTATAAATTTAACCTTTTATTTATTAAATATAATACTTTTCTTTATTTTTTTTATTTTATTATTATAAATACTATTATTTAATTATAAGTTCTATAATTACGTACTAGTAACTCTAAGCTTTAGTACTTAAAATTAGACTATTAAGATAAGTAAGCTTTTAAAGTTCTTAATAAAGCTATTTAGAATATAAAGATTACTAGTATAAAGTATAGTAAGTATAATAATTACGCTACTATTTATATATTTTAAAAAATCTCTTATTAGCTTTATAAGCTATTACTATAACTTTTTTTTAGAGTATTATAAAACTTATTTAACTTCTTTATAAGCTATATACTTAATAAATAAACTCTTATTATTAAGAAGAATTATTTAAATAAAGTATATAATTATAATGTAAAGAATAAGTTACTAGACTTTATAATAGAGGTTATTATAAGCTTTATAGCTATAGTTAAGCGCTACTATTAGTAGAAGATTATAAAAATCTATTAAAATAATAATACTACTATATTATTTTAGAGAGTATACTTAAGATATAAAATATAGACTAAAAAGAAGAGAATTATAATTATAATACTTCTACTATATACTTATAAGCCTAATAGCTTAGTAAAGAGAGCTAGCTAAAAGCTTATTACTAAGTTGGTTAAAATATATATAAGCACTAATCTTCTAGCTAAGCTTTAGCTAGTAATTATAAGTATAGTAGTATAACTTTATAAAATAAGTTTATTATAGCTTTATAGCTACTAATTCTCTAATTAGATATTATATAAGTAGTTTAAAAAGTACTTTTAATATTATTAGCTATCTTAGATTAAGTACTAAGCTACTAATCTTTACCTAAATTAGAGTAAAATCTATACTTATAGCTATTATATATATCTAGTTAATAGTAATTACGTAGCTAAAAAGTATTATAAAAACTTTAAAGTTAAGCTTTATAGCTATATAAAATATCTTATAAGCTATAAAGCTTTTAATATATATTATATATAAGTACTAGTAATTTATTAGATAACTATAACTTATAATATAATCTTTAATAAGTAAAAGTTTTATTAAAGTAAGCGTAAAAAGAAGCTAACTAGAAATTAAGTAATTAAGTAGGTTAAAATACTTAATAATAGTAAGCTTATTAATGTTATAAAGAAATTTAAAATTTTATCTATTAATTAAATAGTAAGTATACTAAAGCTATTAACTACTAAGTAAAATATTAGAAGTAAAGTAGACTATAATTAAAGTAATAAAGTTAATTTATTTATTAAACTTAATAGAAGCTTAATAAATTTAATAAAGATAAAGTATAAAGCTAGTCTTCTATTAAAGATTTCTAATAATAAATAGGTTTTTACTAGACTTACTACTCTAGAATCTATACCTAAGCTAGAGATTTTAGAAATAGGTAATTAAAGTAATTATAAAGCTTTTAATAGTTAAAGAGTAGTATATATATCTAAAAGAGCTAATTTATTAAAGTTTAGAGGTAAAAGGCCTTTTATATATAGATTAGAAGATCTAACTTTATTTATTAAGTTTACTATAATAATCTTTAGTTTTATAAAAATAGATAAAAGATTTACTTAACTAGAGTAAGCGCTAAAGAGACTAAGAGATAAACTATTTAAATTAGTAATTTTTTATAATAATTAACGTAGTAATAAAATTAGCTAATAGCTAAGTTCTTTAAAACGCGCTATAGTAGAAAAGTTATAAATAAAAAGTTTAAGCGTACTTTTTTTATAAATATCTACTAACTATTAAAATATTTTAGAAGTAAAAGTAAATAGTCTACTTAGCTAAGTAATTAACTAAAGAGTAATAGTATAAGTAGTATAAATTTAATAATTATAAGCTAAGTTAATAAGTAAGCTTAAATTAACTTCTATAAAACTTACCTTTTTAGTTTCTAAGAAAACTAAAATAATTAAGCTAGCTATAAAACTATAAACTCTATTATTATAGCTACTATACTTAGTAAGTATAAGCTAAAAGCTACTTACTAATATAATAATAATCTCTAAAAGCTATATAGATTATAAAAATAACTAATCTAGTATCTAATATATATACTTTTTAAAAATACTTCTAAGAGAGAAATTAATTAGCTAAGTAAAAAGAGAATGTAGATAGAAATTTATAAGTTATAAGCTTAAAATTAGCTACTTCTATTAAAATAAGTATAAATATATAAGTATAATTAGAATAGCTATCTTCTTAAATATAAAGCTTAAATTATAGTTTATAGTAATCTTTAAAAGAAGAACTTAATTAATTCTACTTATATAGTAACTTTTACTATAAAGTTCTTCTACGCTATAATAGTAATTACTACTAGAAGTAATATAGAGATTAAATAGTTTAATATTATAAAAGTATTTCTTAATATAAAAATTATACTAGAGAACCTAGTAATCTATAAAATACTAGATAGCTTTAGAAAGCTAGAATTATATATATAGCTTAACTATATACTTTATAAATTATAAAACTCTCTACTATTATAGTATAAGAAAGTCTTAAAAATAGTTAAAGCTGTTAGTATAATAGCTTCTTAAGAAAAGCTATACTTTTTTTTTAATTAAGAATATAAAATTCTTATTCTCTTCTATATTAATAATATTCTATTATATTATTATAAAAATAGAATATAATAAGTAATAGCTATATAAGCTAAGATCTCTAGTAAGTATAAGATCTAATATTAGAGAAATATAGCGTAGTTTCTAGGTATTTATATAATTAGAGACTAATATCTAAAGATAATTATACTTATTTATAATATATATATATAAATAAGATATTTAAGAAGTTTAAGCTTAAGAATAAATCTTTCTCTTTAATACCTTTACTATTAGAAAAGCTAATTAAAAATACTAAAAAAGTAACTAAGCCTAAGATTAAAAAATACTAGAAAATAGTTAGCTTTATACTTTATTTAGTAGTTATACTCTAACTAAATATAGTATATACTACTTTAAAGCTCTTACACTTTCTTATAAATCTAAGTAATAAGTATAAGAAAGCTATAAAGTAAGTAATTATATATTTTTATTATACCTACTATAATATTATCTAGTATAGTAACTATAATAAATCTAATCTAATAATTACTAAAGATATATTTTTTACTAATAATCTAAAGACTTACTAATTATTTTATAGATATATTACTATACTATATAAAAGTATAATTTTTTAGAAAGCTACTAAATAAAGTATAGTTACTACTTCTACTATAGAAGTAGAGCTACTAGCTCTTAAGTATACTACTAAGAAAGCTATAGCGCTTAAGTACTTTTTTAAAAAGCTAGTACTTAATTTTAAAGAACTTTAAATAGTATAGTATAATAATTAATAAACTATTAAGCTAGTTATTAAAAAAAATAAGTATATTAATACTTAGCTTAGATATATTAATATCTAGAATATATAGCTATAGTAAAAATATACTAAAGAATTATTTAAGATTAAGTATTTAGAGACTATAATTATACCTATAAATAAATTAACTAAATTACTTATCTAGTAATAGTTTAAAAAGTATAAATAGGTACTTAACTTATAAAATTTATAATACTTAATTTTTAAGAAGTAAATAAAGTAGAAAAAGTTTTATTTAAACTACTACTAAAAAAATTAATTATACTTAAGCTAGATCTTAGTTACTTTAAATAGTACTTAGTTATAAAGAAGTAATTACTAATAATTAATATAAGTATAAAATAGCTAAATTACAAAACTTTTTCTCTAGATAAATCTATATAACTACTAACTTACTAACTACTATAGTAATAATCTTTCTAATTATAGCTCTTATAGTTACTCTTATTAAAAGCTAGCTTATTATTTTAGCTATTTTTAAAGTTCTTAACTTAAGCTTATAGATAAGTAGTCTTAGTAGTATAAGTTTATATATAAATCTTAAACTCTAAGCGCTTATACTTAGTATATATTAGCTTCTTTTAGTACTTAGTCTTAGCTAGCTAACGCTAAGTATAGTAGTAGAACTTATTACTTATAATACTAGATATTAAGCTATCTAACTAGTAATTATAAAGCTAAAAATTATAATATTAACTCTAATTATTATGTAGCTAAGACTAAGAATCTTACTACTAAAACTAATAATATTTATACTAATTACGCTACTAATTCTATAGCTACTAATTTCTAAAATATAGAGCTTAAGGCTAGAACGCTAGTAGCTACTACTACTAGAATAAACTTTAATAATAATATTCTAAGTATTATAATAATAGATTAAAGGCTATAAATAAATAACTCTAAGTAGAAATTATAAAAGAAGGTATCTAACTACTACTTATATTAATTCTTTTTATTCTCTTACTTAATATTCTAGACTTACTATAAGCGCTATATTAATTAAAGTTATTAGAATTTATAAGTAAAGTAGTCTTTAAGCTCTTCTTATCTAAGAACTTAGAAGTTCTATCTAATAGCTTAAACAAAGTCTTAAAACTACTTTTAGCTTTTTACTTCTACTTTTTATAAGTATATAGATCTTAATAAAGCTACTTATAATAATTATAAGCTTTATCTATACTTTAGTACTATTATTAAATTAGTAAAGAATTAAAAGAGATAAAAAAGAGAATTATAAACTTACTTTAAGCCTATAGTAATTTACTATATCTTTATAGTAATTCTATATATTCTTATTATATAAATAGTAATTATAAAAATTATAAGAGGAATAATACGTAATCTTATAAAAATACTTAAAATAACTAGCTTCTAGAATATTATTAAGAAGCTATTAATAAATATAATACTTATACTTAGAATATTAAGAAGTATTATAGTTAGATATTACTCTAACTTACTTACGTAGATAACTAGTATATAGTAAATACTAATAATTCTAAAAAGCTTTAGACTAGAAAGCTTTAAGCTAGAAAGCTTTAGGTTTAGAAAGCTTATTCTTACTAGAGTAATTATAACTATAATCTTTACTTTAGCTTAGAGACTCTTACTTTACTTAATCTTAGAAGCTTTACTTTTTAATATAATTAGATTACTAAAAGCCTAACTTATAAGTTTAAAAAGTATTATTACTAAAGTAGATACTACTCTTAGAACTACGCTTAATAGTCTTATAGATATTCTAATTACTAAGACTACTAAAGCTAGATTACTTATAACTTAGATAAGAAGCTTTAAAGTTAAATTTTTATTACTTATACTAGCTTTTATATAAGTTAATATTTTTAGTTACTATAAAGCTAATTACTAAAGTACTTAAAATCTATATAGTAAAAAAAAGATTAAATAAACTATTACTTTAGAGCGTTATTTTAGAAGAAAGTAGAAGATATTAATTAGTAGTATTAAGAAGTTAAGCGCGTAGTAGATCTAGAGTAGCTTTATATAAGGTATTATTAAGTAGAGTACTATAGTGCTAAGCGCTATTACGCTAAGTACTTATATATATATTATAATTACTACTATTATAATTATTATTTAAGGCGCTATTATAGTAGAAGCTAGAGTATTAATACTTATAGCTATTATTAGAGTTAGAAGTTTAGTTATAGAACTAGATTATAATAGATAGCTATTAATTTAGTTATAAAAGTAAGAACTTACTATAGTAATAGAGAGAATAGAAAGTAAGTAAAGTAGTATATTAATTAAAGTAGAGGCTTAAAGGCGTAGAAGCTTAAAAGTAGTAGATCTTAAGCTAATAAAAAAGTTAAATAGATAGCTTATTATCTTAAAGACTTAAGCATTTTAATTAGATAAAGAAATAAATAACTATAGTAGAGAAGAGAAGAGTTAGAGAACTTATTATTATTAATAAAAGTCTTTAATTCTAGTCTAAGCGTATATCTACGTAAGTAGCTAGCGTAGTTTATTAAGCTATTAATTACGCTATAAACTTTACTTAGAAGAGACTAGAAGCCTAAATCTTACTATTAGAATTACCTCTTACTAGTTAAATACTTAGATTTCTATAGCTATTAGCTAGATTCTAAACTATTATAGAGTAATTTCTAACTTAATAGAGTTAATTTTTAAGCTATTAAGCTATATTTAAATAAGTTAGAGCTTACTACTATTAATATTAAGTATAATTAAACGCTTATTTAAGCTATAATCTATAAAGAATAGATAAGTAACAAGAACTATTCTCTAATAATAGAATATAGCTTTGTTAAAACAAAGTAGTTAAATACTATAATAAATAGTATAACTAATAAAGATTATAATAAAGTAATTACAAAGTAGATAATAAGGAAAAAGTAATAATATTATTACTAAGTAAAGAATAACTATAAAGAATTACTATTTCTTTTATAGAAAATAGCTACTAGAATAATTATATAAATATCTACCTATTTCTACCTAAAGATAAGAATTTATAATTAAATCTACTTAATTTCTAGATTTATAATCTAAGTCTACTAAATTCTTTTTATCTTCTAGATTTATAATCTAGGCTAGTACTAATTATATTAGTCTATACGTTGTATTATATAAACTAATAATTAGTTTATTACTAAATCTTTTAGTAATTATAGAAAGAGAGATAAGAAAGATAAGAGTTATTATCTTATATAATAACTCTAATAATAGCTAAGCTAAAATAAATAAAGGTATTTTATAATCTTCTAGTATAGTAGATTAAAACTAGCTTCTTAAATCTTAATTACGTAAGTAATTAGATTTACTAAGAATTTTTCTAATCTATTAAGAAATAATAATAAGTGTAATCTTAACAAAGCTTAATAATAAAAAGATAATAATAACTAAGTTATTATAATCTTTATAAGTATAGGTATAAGTAATATAAGTTATAAATCTAGACTTATATTAGAGATTTTTTAAGTTTACTTTTAAAGTCTAATATAGTAATGTATTATTACGTAATTACGTAATTATATAATTACTTAATTTTAAAAAAAGGTACACTATAGGCTCTATCTCTTAGGTCTAGAGAGAATAGAATTATAGTTATATTCTTAGAATAATAGATTTATAAAAGCATATACTTATTATAGTTAGAAAATATACTTATATTATAATTATATACTATATTACTTAACTACGCTATAACTATATTCTTACACTAGAATATTTAATAGAGTAATAATTTTTATAGTACTCTAGTAGTACTATAAAGCTTATAAATACTAATTCTTAAAAAGAAAGTAATTTATTCTCTAGTTAATAATAAAAACGCTTACTTAAATAGTCTATGCTATTAGTAAAAGTTAAAAAATAAAGTATATAGCTTATTATAAAGTATAAAATAAAATAGTATTTTTAAGTATTATAATAGTAATATCTAAGAATATTAATAATAGAAAATTAATTATATAGATAGTAGCGTAGTAGTTATCTTTAGTATAATCTAAAAATGTACTTTTTAGATCTTAGATAACTTAAATAAAACCTTTAGTAGTGTTTTTACTCTAATATTTTTATCTCTAGTACTAAATACTATTACTACTAGTATATAACTAAACTAAATTAAAGTATATTAAGGTATTTATTCTTATTAAATTAGTAGATTTAATAAATATATTAAGTCTATAAAATAGAAAGCTAAAATAAGAAGAGATAGTAAGCGTAATTATAGTAGCTACAAATAGAATAAAAAGTATAAGTATAGTAAGTATAAGTTAAGTAGCTAGAACGTAGTAGATATTCTAAGTTAATTTAAGTTATATTCTAAAGTATAGTAGCTAAAGAGCTATAAAAAGAGAAAGAGCTAAAAACTATATATAAGATATTAGGTATAAAAGAGTAGAAGTAAAAACGTGTATAGCGTATTTTAAAAACTTTAATTTAAAGAAGTATTCTCTATAAAATATTCTTTAAGAATATTAAAAAGTAGTAAATAAGTTTAAATAAGATTAAATAAGTTTAAATAAGACTTAATAAGTTTAAATAGAGTTAAACAAGTTTAAATAAAATAAAGCCTTCTATTTTAGAACTATTTATAACTAGTAAGTATTCTATAGTATATTTATATATATATAGTAGCTAATTATATATAGATCTAGAAAGCTACCTAATAGAGATTATAAAAAAAATAGACTTAGAGTTTTTAAGTATAAAGATAGTTATATAAAAAAAAGTAGCTAAAGTTACTAAAAATAATAAAAAGATAACTAGCGTATTAAAGCTAAAGCTATAGTAATAGCTTAGTCTATTTAGGTAGTTCTTTAAAAATATAAAGAAGTAAGTAAGTATATAGTAAGTATATATATATATATACGTATATTTAGCTATATAGTATAAGCTAATAAAAGATAGATAATTTAAAAAGTACTAAAAATACGTTTTTAAGGTAGTAGAACAACCTACTAAAAGTATTAACTATTTAGGTTAGCTAGTAGAAAATAAGTATTACTAGACTAGAATTTATAGAGGCACTAAAGGTATAAAATAATCTAAAGAAGTATTTCTTTTTTACTTAAGTAACGCCTATAAGGCGCGTAGTATAATATATTAGTTAAGTATTATATTAGTATAAGTATTTATATATAAATAGTAGAGTATTTATATATAATAGTAATAGTAATAGTATTATAATATTACTAGTAATAGTATTTCTATAAGAATAGCTAAATATAAAGCTATATTTAGTATATTAGTATATTAGTATATATATATATAATATACTATAATACGTATAGTATATATAAGTAATTAAAGATTATATAGTATATAAAATAGTGTCTAAAGTAGTATATAAGATAAGTATATAGTAGATAAATATAGATATAAGTATAGATATATAATTAAGGTACTAGCTAAGTAGCTACTTAAAGTAGTAAATACCTAAAACACTATATAGCTTTAGTAGACTTAATAGCTACGTTAAGTAGATTTACGTAGATTAATTATTCTAACTTAGACTAGAGAGTCTAGATTAAAAGTCTAAGCTAAGATAAGTAGATACTTCTAGTCTTTCTATCTTAATTACAGAAATATAGTATATATACTATTTTCTACTATTTAAAAAAAGCTTTTAAAAAGTAATATCTTTAATAGATTTCTAAATAATACTTTTGTAATAAATATAAAATTAGCTTTCTCTTTTAAAAAGAAATATTTATAATAATATAAAGTATATAGTTACTAGTAAATAATAGATATTAGCTACTAGCTTCTAATATATATGTTTTAGCTAGTACTATAGTATTAAGTCTATAAATAATCTACTTATACTATCTCTTTTAGATCTATTTACTATTACTATTTAAGTAGTATATTTATTATATACTATATACTATAAGCTTTTTCTAGACACTTACATACTTTAAAAAAAACTTAACTATATATAAATCTTATTTCTAAAAAATAAATTAATAAGAAGTACTTTATTATTTTTCTATAGTAATATCTAAGCTAGTAGTTTATATTAGCTTCTCTATTTCTTTTCTTTAGTGTTTTATATAGTATATTACTATTAAAGAGTTAAGACTATTAGCTTTTATACTATCTAGAAGAATATAGTATTTTATTTTTATTACTAGATAGACTTTTAATCTTATTAGTACTCTTATAGCTTAGCTTATAAGATTTTAGATATTTAAGCTATAGCTAAAGTAAATAAGTATAGAATTAGTAATATTAATAATAGACTTAAGTTTAGATAAGTAATATAAAGTATTAATTTTATAAATAATTAAAAGCGTAGATTTATTAATACTAGTTTATTATTTTAGTAAAATCTTACTATAGAGTAGATTAATAATTACTCTACTTATAGAGCTATATATACTTAGCTTATACTAGAAAAAAGTATAGCTACTAATTAGAAGACTAAAAGTAATTATCTAATTAAGTATAGAACATAATTACTATAAGTTTTATAGTAATTATAGAGGTTAGTGTTTTTTATACTAACTAGAGTAAGTAAATATAAAACTTATATTAAGTTACTACTATAAGTAGATAAGAAATATAAAAACTTAAGATAATTACAGATATACGTAGTAGTAAGCTAATATAATATATTATATTAACTAGATAGAAGTAATAAAAAAAGCGTATAGTATAGAGTATAATATCTATAATATAAGATAGAAGTAAAATAGTCTAAATAGAAGTAATATAATAAGTGTATAGCGTAAAGTATAGTATTATAATATAACTAGTATAGAATTTAAAGCGTGCGTAATAGTAATACCTAAAGAAATCTAGTTACTACTTTCTAGTATTATCTAGAAAGTAGAGTAGCTTAAATCTTAAATAGACTTACTTTAGATTTTATATAGCTAGTAATTCTATATAATAATCTTATCTTAGATTTATTTAATAAATACTAATACTTACTATATCTAATTCTAGAAATTATCTAGCTTATAATAGTTTTATAGAAATTATAAAGGTTTCTATACTAGTAGGTAATTAATCTAAACTAATAATATCGTCTCTAGGTCTAAGAAATAGAGCCTATAGCCTACTTTTTTAAAATTAAGTAATTATATAATTATATAATTACGTAATTATGTAATAATATATTACTATATTAGACTCTAAAAGTAAACTTTAAAAATCTCTAATATAAGCTTAGATTTATAACTTATAATACTTATACCTACACTATTACTATTACTACTAATATAATAGTTATAACATATATAATTATAATAAACTAACTACTTTATATTTATTATATATTACTAATAGCTATCTAGACTATTAACTAGAACTAGTACTAGCTTTATATAATTACGTTATACTAAAAAGAAACTAAGTTAGTCTATTACTAGTATAAAGCTTCTAAACTAATTTAAGATACTTATATAATATCTATATAATTACTAGTAACTTATATTTTATATATAATTACTTATAAGCTAGCTATATTTGCTATATTATATAACTAATACTTACTATCTATATTTAATCTTACTTACTTACTTACTTACTTATTCTCTATTTATACTAATAAGTTTTTAGCTTTTACTATAGCTTCTTATACTTTATAATAATACTTAGATTATTTTAGAGTACTTATAACTACTATTTCTTAGCTTACTAGTTTAGTTACTATTATACTTATACTACTAGCTTATTTCTTTTTCTTTAAATAATTCTAAGTATTTTTAACTTTTAGAGTAAACTTTAGAGATAGAGTTCTTTATATTATATATACTTTTCTACTATAGTAGATACTAGTACTATTATAGTATAAGTATATATACTATCTACTATTTTCTAATACTTAAATTTCTTTTAAGTAAAAGTCTTTTTTTTTTTTTTTTATAGTATAGTATATAAATAGCGTATTTATCTAAAATAGCTTTATAATAAAAAGTATATTTATATAAAGATAAGTATATAGTTTTAAATTTTTTAAGTTAAACTTTATTAGAAGAATAATATTTTAGAAAGTTACTATTATATTATTTAAGTTACTATTATATATTTAACCTCTAAGCTATAAAATATTAAAAGTTATATTAGTATTAGTAATACTAACTTTATAAGAGACTAAGCTTATTAGTAGTACTAGATAACTATTACCTAGGCTAAGAATTAAAATATTAAAAGTACTTATCTAAGTAGTAAGTATAAAAAGAAAAGTAGCTTAAAAGTTTAATATCTTTAAAGTAATATTAGTATTAGTATTAAGCTTAGAAGTTATATCTAAGTATTTTAAGTTTATAGAAATATAAGAAAGCTTTAGAAATATAAAAAGTTCTTTAAGATAGAGAAAAAGAAAAAAAAAAGAAGTATTCTCTATATATAAAGCTTTTTATACTTCTTTCTAAGCTACTATTCTTTATACTATAGTTTACTTACGTAAATATTATTTATATTTTATAGTAGTATAGTACTATAATTTAATATTACTTTAGACTTAGAGTTTACCTATATAGCTATCTAGACTTCTACCTATCTACTTTTATAGCTAAGAGAAAAGCTTACTCTAACTTTTACTTTTTCTACTAAGATCTCTACTAAGTACTTTCTTTTAGAAAGCTTCTATATTAACTTTTAAGAATACTTTAATATTTTTATAGCTTTATAGCTTACTTATTACTACTTCTAAGTTTATCTCTATTTCTAAGTCTACTAGAAAAGTCTCTAGTACTATTACTCTTTATAAGTATATTATTATTATTTATATTTATAGTAAATATTAAAAAGAAAGTTTTATTAAATTCTATAGTTATATATAGTAAGTATAAGATATTTAGAAAATATACTTATAATAAGATTACTATATAGAGTTACTAACTATATTTTATTATCTTACTCTATATTAACACTTTACTATAATAAACTAATAATATAATAAGTCTAAAACTATCTTTTAATAAAATAAGTTATTTTATAAGTAAAGAAATTATTTATAATAAGTTATTCTTTTATTCTTAGTAATAAGTTAATACTATTACTTCTACCTATAATAAAATAGAATATATTTAAGTTAATATAGACTAAAATAGATTAAGTAATAAAGATAAAAGATAAAAAAGAATAAATAAAAATATATATCTAAATATTTAAGTTTTAATCTTAAATTTTAATATATATATACTTATATATATTATTAGCTTATAAAAATATTAAACTAGATTCTTTTAATTAATTTAAAAGTCTACTTAATTATAAGAGCTATATATATAGTTATTTTACTAAATTAGAACTAAAGAATTTTACTACTTTATTAAGATTTTTATTATATTAAGCTTAGGTATTAGCTTCTTTACCTATTAATCTATATTAAAATCTTTTTTTTTAATCTAAAGTATACCTCTTAAAAATATTCTTTTACACAAACTAGTAATAGACTTTTCTACTAATAGAATATTATTATCTATTAATTAGTAAACTAAGAACTCTATAGTATAAGCTAGTCTAAAATAAGTAAGATTTCTTATTAGTTTATAAAAAAGTATATCTTTAAAATCTATAAAATAATAGCGTTTAGTAAAATAAGATATATAAATCTAGTACTAGTACTTATAGTATAGTTATAGCTTATATTATTTAGACTAGTAAAGTAACTTTTCTAGAGCTACTAATATCTACTTATTTTAAAATAAATTATTAAAAAATATTATATTCTTATTAGATTATAACTAAAAGAACTTTAGATAATAAAGTAATAAAATACCTTTATTTTAGTAAGTTAGATTATACTTCTAGTTTATATATTTTTTCTATTATAATTTTTATTCTTCTACTTAAAGTAAATTTAAAATCTAAAGATACTTTAGATTTTTATTTATAGCTTAAATATTATACTAAAGTAATTAAGATTTTCTATATTATAAGCTTTTTACTATACTAATAATATTTAATTTCTTTTCTAGATATTTTCTAAGTATTAGTTAGTTTAAAGCGAATCTTATTACTACTTATACTACTTTATCTTTTATTTATATTAAATATATCTTTATAAACTATTTTATTACTTACTAAAGGTTTTAGTAAGACTATTTATATAGTTATTATAGAGACTATAATTAAAGCTATTTTAAAAGCTATTACTAGAGCTTCTTTAGTCTACTCTACTTATATCTTATTCTAAGACTTTTTTTACTATAATACTACTATAAAAGTTTCTAATAAATAGACTAAGATTCTTCTTAGTATTCTTTTCTAGCTAAGTATTTAAGTAATTTATACCTAATATATAAGAGTATAATTTTAGAAATTACTCTATTAAGAAACTTAATTAAGAGTATTAATATTTTAATATTTTTAGAATTTTAATTAAAAGTAAACTTATTTTATTTATTCTTTCTATAATGTATACTAATAACTTCTAATATAATATTTAACTATAGATATTTTAACTTCGAAAGGTAAAGATAACTATTATCTATATATATATATAATATACTTATATTCTTAGCTAAATTAATAATACATTAAATAAAAAGATAATAATTCTCTATAAAGTAGAGTCTTATACTTAAATAATATAAGATAGAAGTATAAAAGCTAATTAGTTAAGCCTATAAAATCTAATTAGCTATTTAAAATAAGATAATTATAGTATATTAGCGTTTTAGTATAGTAGCGTAAGCTACTAAGAAATATAAAAACTTTAGATAATTATACGTACTATAAGATATAATATTATAATATATATATAATACTCTAAATAGAAGTAATTATAAAGTAAAAAGTATAAAGTATAATATATTAAGACTTTAGATAGAAGTAAAATAATTATAAATAGTATAAGATAAAAAATAATTACTTACGTAAGTAAGTATATAGCTAATAAGATTCTATACTAGCTAGCTAGCATAGTATATTAGGAAAATATTTTGCCTTATATAGTTAGACTAGTTAGCCTAAAAGACTTAGTTTTATTCTAGAATAAGTAGAATAGCTAGAATAACTAGGCAAGGTAGCTTATAAGTTATATTTTCTAGAGCTTTTAGCGCTACTAAGGCTACTAGAGCTACTAGAACTACTAGAACTACTAGAACTACTAGAACTACTAAAAGTACTAGAGCTACTATAGCTACTAGCACTACTAGAGCTACTATAGCTACTAGTACTACTAGAGTTACTATAGCTGCTAGAGCTACTAGAGTTATTAAGGCTACTAGAGCTACTAGAGCCTTTGTAGCTACTAGAGCTACTAGAGCTACTATATTTACTAGAGCTACTAGAGCTACTATAACTACTAGAGCTACTAAAGCTACTATAAATACTAAAGCTACTATAGCTACTATAAACGCTAGAGCTACTAGAGCCTCTATAACTACTAGAGCTACTAGAGCTTCTATAAACGCTAGAGCTACTAGAGCTACTAGTACTTATATTATATCTAGTATAACTATTCTTATCTAGTAATATATTAGCTATTATATTAAAGTAATATAATATATATATCTAACTAAATTAAGCTAATTTACCTTAAACTAGTATAGTGTTATAGTTTACGTATAATTACTATTTTATAATTATTATATAGTATAAGTATAAAGAGTCTTAATATATATAATTTACTTTATTCTATTATAGTCTAGCTTTCTACTTTTTCTTCTTCTAGTATATTTTATATAGTAGTAAAGTAAGGCTCTTTACTATTTTACTTAGTAGTTATATAACTAGCTTATTCTCTTCTTTATTATTATTTACTATAAGTATAATATAATTTCTCTACCTTTAGTAATATTCTAAGCACTACTCTACGCCTATTAGTATTAGTAGCAAACTTCTATTCTTTTTTACTCTAGATAGAAGCGCTTTTACTAACTTCTATAATAATATTAATAGATTTAAAATAGCTATAGTATAAGTCTTTATATAGACGCTACTATTATACTTATATTTAAGAATAATCTACTAAAAGTACTTTTATAAATAGATTAAAAAGAGTTATAAGTAGTAAAGTATTACTTATCTTTAGTAGCTTTATTATATTATTAGCGTTAAGGCTAGCACTATTCTTATTACTTTTATCTATAGTATACTAGTTCTTATATATATATACTCTTTATCTCTCTCTTTCTATATTATATCTTCTCTAGCTCTATAGGCTAGTTCTTTTCTCTAGTATTAGGTTAATATTAGAATCTAGTATTAGGTTAATATACTTATCTAGTATTAGTATTAGAGCGTTATCTTCTCTAACGTTTATATTACTACCTCTATTACTACTATTATTATTTTAATTATATACCTACTAAGTATAGTAGATTTTAAACTTAGAACGTCTACGTTATTTATAGGCTTACTATTTATCTATAGTTATATATAGAAAGAGATTATCTATTATATTAGTATTATAGTTTATAAAGGTATTAGGTTTAGTAATAAAAATAACTATACTCTAATAAGTATTTATCTCTCTCTAAATTATCTTAGCTAGCACTACGCGTTACTCTTAGAATTAAGTATTCTAGTTATACGTAATAGTATAGAACTAAGCTATACTTATTAGCGTATAGTATTTAAAGTAGGTAAATAATACTAATATTTAACTTACTTTCTATTTATATTCTATCTTTAATAAAGCTACTTCTATAGCTTCTTAAGTGCTAGGTATAACACTATACTAAAGTAGGTAACTATAGTTCTTATAATTCTAGTATAAATAAGTTTTAAGTATATTTCTTTACTTAGTAAGGTATAACTAATATATACCTTATACATTTCTATAACTATAACTCTTACTAACGTATTACTAAAGAAGTAGAGTCTATTCTAGATAAAAAAGTAAGTCTATATTACGTAGTATAATTATATACTAATAAACTTACTTTTATATCTCTTTTATTTAAGAACTTCTAGTTAAGTAGTAGTAGTTAAATTCTATCTTCTACGCTAGTAGTACTTAGCTAGTATATCTTCTTTATAATATTTTTAGCGTATATAACTAGTTGTAATTAGTACTTCTATAACTACTTAATTATCTTACTATTATTAGCCTAGCGTAAATAACGTATATAAAGAGACGTATACTTAATAAGCTTTTTTTTTATCTAGCTAAAAGCTAATACTATTAAAGTCTACTATAAACTAATACTTATATATAGTTTCTATTATAACTTACTAACTCTTATCTATTATATTTTATATTCTCTTTTAGTTACGTTTAGAATATAAGAAATTACTATCTTTAACTAGTAAAGAGTTAATACTCTATAATAGTATTATAATAAGGTATAGAGTTACGTAGTAGATAAGTAGTTTGTTTTTCTCTTTATATTTATTATTTTAGCTCTTTCTATAAGTAGACCTTTAGAAATTATTTACTAACTAACTACTATTAAATAATACTACTTATTATTAGTAGTATTCTATAAGCTAAAACTAAGTATATACTATTTAGAGTTATACTTAACTATAAAGAGTATTCTTTTAGAGTAAACTATATTTTAAAAGTAGCGTTATTATTATAGTAAGCCTTTTACTTCTTTACTAGTATTATAACTTTATAAAAGATTTATAAAAGAGTTAGCGCCTATATATAGTAAGTATATATTAATATTAGTATATTCTTTATAACGTATATCTATTCTTATATTCTTGTCTTTACTTTCTTATATTACTTATTAGGAGTAGTATACGTTCTTTACACTATAGCTACGCTTCTAGCTTAATTAGCTCTAGCTAGACTTTTCTAATATATTATAGTATATATATACTTAATTAGTAGTTAGTATTAAAGCTTTTAAGTTATAGTTTAGTTTATTCTTAACGTACTTTAGATAGCGCTTTCTAGAGAAGCTACTAATTTAGCTAGGCGCTATAGCTATAGTTATCTTTATTTACTTTATTAATATAGTTAAAATAGTAAGTATATAGTAGGTAACTAATCTATATAATAAATAAAGCTATAGTTTAATAGGTAGAGGCACGTAAAGGCTAGTACGTTTATCTATAGTATAGAAGAATAAAAGTTTATACCTTTTACTAAAATAAGTAGAAGATTAGGTTTAGGCTATAGACACTAACTATAATTAGTTATATTATATATTCTTTCTATTAGTATCTACTATTTATTATTACTATTAGTTATATATAGTTCTCTATCTATATCTTTTTTCTACTATACGTATTTTACTAAACCTCTTACTTCTTAGCTATATATACTACTATTATTACTTAAATAATATTACGTATATAGAGCTATATTATTATTACTTATAATCTATTCTTTTCTTTATATACTTTTTCTAGTCTTACTATAGAGTAGTTATTATCTATAGTTTTAGTAGTTAAATACCTTTCTAATAGAGTAGGCGTTATTATTTATATATTATAGTATTATACTAACTATAACTTAAGATTAAATTATATAGTAAACTCTTCTAGTAGTAAGTCTAATATTAATTACGTTATAGAAGTAGCTCTATTAATATATATCTACTATTACTTATAGACTCTTTTATAGTTATAGTTATATTAGATTATAATATATTTTACGTATTTAATTTATTTATCTAAGAGAACCTTATAGAATATAGCTAAAAATCTATAGACTATAGCTACTATAATCTACACTAATATCTCTCTACTTATTATTAGCTTTAGAAATTTACCTAAAAGTTTATTCTACTTTAGACTAGCTTCTATTTTATAGTATAGTAGGCTATATATAGAGGTATCTAAGTTTAGCGCTATTTAAATAGAATTAGTTCTTTTCTTAAGTAGTATTTTAGGCGCGCTAGTAGTAAAATGCGTAGTAGTTAAAAAAGAGTTAATATTAGTAGCTATTAAAGTATTTTATAATTTCTAAAGTTATAGTACTATACTTAGACTAGAGTAGGCTTAGTATTATGCGCGTAGCTAAAGTAGGTAATAGTTACTACTACTAATACTACTAGTTCTAAGATAGAATCTAGCTAATTCTATATAGATTTAGTAAAGCTTTAGACTAAATATACTATTATTCTAATCTTATTAATAGCTAGGCGCTTATTCTATAAGTATTATACTAGTAGTATCTTATACTCTCTATAGCTATTACGTATTATACTTCTAATTTATATTATATACTTTTAACCTAAACTTTCTAATATATATATCTACTTTCTTAATATATTAATATTACTATAGTTATACTCTTATAAATTAAGTAGTCTTTACTAGCTATAGTTATTAGTATTACGCTATAGTATTACTATAGGTAAGTAGTAGAGGTAGTATTAGACTCTATTATAGCCTTTATTAACGTTTTTTAAGCGTATTAGTAGTAGACGTAGTAGTACTACTCTATTACTATTATCTATCTATCTTTCTACTACTAAACCTAACTAGCGCCTATTTATAAAGTAGTAGTTATTTATTACTAGAGATACTACGTAAATATAATAAGCTTATGTTAGTACCTAATATTAATAGTAGAGATAATTAGAACTACTCTCTATTATTTAATAAGCTCTCTATTCTAAATAAAAATATATAAATTTCTTATAGCCTATTAGGCAGCGCTTATAGTAGCTTAATAATAACTAGTAGTACTTATATCTCTTAACGCAAGACTTATAAAAAAGTATAAAGTTACTTTATAAGTATATCTTTACTAGATAAGCTCTACTAGTATTTATCTTAGTAGAGTAGATCTTTTAGCATACTTTTATATATACTTATACTATATAAACTAATAAATATATTTTACTTTTTTAATAATACTATAAATTACGTGTTTATAGTATAGCTAAACACTATACACTATACTAAGAGTAATATAGATTTACTATTTAAAGATAAACGTCTTAAGCTTCTAACTAACCTACTATAGTTTAGTAGCGTAAAGAAGTAGTATTATCTTCTAGATACTATACTTTATAGTATATCTAAGTTATTATAGTATAGTACTAGTATTAGTGTAGCTATTCTAACTAAAGTTAGCTAAAATTAGATATTTAAAAATTACTAGGTTCTATATTAGAGTGTTCTTAATATAGTTAAGTTTTAATTATTATTTCTAGTATTTAAACTCTATCTCTACTATAGTTCTAAGCGTTTTTATTAGCTTAGTATTAGTAGTAATACTAACGTCTATAATATAGATATAAGAGTATATACTAGTCTATATAATTCTACGTAGTAGTAGAATATATAAAAGTTACTTCTAGAAGAGGCTATATTAGTACTAGTATTTGTTAGTGTAGATAAAACGTATCTAATAAACTACTCTAGTAATTAAGTTGCATAGTCTATATATATATCTATTAGTAATCTTTCTCTAAACGTGCAATACTCTAGAATACTTCTAGGTAACCTTCTAGCTACTTTATTATCTACTATAAAGTATTATAATTACTTAGTTAGAGCTAAAGCTTACTATATAAGTATAAATATTATACTAGACTATACGTAGAAATATATATTCTTACTACTTTTTCTACTTTCTTTTTCTTCTTCTCTATAAAGCTCTACTAATAGCTTAATACTTATAGCTATCTATATCTCTAGTAAAGAAGAAGTCTATATTTAATATACTAATAGTTATATCTACTTATACTTCTCTATTATATATAGCGTAATAGTAAATTATAAGAAGTAAGTACTTATAATAAGTATAAAAACTAGGTAATATTATACTATTTATAAAGTTCTACTTTCTAAATATACTATTCTTATATAGCTATATTAAGAGAATAAAACTACTACTAAATATTAGTCTATCTATACCTATCTTAATATATAGTAGATAATTAACTAGTAAAAGCTCTAGAGAACTTAGTTAAGAGAGAAATAATACGTTTATAACGTAGATAATTTTATATAGAATTATTCTTATATTAATATATATAAGATATTAGTTTTAGATCTTCTATATTAGTTATATAAAGGTATTATAAAGTATTCTATAAATTAGCTCTTAGACTTACTAGAAAAAGAGTTTAGTTCTAAGAGATTAAATACCTACTATAGACTACGCTAGTTAGATAACTACTATTATGTTATTTTAGAGTTTTCTAGTCTTAAGGTATTTTATTATATAAATATTAGCTATATTATCTAATTAACTAGAATAGATTAAAGAGCTATATTATAGTAGATAGTTACTATTTACGCCTCTCTTCTTTAGTTATACCTAGATATAATATAATACCTCTATATATTATGTAACTTTATTACTATATTATATTATTATAGCTATAATAAAGTAACACTAGAATACCTACTAGATATATTAAAGTAAATTAATATATATAAATAGAAGCTAAAAAACTTACGTAAGCTAGATATAGATAGAAAGTAGTACTTTAATATACTAAAGTTCTACGCTATTACTTATTACTTATACTTTATCTAAAAGTTTAGTCTACTACTTTATTATAATTCTAGTACGTTTATAAAAGCGCTATATATATATCTTATTAAAGTATTCTTTACTATAATAAATAAGAAGTAAACTCTAGAGTAGATTACTATCTATAATACCTACTTTATCTATTAGTAGGCGCTAGAGGCTTTTATCTAGTATAATTTTAGCTCTAGTATAGATAGTAATACTATTAAAGCCTAGACTATAAGACTTAGTACTACTTTAAATCTATATAGAACTCTCTAGTAGTATATTAAGAATAAAGTCTAAAAAGTTCTTACTATAGAGTAGTTCTTTTAGACCTTTATAACTATCTTTAATATAGCTAGTTAGTCTAGAATAGAAGAGTTTCTAAATATAGTAGCTATATTTATTTATAAAGAGTAGTAGTTAGAGAATAGTAGCTAAAGTAGATAATCTATATAAAAAGCTAAGTAACTTAAGTAAGATCTAAGTTAGATTAGTTATTTTCTAGTAACTATTAGACTATATATCTAGTACTAAGTACCTACTAGATATCTTAAGACTAACTCTACTAGAGAGAATATAGTATACTTACGTTATACGCTAAATTAGTAGTATAGTAGTAAGTAGCTTTACTTATAGGCCTAGATATAAGAGTTTAATCTATCTAATAATAATACTTTACGTAGTACTTAGCTTAGGTAGGTATATTTAATCTTTATACTCTAAGACCTAGAGTAGATATAGTAAAAGTTCTTCTATCTATATATATAGATAGTAATAGTAGTAGACTAGAGTAAGCTATATTCTATTTATAGTATAGTAGTTATATAGTTAATTACTAGCTAGACTTATAGTAGAGATTACTTTTAAACTTTCTATTACTTTTCTATAAACTAGTTTCTTTACGCGTTCTATATTATATTATTAGATAAAGATAGTAAAATATTTATAAATAACTACGTAAATTTTATAGAGTATAACTCTTTATATAGAGAAGATTAGTTTAAAGATAACTAGACTAGAATATAAGAGTATTAAAAGTAAAATCTAATATACTTCTAGTTACTTATTTAATATAAGTATATTACTACTATAGTTTTAATAGTATACTTATTACTCTATAAGTAACGCTGCGTTAGTAGCGTATAATTAGGCTATTTAGCTTAAAATATATAAAATAGAAGTAGAGTATTAGATTAGCTATCTAAAGTAGTACGCTTATTAGCTATATATAATAATCTTATTATAGAAGTTAGTATTTTATGCGTATACTATAGTAGTAGTTTAATATAAAGTATTATATTTATCTACTATACTAAGCTTAGTAAGAAATATTAAAACTTTATATAATTATATACGCGTAAAGTATAATATAATATATTATATTAATACTTTAGATAGAAGTAAAATTCTTAGATAGAAGTAAAATAATTAAGTAGTAAGTGTCTAAGAGTCTACGCAACTCTTTTACCTTAAAAAGTTTTATTACTACTTTCTAGTAAAGTAAAAAGAGTAAGTTAGCTTAACTCTATATAGAGCTACTTTAAATTTTATTCTAGTTATCTAGTATATAAGCTAGACTAGAGCGTATAGAATAAGAGTAGGTACTTTATCTATCTAGTTAATCTAATACTACTCTCTTATTAGTTATAGTAATTATTATATTATTATAGATACTAGTCTTCTATACTATAGTAGTAACCTAATACTTTATATTCTACGCTATATCTACTAGAGGTATAATAGTTCTAATAAATAACTATATAAAACAAAGTAGTATTTAGATATTAGTTTTATATAAAATACGCTAATATAGTATAAATACCTAATTTAGAGAACTTTAAAGTAGGTTACCTTAGTTTATTATTTTCTACTTCTTCTAATTCTATATCTAGTAACACTAAAGAGTGCGCTATAGTCTAATATAACCTCTACTTCTAATTTTAAAAGCTAAAGTATAATATTACTATATAAACGCTAATAAATTATTATATATTAGGCTTTCTTATATTCTAATACTATTAACGCTATTACCTTTATAGTCTTATATTTCTTAGTTTTTATATATCTTAAGTACTTTATTACGCGTCTACTCTATTTATATACCTACTCTATCTACACTATCTATATTATAGTTTTATATACTATTATCTTTTATTCTAGCTATACCTCTAAGTGTATTACTTAAGTTAAATATAAAGGTACTACTAGATACGTAATTACCTTACGTAGCTAATATTAGAGTAAAGTATAGTTATAAGAAAGTAATATAGCTACTCTATATAAGCTAGTAATAAGTTATATAGTATTATAATAATGTATCTAAATTACGTAAGTAGTTAGATTACGCTAATACTTATAATTAGAAGTTAGAATTAGAATTAGCTATATTATAGTTAGTTAACGTAGCACTATCTAGTTATATAGTAGATTCTAGTAGTTCTACTACGTTGTTACTAGAGAGGTTAAATTAAGCTATAGTTATATTTTCTATATATAAGCTACCTTAGTTACTATATAAGACTAATAAATTTAAAATCTAATATAAGTTAAGTTCTCTAGATAATATTTAATAGTAGTAGTTTATTACTATAGTAAGTAATATAGAGTTTAGTAGTATTATAGAGTTTATAGTATATATATAATCTTTATTACGCTTATAGTAATAAACTCTTTTTACTTACTTTTATTAATATAAATAAAAGAAGTTATACTAGAAATTTAATAAGTAGTATTATTAGGTAAAATAGTTTTCTTACGTCTATAGTTAGTGTAGTAATTAACAAAGTATTATATAGGTAGACGTAGTCTTAAAATACACTAGTACAACTAGATTAATATTTATCTAATCTAACTTTAGATATTCTATGTTACTATATTCTATACTAGTAAATATAAGCTAGATTTTACTAAACTACGTCTACTTTTTCTTTTCTTTATAGTTCTTAGTTATAGTGTATAGTTATAATATATACACTATTACGTGTTTTAGAACTTATATATTATTATACTATTATTATTATTATCTACGTCTTTACTAATTATAGGCTCTAGTATACTATTAATATTATTATTACTATCTATAGAGTTATTATTAATAGAAACTACCTTAAGCTATTTTTTAATAGTATATACTAATAATACTATATTAGACGTATACTAGTTCTTATTAGTATATTCTAGCTAATACGTGTTTATAGAGTACTTCTTATTAAGATCTTATATATATAAATATTACTTATTACGTATATATATATTAGAAATAGTAAGATTAAGACTCTTAGTGTACGTAATATATATATTACTTACACTAGTTTTATTACTATTAGTTATTAGTTTAGCGTATATAGAAATAGTATATATTATACTATAGTTTAATTTAAACTAAAGAAAGAAGTAGTTATAGAGTAGTTTAATAGTAACTACGTAAGAGTTAGAATTAGTTCTAATAAGAGATAAAGTAGAAGAAAAGGCTTTACTAAAGAGTATATTAATTAATATAACTATAGTTTCTATTTTACCTAAGTAGAGTATAATCTAGTAGAGCCTAGACTCTATATTAATTATTATAGCCTAGTTATATATTCTACTACTTTTAGAAGTTTCTATTAGTCTATTAATTCTACTAAGTATATACTATAGTTAATATAGTAGTCTTACGCTTAACTTTATTAATAATTAGAGTATTAGTTAGAATTAAGACTTAGTTACTAGAAGTACCTATTATATTAGGTATAAGTAGTATTATATAGTATAAATATAGATTTAGGTCTATAGTAAGAGAATAGTATAGACTATAGTAATAAGATAAGTATTAAATAAAAAGCTATAGTTATAGTAAAGGTTAAAGTTATAGTTAAGGTAAAAGCTACTTAAAGTATAGTGTAAAAGTAGCTATAAAGCAAGGCTATAATACTCTATCTACTAATACTAGTTTAATTGCGTTATTATTAATATAACTAACTTTAACTTAGTAGTAACTACTATGTATATATAAAATTAACTAATATTTCTTATATCTATCTATTACCTATAGTAGGCTCTCTACTACTAAAATCTACTATTATCTACTTACTAGGTTAATTCTCTATTACTACTACTAGTCTACTAACTAACCTACTTACCTCTCTCTACTACTTACTACTTACTCTTAATATAGCTAATACTCTTTTATATAATATTTATAGGCTTACGCTTTTAAATTATAATAATATTAATATCTATAATACTCTTAGCCTTAATCTCTATACTAAGTAGACTTTTACTAATATTAAAACCTTTTATAAGGTCTACTATAACGCTACTCTACGTTTATACCTAGATAAGTTAGTAAGTAAAGGCTAGGTAGTACTACTAGACACTTAATTTAAAGAACTAATAGATCTAATAGATATAATCTTAAATCTCTTACTTTATAACTAAGGCTTAGCGTTCTAATTTATATACTATAATACTTAGTACTACTACTATATAGTTTAGAATATTAAAAATTCTACTAGACTATAGGCGCTAGTAATAAATACTATAAGTAGAGTCTAGGTACTACTACTCTAAGCACTACTACTCTAAGTACCTCTACTCTAAGTACTACTACTCTAAGTACTACTACTCTAAGCACTACTACTTTAAGTACTACCTTTACTACTTCTACTACCTACCTAGCTATAACTAAGATTTATAATAACCTTTTTATAGAATACTAGTAGTATAAAAGTAGGCTAGAGTTTCTATAGACTATCTAACTAATTATACTTATACTTACTAAGCTTTTAGAGTAATTACTTAGATAGTAGATTACTACTCTATTATAAAGGCCTAATAATTAATATATCTAATAGTAGTAATAGTAAAAAGAGTATACCTAAACTATTAGTGCGCTATTAACTAGCGTTAAGCGCTACTAACTATAATAATAACTTACTCTAGTATAACTCTTACTAAGTAGTATAACCTTACTACTAGCACTAAGAATACTACTAATATATAGAGAATACTAATAATTATACTTCTTTTAAATACCTACTTATAAAAGATAAGTATATAATAAAAAAGGTACTTTTTAAGATAAAGTCTAACTTAATAACTATAATATATACTTTTATATATAGCTAGAGTAATCTATTCTATAAATATATTATTATAGCTATACTTAGCGTAAATAATTACCTAGTGTTTATAGTTAGAAGCTATAATCTAGAAAAGAAAAAGCTACTAACGTAGAAACTAGATAGATTAGAGTATTTAAGCGCTATTAGTAAGTAGAACCTTACTAGATTTATTCTCTCTATTAGAGCTTAAGGTAGTATAGATATACGTAAAATAAAGATATATTTATAGAAGCTTAGAGCTAATAGTAGTAAGTTATTAGAAGTAGAAGAGTAGAGTAGCTAATTAAATATCTCTAGGTAGTATTAGATTAAGTGTATAGATACTATATAGCTATTATCTACTTAATTATACTAGTTTATATTTATACTTTCTCTATCTATTTCTATATAAATTATAGTAAGTATATAGAAACGTATATAGAGAGTAATATATTTACTTATTTTTTTTAACACTTTACCTACTTAATTACCTTACACACTAACTATATATATATTCTTAAGTACTATCTATAAAGCCTAGTCTTATTATTTATCTATAATAGCTTTATTATTACTATTAGATAAGCTAACTATCTATATCTATAGTAGACTATATAATACTATATACGCGCGCTACTAAATCTTATAGATAGAGAAGCTACTAGTAGTATAGACTAATAACTAGTTATAGATTAGAACCTCTATAACTTATATTAGAGTACTATTAATATTAACTTTATAGTTATTATAATAGAATGCTTTATAGTTCTTAGCAGCCTAAGTAGCTATAAAAAGATAAATAATAAAGTTTCTATTCTTATTAATAGTAATCTAGTTAGAATTATACTTATCTAGAACTATCTAAGTAAAGACTAAGTAGGTCTACTAGATTTAATAATAGTTATAGATAATAAAAAGACTATTAATATTATCTCTAAATTCTCTAAAAAAGATAGTACTAATCTCTATTTATTTATTAAGTATAAGGCTAGTATTAGTAAGAGCTATACTATTAGCTAGTATATTACTCTAAGAGCTTTCTTTAACGCGTAAGTTAAAGTC
This sequence comes from Alternaria novae-zelandiae, assembly GCF_023758075.1. Lineage (NCBI taxonomy): Eukaryota > Fungi > Ascomycota > Dothideomycetes > Pleosporales > Pleosporaceae > Alternaria > Alternaria novae-zelandiae. The sequence continues at coordinate 1,490,648 of NW_026056967.1, read as the reverse complement.
TAGATTAGTCTTATAGTTAAGAATATCTTTAGATAGAAAAACTAGTAGAGTAAGTAAGAGTACTAGTAGAGTAGCTACTAATACGTAACTAGTAATAATCTATATACTATATAGTGTTAGTAAATATTACACTTACGTATATAGAATATAAAATATATTTACTTAGTAAAGTAGAAGAAGTATAAGTAACTATAAGTATAGTAGTAGTTTTACTATAGTAAAGTAGAACTTCTTATTAGTAATTACGTAGTAGAGATAAAGCTAATAGTTTAGTATAAAACGTACGTAATAGAGGTAGAGAGTAAATAAGATAGTACTATTACTAGATATATTAGAGAAGAGCTATACTAATAGACGTAGCTGCTAAGACTTTTAAGTATTTACCTTTACTTATAGTTAGTAAGACCTATAACCTACGCTCTCTTACTATAACGTATTATTAAAATGTATATAATATATTACTTAACTTTCTAAAATATTTATATTTCTATAATATATTTATTTAATAGTTTAGATATATAGTTTAGAACTACTTTATACTAGAATTTATTTACTAGAAAGAATATAGAAATTTTATATATATAGCTATTACTATTTTTAGTATAGCAAAATCTATAATATATAGTTATAGTAGTAGTTATTTTTAGTATATATATTCTATACTTATAGTAGCTATTATTTTTATAGCGCTATATAGATAAGATTATTATATTTATAATAGTTATTATTTTTAAAGTAGTAGTTTAGAATTCTATAATTACTTTTAGATTCTAGAATATTACTAGTCTAATAGCTATTTTTTAGTAGTAGAAGAGTAAAGTAAAAGTATTAGAGAATTATATATTTATAGCTAATAGTTTAAGTACCTACGTAGTATTAAGATATTTCTAGTTTTAAAAATAGTATAGTATTAGAGCTATAAGTAGATTAGTTATAAGATTAATAGTCTATATAGTAAGTATAGTATTATCTAATTTCTATACTAATAGAACGCATCTATAAATATTAAGTAGTTCTATCTAAGTTCTAGTTAAACTAAATATATATAATTATTTAAGTAGTTTCTTTTAGTTTTAGAATATATATTTAAAGTTCTCTTATTCTAGTTAAAGTGTCTATAGGTATCTATAGACACGTAACTAAGAATAGTATAAAAATATTACCTAGGTAGTCTTCTATATATACTTTAACTTTATAATACTTAATAAGCGTTCTAAAAAGAAATTAAAAGAGCTAAATATACGCTAGTTCTTTAAAAAAAATAACTATAGATTCTTATATAGCTTTGTCTTTTCTTAAAAATAGTAAGTAGTCTATTACTATAGAGCGTAGTCTTTTTACTAAAATAAATAATACTTACTCTAACTATATAACACTTAATAAGTATTCTAAAAAGATATTATATATATTAAATATACGTTTTTTTTCTAAAATAGTACGCTGCCTATTACTATAAGGTATAGTCTTTTCTCTAAAATAAATATAATAGTTTGCTATAAAATATTATTCTTAAAATAATAACTATATATATATATACTACGTATATACTAGTTTTAGTAGTATATAGACTAGGTAGCTAACTATATATATTACTACGTGTAGAGATACTTATTTCTATTATTATATACTTTACTTATATAGGTATTTCTAAAACCTTTTACTCTATTATAAATATATAGTAGTAGCTAGACTCTAAAAACTAAAGGCTTATTAGCTTATAAATATAAGATTATATTAGCACTATCTAGATAGTAATAGTACTAAAATTATAGAGTAGTAAAGCTATATATAAAATAGTTTAATATAAGAGAAGTATTAGCTAGCTATAGACTTTTTAAATAATAGAGCGCTAAAATAATATATAAACTAGCTCTACCTACGCGCTTCTCTATACCTTATCTTAAAAAAGCAAATATATAATAAGAATATAAAACATTAACTATATTTAATACACCTTTATTTTTATTATATTCTACTTCTTCTAAATTATTAAAAAACTTCTAGACTAAGATTTATAGTTTAAGCTAGTAGCGTAGTAGAGTAAAAGATATTAGTAATAAGATTATAAGCGTATGTTTAATACTATATTATAAATAATAGATATATTATTAAACTATAGAAGTATATATATTTTCTATACTAGACGTAGTCTACTACTTTAGAGTTTATATTATCTTTAAACTATACTAAAATAAAAGCAAAAGCTTTCTATAAGTTAAGTACTATTCTATTCTACTAAATTTATTAAAAGTAGTGTAGGCGTAATAAAAGAGCTTAGTAATAAAATTATAGGCGTATATATAACACTACGTTCTAAATAAGCGTTATTAGACTATAGAGATATATAAATATTCTATACTAAACGTATTCTACTACCTTAGAGTTTACTTTATATTTAAACTATACTAAAATAAAAGCAAAAGTATTATATAAGTTAAGTACTATTCTATTCTACTAAATTTATTAAAAGTAGCGTAGACGTAGTATAATAAAAAAGCTTAGTAATAAGATTATAAGTATATATATAACACTATATTTAAAAAGCGTACTATAATATATTATAATAAGCTAAGATAGAGTTAACTATCTAGGTATATACTAATTAACACTAGAACAGAGTATAAATTAACTCTTCTAGCACTCTATCTACTTTACACTACTTTTTTATATACTAGTCTTCTAAAATAAAATACCTAACTCTAAAAAATTATAAGCGTATATATAATACTATATTCTAAAAGTATACTCTACTAACACTATTACCTACTAATATAGTAGATAGATATAGGTCTATATAAAGTAATAATTTAATAGCCTAATAATATATAAAACGTTAATAGCATTTAACCTACTATAGTTTCTATTATATCTATCTTTTCTAGTTTGTCTAAAAACTTCTAGCTTATAATTCTATAGATTAAGCTAGCTATTAAAATATAGAAATAACTATATAATATTATAGTTTATATATTTATATCTCTAAGGCGTAACATAGCTTATAAATCTCTCTACCTATTTTAAAATTAAAGATTACTTATTAATAAGTTATTATCTTATTCTTTTTTTTTACCTCTTACTAAAAGCCTATATATAGAAGAGAGTAAGAATAGCTAGACGTACTAGTAGAATAAAAAAACAAGTAGTTTTCTACTACTAATATATACATATTAATATATTACTAATATCTTTATTAACACTAGAGCTTATAAGACTAGTATTAATAAATAGTAGCTATCTATCTACTAGGTAGTAGTACTTATTTAACTATATTATATATAAGTAATACTAGTACTACCTCTAGATAGATAGGTAGCTATAAGTTTTTTTTTTATTTTCTTACTTTTTAGCTCTACGTTTAAAATATAATAAAGCTATATTAAAGAAATTTAGTAGTAGATAACTATAAAATATTATAGTAAAATAAAAACCTTTATTTCTAAGAAAAGAGTAAACTTTTATATATATTAAGCTATTTTACAAACGCGTAGTAAGAGTAGTATTATAGAAGTAAGTATAAAAGATTAATATTATTTATATACTTCTTAGCTACTAGTGCTTATATAAGCGCTTAATATATAAATTTATATATTAAACTACACGCTAAACTTTAAACTAGCTTACTCTTTAAATATAGATTATATTATATATATATAAGTAGAATTTATAAAAACTATAGTAGTATTATATTAGTAGCTATAGTACTATATAGGTATCTTAGATATAGAGTAAATAAGCGTTAGTAGAAGCCTAGTACCTAGTTAGCTAAGCGCTGCTAGTAGCTCTTATAGTAACTAGAAATCTCTTTAACTTAGCTAGGTTATTAGTAATACTTTTAAATAAGTATTCTATAGCTATAATTATATTAAACGTAATCTAGTTAGTCTTTCTTTCTAATAACTATAGTAGTAGCTTATTACTAGTAATACTTAAGTTACGTACGTTAAAGCTAATAGTATTAATCTTAGATAGCGTTACTATTATAATATATTCTAGTAACGCCTCTCTATTACTCTTATACCTAACTACTCTAATTACTAGTATTATTATCTCTTTTATCTTACGCACTAACTTTATAAGTATAAGAAGTCTATTCTTAGTTATATAATATCTAAACGTTTTATGTAGTTTGTTTAGACTTATATACTTAGTAAAGAGAATATATTATAAGATTAGATATTAAAAAGTACTACTATTAGTTATAGTTATAGCTAAGTAGTTATTAGCGCTATTATTATTACTATATAGATTAATAACTAGTATAGACTCTTTAGCATAACTACTACACTACTAGTAGTTATCTAGAATAGCTATACGCTACTTTTATAAAAAGATACTATCTATAATATTATTATTATTAGAGTTATTATTAAGATTATTAGTTAGGTTAATAATTAGTAGTTATTTACTAGTAGGTAGAGTTACTCTATACTACTTATCTACACTACCTACTAAGCTAAGTACTACGTAAGTTCTAAAATATAGTAGTAGTAGTATAAATATTCTATTATTACTAGCTAAACTAAATATATAGTATAAACTAGTATTAGTAGATACTATAAACGTAGTAGACGTAGTAGATAGTAGGTAGATAGAAGTAAATACGTAAGTTAATAGTGTATAGTATAAAGTAGAGGCTACTAGAGTAGTAAGTATAGTAGTTAGATTTATAAAGAATATAGTAACTAAATATAGTACTTATATATTAGTTATACTTATAACGTTCTAGGTACTCTATAAACATAGAATTATATTTATATAGATTATAGTTAGGTAATATATCTATATTTATAGACTTATATTCTTTATAATATTAAATAGTTCTCTAATAGCTATATAGTTAGTACTAGATAGCGCTAGGCGTTTTAGAAGCTTATTAGGCGTAATATAGAAAGTAGCAGCGTTTAGTTATACCTTAAACTTATATATAGTCTATATATAAACTAGCTATAGATAGATACTAAGCGTATTATAGATATTAATATCTTAATAATAGTTAAGTTTAATACTACGTATAGCTATAGTAAGGCGCTAAAGTAGACTCTTTAAGTAAAAGTAGAAGTAAAGATATAAGTAGAGTTAGCTATATTTAGAGTATATTATAATAGAAGTATTACTTAAGAAGCTATTATAATAAAAAAGAGAAAAGTAAACGTAATTAGAGCTATAGCTTTATAGTTATAGTAAGTAGAGCTAGTAAGTAGTAATTTTAATACTTTGCGTAGTAGTAAGTAAAGAGAAGATATATAATAGATAAAGCGCGCTATATAGTAGAGATATAAGTTATAAGAGTATATAAGTAATAAGTAATAAGTAGGTAATATAAGAGTATTAAGGTAAAGTAGTAATATAGTTAGAGTACTAGCTAAGAGTTATAGAGGTAGTAAAGTAAGTATATTTAACTAGTATTATAATACCTAGGTATTACTTAGTTACCTTAACTTTAAACTTTATACTAAATCTATATCTAAATTTACTTTTATATTACTATAAAATCTATATACTAACCTCTCTCTTTATAATAATCTAAGTTACTATCTTACTTTTTCTTTTTATTATATTAACGCATATACCTATTTAATCTTTATTTTCTTTACTATATCTAACTACTATAAGCTATAGTATACTTATTCTAACTAGTATATTAATTACTAGTAAGATTAAGTGTATATATACTAGATATAACTACTAGAATAAATAAAACTAATACTTTAATAGGTGTTACTACTAGAGATAGTAAGTTTAAGTAGATAGTATATCTAGACCTAGAGTATAAGTAACGCTACGTTATATTATATACTAGTAAAGCTAGTAATATAAGTATCTCTATCTAAGAACTTTACTATATATAATATATATCTTATAAGCTACTATATATAGACTAATATTATTTATAGACCTTACTAGTCTACTAGACTTTTAATTCTATATTACTTTTATATTAAATAATAGCAGCGTCTATACTATACTTATATACTATTAATAAGTTAATTATAGTAATATTAATATACCTAATATATTACTACTAAGTTTAGAACCTAAGTATAATAGCTTTATAGTTTAGGCGTGTAACTATAAGTCTATAGATTTACTAGACATAGTAGTTAAAGATATAATAGGTATATTATAGTTAGAGGTATATAATAAGAATTTATATATATTTAATATTAACTATACTATATATATTATTAAGAAATAGCTAGACGCTTTACTTCTAGAGTATAATATAGTAGAAGATAAAGGCGTATCTATTAATGTAGACACTAAGAAGTTTAGTAAAGAATATAGTAATATATTAATAGCTAGTAATATAAGTATATAGTAAGTATCTAGTAGAATAAAAAGATAATCTTAGTATAGAATATACGCGTAATATTATATTTACTAAGAGCGTAAGTATATAATTACTAAGTACTCTCTACTTAAGTAGCTATAGCTATTTTAATTATAGTTATTTTAGTTATAGCTATTTTAGTTAGAAGTTAGATAAATATTCTTCTACTAATATATTTATATTAGATTATTATTTAAACTTATATAATATACCTTACTCTTATATATAATCTAAGGCGTATCTTATAATTTTATAAACTAGTTATATTATCTATCTATTTTAGAAGTAATTATTCTAGACTACGTACTTATATCTATAAAAGTGTATACGCGCGTAAGAATTATAGAAATATCTAAAGTAGTTAGATAATTCTAAGGTAAATAAGAAAATATAGAATAGTATTATTAAAATAAGTAGTAAAGTAGTAGTAGCTATTACTAAGAACTAACTAATAACTTACCTTTACGTATAATACCTACCTACTACCTATATACTTATATTAACTTATCTATAACTTAGGTAAGCTATTTTACGCGTAATAACTACTTTAGACTATATCTAACTTCTACTCTCTTCTAAATAGTTCTATTCTCTTAAACTATAATACTAGAAAGAATATACTAACTATATAAATTACTCTCTATTACGCTCTACGCCTACGCTATAACTACGCTCTTACTACTTAGTAGTAATAAGACTTTATTATTATTAACTAAGAAGTGTTTACTAATAAACCTATAGGCCTATACTAAGAGTTATCTATTAGTAGAAAGTAGTCTAAGTATAGGTAAGTCTATTAAGATAAGTAGTAATAAGAATACTTATAATAGTTAGAAAGAATAAGATACTTATAGATAAGAAAGTAATAGTAGTACTACTATTAATAATACTAACTATAACTATAATATATTCTTATATATATACTATAGTAAGTAGTCTATAAATATTAAGAAAAAGGTAAGTAACTTACTTACTTTACTAGTATAAAAAGATAAATAGCTATACTATATAAACTCTAAGAACTAGACTTTATTTATATATAAGTTATCTAATAATAAGAAGATTATAATTACTAGGTAGGTATACGCTTTTAAGAGAGTCTCTATTAATAAAAACACTATAGTCTACGTAGATATTATTAGGTAACTATATTAAGACTAGTAAGCGTACTTAGAGTACTTTATTACTATCTACGTTTATAGCTTTAACTTAATTTTAGAAGTACTCTTAGTTAGTATTAATAGCGCTAGGCTAAAACTATAGAAAGTAAGTAAATCTTTTTCTACTATCTATCGCGAAGATATCTAACTCTATAGCTACTAGTTCTCTCTATTTACTAGTATAATACGTATAGTATTTAAGAAGTTTTTAAAAGATTTATATTATAGTAAAAGAGAATAGTTTATAGGTTTTCTTAGGTAGAGGCTAGAGTTTATTTAGTATATAGAAAATTAGGCTAGTAATAATAGCTTATTAAGAAGTGTATAATATATAAAAATAAGCTATAAAGTATTAGTAGTAATATATAATATAACATAGTATTACGCTATAAGCTATAACTTCTATTATATATTCTTTCTCTATAATATTACTTTATATATATATTACGCGCGCGCTATATATATATACTATTATTATAAGATAATATTATAATATATAATATAATCTAAGCTAGTAATTTTACTTACTTTATAGCCTACCTACTTATTATCTATAATATTTTCTTATAATATCTCTATATAATAATATTACTATTTAATTATATCTAGCTACGCCTTTAATAACGCCTACCTACTTCTTACTAGCTTCTATTCTCTTTACTTACCTTACGCTACGCTTATCTACTTTATATTATATAATACTACTATCTATATTACTATATTACTACTTCTTACTTTATACTTAAAAGGCCTAGCTATTAGGTAACGTAACTTATATAATATATATACACTTTAACTATAAAACTATTAGAAAGCACTAATTATAACTACGCGCTTACTACTATATTACTATCTTTTACTTTACGTCTTTTAGACCTAGCTCTTAAGTAATATAGTAAGCTACTATTCTCTTATCTACTTACTATATATATACCTTAATATTAGTATTTTTAAAAAGCGCTAACTATAACTATATACTTATTTTTATATTACTATCTTTTACTTTACGCCTTCTAGGCCTAGCTTTTAGGCAACGTAGTAAGCTACTATTCTCTTACCTACTAATAAGAGCTTATAACTTAAAGTAGCTATCTTCTACTATCTAATCTATCTAAACTACTATTTATACTTTTCTAGTAAGAGTATTAATAGCTATATATAATTCTAACTAAACTATAAACTAATCTAATAGATAGAAGAGAGCCTAAAATAAATAAGATTAGAGAAAGATAGTAAAGTTACTATAGATAAGTAAATAAGAGTAGATTTAATAAGAGCTACTATTCTTTTTACTAAATTCTTTCTATATACGCTTCTACTCTAGTTACTACTTTAGTAAAACTATAAAGTAAGTAATATAGAAGAATAAGCTATTAGAGCTATAAGATAGAGCGCTAGTTAATATACTATACACTAGCTCTATTATAGTTACTAGTATCTCTAATTCTAACTATATACTAAACTTATCTACTTCTAAGTTTATAGCTCTATATCTAACTAGCTACTTATTAAATCAAAAGTAAGTAGAGCTAATAAACTAAGCTACTATGCTAAAAAAAGTAAACTACTATTATAATATAACTATTTAGTAAGCTAATATATATAGTTAGAGATATAAATTAATACTATAAGCGCCTATAAACTATTCTTTAAGTAGATCTAGTTAGAGATATAGTAAAAGTACTTACCTACTACCTTTACCTCTACTACTCTCTAAAATAAAAAACCTATTATTATTACTATAATCTATAATCTTCTTAACTATCTTAACGTAGTACTAAGTAAAGCTACTAGATAACTTAGATTATTAGATAAGAAAGTATATAATAAAATATATATAGAATATTATAATATAGCTAAAACTATATAGTTTTAGGTTAATAAATTAAAAGACGTAGATAAGTATAAAGTATAGTATATAGCTAACTCTAACTATACGTAAATCTTAATATACTATATAAGTAGCTTAGAAAGTATACTTATAGTGTTAGTAGTAATAAATAGTAGAACTAGCTTCTACTATAACCTAGGTAACTATAGTAAGTATACACTACTATACTAAAATATATATACTAACTATAATAGCTTACTATTACTCTATTATTATTATTTTTAAAATACCTAGATATCTACTTCTACCTAAGATAGAGTATAGTATAGAGGTAAAAACTAGTAATATTATCTACTTTCTAGTAGTATAATAATACTATAAACTAGAGATTCTCTCTAAACCTAGTATAAATATAAGATAGATAGTACTAACGCTATAAACTAATTAACTTACTATAGATACTATAAAGCTACTAAAGAAGATTAAGTTCTTTATAATAGCGCTAGATACTAAAGACTAGATTAATAGCTAATATAGAAAATAACTAGACTAACTAAGCTACTACTAATAAGAGACTACTAAGTAACTTAACTACTTTTCTATACTAGTGCTAATTATAAAAATTAAATAATAAGCTAAATTTCTTTCTACTAATATAAACTATTTACTCTTATACTTTTACTCTAGTAATATTACTTTATAACGTAATTTCTAGGTCTAATACTTTTTACTTTATTATAATAAGAGTAGTAGATATCTATATAGTTAGTAAGATTTATAGTAATATTAAGTAAAGCGTATAAGTAGACCTTAGTCTATATAAATAGTACTATAAGTACGTTAATTTTATAGTAAAGATAACTTACTATTAGAGATTTAAACTTATAGTAAAGATAAGTAGAATAAATTAAGTCTTATAGTAAGAATAAGAAAGATAGTAAATAAGCTATCTAACTTATCTACTTTTAAAATTCTAGTCTTAACTACTTTACTTTCTATAAAATAATAGCTCTATAATATAGATAATTAACTAGTATAGTAGAACTTAGTGTATATTATATTAAAGGTGTTAAGAATCTAGATATCTTTAATAATCTTAGAGTTAACCTCTATAATATTACTATTACTAACTTTAACTACCTTTACTATATAGTTTAAACTACTACTTTTAGCTTATACTCTAATAGACTTATAGTAGATATATAAGTAATACTACCTCTACTATAAACTACTCTTAATAGATTAAACTCTTTTATCTCTAAACTTAAAAAATTATAACTTTAAATCTTAAGTAATACTATTACTAAAATTAATTAGAAAGATAAGACTAGTTAGAACTCTACCTAGCGTATTAGTAACTAAGTTAGAATATAAATACTACTAGTAGTACTATAAACTATAGTAGCGCTTTTAACTATACTAATATCTACTATATAAGCTCTATCTACGCTATAATACTCTATATCTTTAATAACTACTAACTCTTTAAGCGCGTTAAGAAGTAGCTACTAGAATAATAATAGAAAGTTATAACTAGTACTTTATACTAGCTATCTATACTAAAGTAGTCTATCTACTAGTAATAAGTATAACCTATCTTTAAAAAGGTTAGAGTTATTCTAGCGTAGTATACTTTTAACTCTATCTAAGCTAGCTCTAGCGCTAGTAAGTACTTTAGTAATACTTATACTAATAGAAAAGAAAACTACTAACTAGTTTATTTTACTATCTAATAATAAAAATAATAACGCTCTTAAGCTAAAGTCTACTCTATTCTACTTTAGTAAGCGTAGTTACTAATAGACACTAGCGTTAGCTTTTACTTTATTAACTTACTTATATACTATAGAGTTATACTAACTAGTAAATAAGGTAAAGTAATACTATACTACTATAGAGCGCTTTAATATATACGTAGTTATTAGTAGTATAAAAAAGTATAATAAGAATATAACTATAAAACTATAATATATAGTTACTATAGCCTTAATATTAAATAAAAACCTTATCTACTATATCTACTTATACGCTACTAATAGTAAGCGCTTACCTAACTAGAATAATAAAAAGAGAGTAATTAGGCGCTTTAATATTAACTATATAGGCGTCTAGAATAAGTATTTTATTAATATCTTTAAAAGTAACCTTATAAATATTCTATATAGATTATAATAAGTAGATATATTATATACGCTCTAGGTAGCGTCTAAGAATATAAAGATATAATATATAAATAAGTAAAAAGAAATAGCTAATCTAAATACTAAAGTTTATACTTATAATATAAAATATAACTTTATATAAAGATATATATAACTATAAGTATAGTAAAGTTAAAGTAAACTAGAATATAGTAGTCTACTATAGTAAAGCTAGCCTAATAGTTACTAATTATATTATTAGCGTAAGTTGCGCTACTAGAAACTAGCTAAGTACCTAGGCGTAGATAGCTAAACGTACACTAGCTAACGTTAATATACCTACTACTATAGTTATAACTTACTTAACTTTTACCTACTAAGTCTAATACTACTCTATTTATATATCTTCTAATAACTAACTAAACTTTATATATATTATAACTATAGCTAATAAACTACGCGCGTAGTAATAACTTAAAGCTCTCTAGATCTACTATATTAGTGTTAGAAGCGTAGACACTACTAAGTATAAATAGATATCTAATATTATATATAACTTACTCTTTAGCTATATTAGCTATCTACTTCTTCTATAGTATATAAGTATTAGACTAGATTAACTACGTAAAAAGACTAAACTATAGTTACTAGAGCGTATAGTTAGACTTATTAGGCCTCTACCTAAGATAAGTAATAGAAATATTAAAGTATAAAAGTAATAAGCTAATAAGAAGTAGTAATAGAATTAATTAGAAGAACTTAGACTAAAATAATAAACTTAATTATAGAGATATATAAAGAATAAAGATCTAAAGTAAAAGCTACTTTCTATCTCTAGTATATATATACGTAACGCTAGCTTATAGATAAAAGAAATAAGTAAGTATATACTACTTATTTATAGCTATTAAAGCTAATACTATAAAGTTATTTAGTAGCGTAGTGTACGCTAAGTAGATAGTAAGGTATATATACTTTAGTCTTTCTTAAAATACTTTAATTACTACTATAACTAGAGTCTAAAGTCTTTCTCTAACTTATAAAATAAAGTTAATTTTATTTAGTTTACTACTATAAAGGTCTTATATATAGATAAAAGTAAGTTTAGTATACTTTATATTAGCTAAGTAGTAGGTAATATACCTATACTTTTATACTAGTAAACTATAAATACTAGCTATAAGTAGAAAGAAAAAGGTATACTACTAGAAGGCTTAAGTAGACTACTATAGAACTTTTAGATAGAAATATACTACTACTAATACTTTTATATATAGATTTATAAGTCTACTAATATTATTTTATTATTAGCTACGCTTACTATAAAGCTACTATTACCTAAGCGCGCTTTTAGTTATGCTATATAGTACTAAAGTTCTTTTTACTACTTTATCTATCTAGCTAGTATACTATTCTTAGAATAATAAACGCGTAAAAGCTTAACTTATATAAAACTATTAGATTACGCTAAGAAGACTATACTAATATATAAGAGGTAAACTTATAAGAAAGTATATAATTAGATATATAAAACTAGCTAGTTAATAAGAAATATAGAAATTATAATATTAAGCTTAGTATTCTAGAGTACTTAAACTAGAGGTCTAACTAGATATTAAGCTTTTTATTTAAGTCTAGATATATAATATTAGTATTTTATCTCTTCTTATTATAGTAGTAGAATAAAGTAGTAGTTAATAAGTAATAATATAATAAGTAAAGGCTACTTTAAATTAGTATCTCTACTTTCTAACTTTAATTAGTAGTAGAGTATATTTCTAGATTTATAGTGCTTTAGAGCGTTATAGTATAAGTGTAAAAGTGTTTATTATACTAGCGTAGAAAGAGAAGAAAAAGTAAACTAGTAAGTATAAAGTAGACTTTATTATGTACTTAATTATTATATATAGCACTACGCCTAAAATCTCTATAATATTAGTATAGTACTAAAGGTAGATAATACTTATAGTTAGTAGAAAGAGTAGAATACCTATATAGTAAAGAAGAGCTTACACTATTCTTTATATAGAACTTATTATTAAAGTTAGAGAGTAGTTATAATTACTTAATTGTAGACACGTAATTGCTTAGCTCTTAGGTATATAGCTAGAGATTTTATTCTAACTTTCTTTTGTAGTAGATTAATTATAATATACTTAATTATCTCTAATTATTAATTGTCTCTAGCTCTAATAGTTATAAGCCTAGCTACTTAATTATAGAACTAATTTCTACTGTACATTAAAGCTTACTAGAAGATAGATTAGTTAATCTTGTTTCTACTCTACTCTTTCTAAATGTTCTGCGATTAGAACTTCTTCTACGTAATTACTTACTTACTACCTACCTCTCTATATTACTATATTAATTCTACGCTCTAACTTTATAGATATAAGCAATTATAATATAGCTATTATAGCTATAGGTGTGCTTCTTAAGAAGTAATCTAACTAGAATACTTAGTTTGCGCTTCTTAAGCAATACTATAACAAGAAGAGTATCTAGAAAGAGATTAATTCTAATCTTCTAGATATTAAATATATAGATACTTAGAAGCCTAAGTTCTCTAACTTTCTAGTTCTAGAGCCTACAGCTCTAGCTTCTCTCTCTACAGAGCTAACTAAGAATTAAAAGAATAAGTATAATAAAGCTACCTATAAGTATAATACTCTCTTATAAGATTATAATTATAAGACTAAGAATAGTACTATACTTATAGCCTACTAGAACTATAAGTCTAAGTAGTAGTTAAGAAAGAGCAAGAAGATTAATAATGTTAAGACCTAGATTATGCGCACTATTGCGCCTAATTACTTATTACTTATAACTATAAGTAATAATAGAAGAATAGTCTAGTCTCTTATAAAGACTTTTAAGACTATACTTACTCTTATAGATTAGACTACGCAATATATAGTTTACGTAAAGTATTATACTTATCTTAAGAAGACTTAGAGAGAAACTACTAAGAAGTAGTTTAATAACTAGTTAATACTCTACTAGAAGGTAAAGATCTTTAAGCTCTTAGAGGTTAAAGAATCTTTTGTAATTACTAACTTTCTTACTATAGTTAAGAAGTTTAACTTTAAGTAGGCCTACTAGTAGTAATATAATTAATTATTTACTATAGCTCTTAGAAAGAACATGTTAAGCTTTAATAATCTTAGTAAGGTATTTAGCGTTATTCTCTAAGAGATATTAATTACTACTAGAAAGAGAAAAGCTAATATAATCTTTAACGCTATTATAGGTTAACCTTCTACTTCTACTAAGTTAAGTAAGAAGTAGTTAAGCTTACTACCTAAGCCTTATCTTTATAAACCTAACGCAAAGTATAAGTAAAAGCCTATCTTATATTTCTAATTACAGACTATAATTACTAGATCTAGGCTACTAGGTATTCTACTAATAGAACTCTTAGCTTAAGATAAGTAAAAGATCTAGAAGCGCTATTACAAAGAGAAGTAGAGCAGCCTACGTAAGAAGATTAAGTAATCTAGCTAGAAGATAAGCACTCTAGCTTCTAAGTACCTAGATAATATAGTCTCTATAATTATTTACTCTAAGAAGCTAATTACTAAGTTTAGGTCTTCTATCTTTAGCATAGGCTTTAAGCCTTACGCGCTCTTAGCTAGTATAATTCTTAATAGTAGAGCTATAGTCTACTTAGTTAATAATAAAGCTTTAATTAAGCCTAATTTCTTTGTTAAGACTAATAGAGAAATAGTTAAAGTAGGCAGCTAGATTCTTCTAGTAATTAGCATTAGTAATTGCGTACTTTGTCTTATTCTTAGCACCTCTAAAGAACCTAGAAAGGCTAATCTTACGCTTACTAGCGTTAAGATTATCTCTAGTTTCTATACTAATATTATCTTAGAGAAGCTTCTTAGAAATAGTAGTATATAGTATACAGGCTATAATTATATAATTAGAATAGGCACGCTAAAAGCGTTTGTTATTCTTATAACTCTTAAGTGTAGATTTAACCTCTTATTTATTAAATACAACTTTTCTATCTATTCTTCTAATTCTATTATTATAAATGCTGTTGCCTGCTTATAAGTTCTATAATTACGCACTAGTAACGCTAATCTTTAGTACTAAAGATCTAGCTATCTAGGTAAGTAAGCTCTTAAGGCTCTTATTAAAGCTACCTAGAATATAGAGATTATAGGCATACAGCGTAGTAAATGCAATAATTACGCTACTATCTATGCGTCTTAAAGAATCTCTTATTATTCTTATAAGCTATTACTATGTCTCTTCTTTAGAGTATTATAGAACCTATTTAACTTCTCTATAAGCTGTGCGCTTAATAAATAGGCTCTAATTATTAAGAAGAATTATTTAGGCAAGCTATATAATTATAATCTAAAGAATAAGACTCTAGACTCTGTAATAGAAGTTATTATAAGCTTTATAGCTATAGTTAAGCGCTGCTATTAGTAGAAGATTATAGAAATCTATTAGAATAATAATACTATAACACTACCTTAGAGAAAGTACTTAAGATATAAGAAATAGGCTAAAGAGAAGAGAATTATAATTATAACGCCTCTACTATATACCTATAAGCCTAATAGCTTAGCAGAGAGAGCTAGCTAAGAGCTTATTACTAAGTTAATTAAGATACGCACAAGCGCTAATCTTCTAGCTAGGCTCTAGCTAGTAATTATAAATGTAGTAGCTTAACTCTATAGAATAAGTCTATTATAGCTTTATAGCTATTAATCTCTAGATTAGGTATTATATAAATAGTTTAGAAAATACTTTTAATATTATTAGCTATCTAAGATTAGGTACTAGACTGCTAATCTTTACTTAGATTAGAGTAGAATCTATGCTTATAGCTATTAAGCGTATCTACTTAATAGTAATTACGTAGCTAGAAAGCACTATTAAGACTTTAAAGTTAAGCCTTATAGCTATATAGAATATCTTATTAGCTATTAAGCTTCTAATATATATTATATATAGGTACTAGCAATTAATTAAGTAATTATAACTTACAACGTTACCTTTAATAAGTAGAAGTTCTATTAAGGTAAGCGTAAAGAGAAGCTAACTAGAGATTAAGCACTTAAGTAGGTTAAAATACTTAATAATAGTAAGCTTATTAATCTTATAGAGGAGTTTAATATTCTTTCTATTAATTAAATAGTAAGTATAGTAGAGCTGTTAACTACTAAGCAAGATCTTAGAGGTAACGTAGACTATAATTAAAGTAATAAGGTTAGCCTACCTATTAAATATAATTAAGGCTCTATTAATTTAACAGAGATAGAGCATAAGGCTAGTGTTCTATTAGAAATTTCTAATAATTAGTAGCTTTCTACTAGGCTTACTACTCTAGAATCTACGCCTAAGCGTAAGATTTTAGAGATAGGTAATTAAAGTAATTATAAGGTTTCTAATAGTTAAAGAGTAGTGTACACGCCTAAGAGAGCTAACCTATTAGAGTCTAGAGGTAGAGAGCCTTCTATATATAGATTAGAAGGTCTAACTCTATCTATTAAGCTTGTTATAATAAACTCTAGTTCTATAGAAATAGATAAGAGACTAGCTTAACTAGAGTAAGCGCTAAAGAGACTAAGAGGTAAGCTACCTAAATTAGTAGCCTTCTCTTAATAATTAACGTAGCTATAGAATTAGCTAATAGCTAAATTCTCTAGAACGCGCTGTAGTAGAAGAGTTATAGATAAAAAGTCTAAGCACTCTCTTTCTATAAATATCTATTAACTATTAAGACGCCTAAAAGGTAAGAGTAAATAGCTTACTTAGCCTAGCAATTAACTAGAGAGTAATAGCGTAGGTAGCGTAAATATAGTAATTATAGGCTTAGTTAATAAGCAAGCTTAGATTAACTTTTATAAGATCTACTTTCTTAGTCTTTAAGAAGACTAGAATAATTAAGCTAGCTACAAGACTATAAACTCTATTATTATAGCTACTGCGCTTAGTAAGTATAAGCTAAAGACTACTTACTAATACTATAATAATCTCTAAGAGCTGCCTAGATTATAGAAATAACTAATCTAGTATCTAATACGTACGCTTTTTAAAGATACCTCTAAAAAAGAGATTAATTAGCTAAGTAAGAAGAGAACCTAGATAGAAATCTATAGATTAAAAGCCTAAGATTAGCTACTTCTATTAAAATAGGTGTAGACTTATAAGTATAATTAGAATAGCTATCTTCTTAAATATAAAGCTTAAATTATAGTTTATAGTAATCTCTAGAAGAAGAACTTAATTAATATAACTTATATAGTAATACTTACTATAAAGTTCTTCTACGCTGTAATAGTAATTACTACCTAGAGTAATCTAGAGATTAAATAGTTTAATATTATAGAAGCGTTTCTTAACGCAAAGATTATAGTAGAGAACCTAGTAATCTATAAGATACTAGATAGCTTTAGAAAGCTAGAATTATGCGTATAGCTTAACTACGCGCTCTATAGATTATAAAACTCTCTACTATTATAGTATAAGAAGTTCTTAGAAACGCTAAGAGCTATTAGTATAATAGCTTCTTAAGAAGAGCTCTGTCTCTTTTTTAATTAAGAATGTAAGATTCTTATTCTCTTCTACGTTAATAATATTTTATTACTCTATTATAAGAATATAGAGTAATAAGTAATAGCTATATAGGCTAAGATCTCTAGTAAGTATAAGATCTAAGATTAGAGAGATGTAGAGTAGTTTCTTAGTATTTATGTAATTAGAGACTAATATCTAAAGATAATTATACTTATTTATAATATATATATAGATAAGATACTTAAGAAGTTTAAGCTTAGAAATAGATCTTTTTCTCTAACGCCTCTACTGTTAGAGAAGCTAATTAAGAACACTAGAGAAGTAACTAAGCCTAAGATTAAGAGATACTAGAAAATAGTTAGCTCTATACTCTATATAGTAATTATGCTCTAACTAGATGTAGCGTATACTACCTTAAAGCTCTTATACTTTCTTATAAACCTAAGTAATAAGTATAAGAAGGCTGTAGAGCAAGTAATTATATATCTCTATTATACTTACTTTAATATAATCTAGTATAGTAACTATAATAGGCCTAATCTAATAATTGCTAAAAACGCATTCTTTACTAATAACCTAGAGACCTACTAATTATCTTATAGATATATTACTATATTGTATAAAGGCGCGATCTTCTAGAAAGCTATAAAGTAGAGTATAGTTACTACCTCTACTATAGAAGTAGAGCTACTTACTTTTAAGTACACTACTAAAGAAGCTATAGCGCTTAGGCGCTTTCTTAAGAAGCTAGCGCTTAATCTTAGAGAACTTTAGACTATCTAGTGTAATAATTAGTAGATAATTAGACTAGTTATTAGAAAGAATAAGCGTATTAACACTTAGCTTAAGTATGTTAATATCTAGAATATATAGCTGCAGCAGAAATATGCTAAAGAATTATTTAAGATTAAGTATTTAGAGACTATAATTATGCCTATAGATAGATTAACTAAATCGCTTACCTAATAATAGTTTAAGAAGTTTAAATAGCTACTTAACTTATAAGATTTATAATATTTAATTCTTAAGAAGTAGATAGAGTAGAGAGATCTTTATTTAGACTACTACTATAAAGATAGATTATATCTAAGCTAGATCTTAGTTACTCTAACTAGCGCCTAGTTATAGAGAAGTAATTACTAATAATTAACGTAAACACAAAGTAGATAAGTTACTAAACTTTTCTACTAGACTAACCTATATAGCTACCTACTTACTAACTACTATAGCGCCTATCTCTCTAATTATAACTCTTATAGTTACTCTTATTAAAGGCTAGCTTACTATTCTAGCTATTCTTAAAGTTCTTAATCTAAGCTTATAGATAAGTAGTCTTAGTAGCTTAAGTCTATATATAAATCTTAAGCTATATCTAATTATGCTTAGTACGTAGTAGCGTCTTAGCGTGCTTAGCCTTAGCTAGCTATTACTAAGTATAGTAATAGAATCTATTACTTGTAATACTAAATATAGAGCTATTAGACTAGTAACTATGCAGCTAGAGATTGTAATAATAAGAATAATTATTGCGTAGCTAAGACTAATAATTACGCTACTAAGACTAGTAGTTGCGCTACTAAGACTAATAATAACTATACTAATTCTACTACTAATTCTATAGTAGCTAATTTCTAAATTAAGGAGCCTATGTCTAGAAAGTTAGTAGTAGTAGCTACTAGAATAAGCTCTAATAATAATAGCCTAAGTGTTATAGTGTTAGATTAAAGGCTATAGGTAGATAACTCTAAGTAGAAATTGTAAGTAGAGGTATCTAACTACTACCTATATTAATCTCTCTTATTCTCTTACTTAGTATTATAGACTTACTATAAGTACTGCATTAATTAGAGTCTTAAGAAGTTATAGATAGAGTACTCTTTAAGCTCTTTTTACCTAAGAACTTAGAAGTTCTATCTAATAATTTAGCTAGAGTCTTAGAACTACTCTTAGCTTCTTTCTTCTACTTCTTATAAGCGTAGAGATCTTAGTAGAGCTACTTATAATACTTAATAGCGTTCTTAGTACTCTAGCGCTATTATTAAGTTAGTAAAAGATTAAAAGAACTAAAGAGAAGAGAATTATAAACTTACTTTAGAACTATAGTAATCTACTAAGCTTATAAAGCAATTATGTAGATCTTAATTAGTAGTATAGTAGTTATAAGAGTTGCAGAATAAATAATACGCAACTTAATAGAGTTACTTAAAATAATTAGCTTTCTAAATATTATTAAGAAGCTGCTAACAAATATAACGCTTATACTTAGAAACTTAAGAAGCGTTATAGTTAAGTAATATCTTAACTTACTTGTGCTAATAACTAGTATATATTAGGTATAGATAATCTAGAAGAGTCTTAGACGTAGAAGTCTTACTCTAGAACTCTTTATAAGAGTAACTATAACTATAACTATTACTTAGAGACGCTTACTTCTTTTAATCTTAAGCGCTTTATTTCTTAACGTAGTTAGATTGCTAAAGGCCTAAATTCTAAGTCTAGAAAGTATTATTAGTAATAAAAATGCTACTCTTAGAAATAGACTTAATAGTCTTTTAGATATTCTAGTTATTAAGGTTATTAAACTAAGAGGCCTTATAACTTAAGTAGGTACGCTTAGTGTATAACTCTAATTACTTATAATTCTTATAAAGGTTATTATTGCTAAAGCTACTAGTTATCTTAAAGCTTTAACTTAGTTAGTTGTTAGAATTTATAAAGCTCTAAGATAGTTAAGTGTTAGAAGCCTAATTACCTTAGGTAAAGCTGCTAGAGAATAGGCTGTTAGCCGCTATTATTCTAGAAGAGAAAGGTAGAATTTAAGTAGTAGCGTCTTTAAGTTAAGCGTAGTAGAGAGGTTAAGCGCTTAACTATAGAGCGCTATTAAGTAGAGCGCTGTTACGCTAAGCGCTATTACGCTAAGTGCTAGCTTGTGTATTATAATTACTACTACTAGAGATATTATAATTAGAGCGTAGAACGCTGTTGTAGTAGAAGCTAGAGCGCTAGCGCTTGCAGCTAGAGTTAGAGTTAGAAGTTAGATTATTAGACTAAATTATAATAGTTAGCTATTAATTTAGGTATAAGAGTAAGAACTTACTATAGTAATAGAGGGGATAGAGAAGTAAGTAGAGTAGAGAAGTAAGTAGAGTAGTATGTTAAGTAGAGTAGAAGATTAAGCGCAGAGCTTAAGAGCGCTAAGGCTTAAGAGCTAAAGATCTTAAGTAGATAAGTTAATTAGATAGATAGCTTATTAGCTTATTAGCTTAAGCGTCTTAATAATATAGAAGTAGATAATTATAGTAGAGAAGAGAAGAATTAGAGGACTTATTATTATAAAGTCTTTAATTCTAGCTAAAGCGCATACCTATATAGAAAGCTAGCGTAGCTTATTAAGCTATTAATTGCGCTATAAACCTTACCTAGAAGAGATTAGAAGCCTAGATCTTGCTATTAGAATTGTCTCTTACTAGTTAGATGCCTAGATTTCTATAGCTATTAGCTATATTCTAGGCTATTATAAGGCAATTTCTAAACTAATAGAGTTAATTTCTAGGCTATTAGGCCTTATTTAAATAAGTAAGAGCTTACTACTATTAGTGTTAAGTATAATTAAACGCTTAGTTAGGCTGCAACCTACTACTACACTCTAGATTCTTAAGCCTAGACTCTGCTAGAGTATACTAATTATAGTAGATTTAATAGAATTAATTTTAGTAGAGTAGATTAATGCTCTTACTACTCTAGAGAGTGTGTTAAAGTTAGAGAGTAGTTGTAATTACTTAATTATAGATATGTAATCGCTTAGCTCTTAGATATATAGCTAGAGATTTTATTCTAACTTTCTTTTATAGTAGATTAATTATAATATACTTAATTATCTCTAATTATTAATTATCTCTAGCTCTAACACTTATTAATACTATTATAGTTACTTTTATAAAAGTCTAAATCTACCTTACTTATTAGAGAGATAGAGAAGCTTTATATAAAAGTAATAATCTTAGCGTATATAAATACTTTATAGAGAATAAAGATAAGCTTTTATAATAGGCTATAAGCTACCTATCTACTCTAAAGATCTAGAATAGCTATTTCTTTTTATATAGAAGTAGAATTAACTAGAAAATCTTATTAGATAAGGTAGAATACTACTATAAGTAATATACTAGCCTAGCGCTATAGTAAGCTTCTTTTCTTCTACTATCTAAGCTATAGCTATATTTAAGACCTAACTTTAGTAAAGTTTATAAAGTAAGAATCTATTTACTAGATTCTAAATATCTCTTTTAAGCTCTTTTCTTTATACTTATAAAAGCACTAAATAGTTAGATCTTCTTTACTACTAAATACGTAATTTAATAATATAGAAAGTATTAAAATTATAGTCTCTATACTTCTTAATATTAACTTCTTTATATTACCTACTCTAAAGTTAAATATAGTAAGCTAATACGCGTAGTAGCGCTTTAGTAACGTAGAGAAAGATAGATATAGAACTTAGAATAGTAATAATAATAAAGATAAACTTCTAAAAGTTATACTAGCTCTACTATATCTAAATAGAGAAAATAGAAATAATAAGAATAATAACTACTACTAGAGCTAAGAAGAAGAAAACGCTAAAGACGTAAAAAATAAAGTAACGCTAGCTAATAGATAATATAAAGTTACGTAAGTTAAGAAAAGTAAAGAGTCTAGTGCTAAATTATTTAGATTTACTCTTAAATATAACTTATTCTTTAACTTACTAGACTTTAAGAAACTATTATAACTAGTGCTATAAGTATAGTAGCTATAGTACTAGTTTTACACTCTAATAAAGTAGTAGATAAAGTAGTTAGAGTTCTTATTATTACTTTACTAAGTATACTTAATATAAAAAGAGTAACTCTAATCTATTACTAGGTTAAGCTATATAGTACTTTTAAGAAAATACTTAAAAATAGACTATTAACTTCTATAGCTTAATAATATAGCGCTAAACTTTAGCTTTTTACCTATCTTTTATCTAAGATTTATCTATTTATAATATAGATTAGAAAAAAAGTAGTAAAGTAGATAGTTAGATTACTATAGCTAAATCTTATTTATGTTCTAGCGCTATTAATTTTATAAGAAGTAAGTACTAGATTTATTTATAATATAGAACTTATAGAGGCCTATTAGTAGGTAGACGCTCTAGCTATAACTATACTTAATAAGAGTAATAAGATTAGCCTAGAACTAGTTAGAAAAGACTATCTATATAGTAAGAGCGTAGTAGTTTACTATAAAAGAAATTAGTAATTAGAGTAATAATACTAAATAGTAAACTTATATAGAAGCTATAGAAGGTAGTTTTTTACTAGGCTTATATATTTCTCTTAGAAAGCTCTATAACTATAATATCTAATAGTTATTATATAATAAGTATATAAGTAAGATAGATTTATTAGATTATTAATAAGAGTGTAAAGGTAGAGTAGATACTACTAAAACCTAGTCTATAAAATTAGTAAGTAAGCGCTAACTAGCGTAAAATCTAAGGCTTTACTAAGAGTATTATATACTATAAAGTAAGTAATAGATACTCTTATAATAGAGTAAGATAAAAAAAAAGTATCTTATTCTAGTAAGAGAGAGAGAAGCTACCTTAATACTAACGTTACTAGATAACTAAAGATAATCTAATAATAAACGTAAACGTAAACAACGTAATACTACTAGCTTAATATTACTAGATCTTATTCTAGCTAAAATTTACCTTACTTATTATATACTATCTCTACTCTAGTATTATTACGCTAGTATTACTAATACTTACTAATAATTAACTATACTATAAAACTACTTCTCTAAAGTAGCTACTATTAATAGCTTAAGTTAGGTATATATTACTATATAATACGCTTACACTAGGTATTAATTTAAGTATAAACTTTTATATTTTACTTAATATAATACTAACTACTTTTAAGACTAACTATTTCTATCTATATAATCTAAATATAATACTTATTCTCTATTATACTAGGCGTACGTGTAACTTCTTTACTTTATCTAAAATAATACTAACTTTAGCTCTTTTAGCGCTTATAAATAGTATAATATTAGCTATATATATAAAGACTATCTATAGTAATATAATAGATTTTCCTTTTACTAGCTAACTACTTACTAATATTAACTTAAAGAATAATAGATAAGTTATAGTAAAAGATGTTTACTTTCTAGAGTAGAGCCTAAATATAAGAATATACTTTATTATACGTAATAGTAATAGCTACTAGATTAGTTATCTACTACTTATAAGGCTACGCTATAAGTTAATAGACTATAATAAGATTTATATAAATATTAATAATAATATAGTAATTAACCTATTTATAAATAGATATAATAAAAACGCTATTAGTTTTAGAGCTATAAAGATAACGTAGAGTACTAGCTTTAGTAAAGAACTTATAGTAGAGGCTAAATTCTAAAACTAGCTACTTACTAATATAGAAGATAGTAGAGGCCTTACTAATATATATAGAAAGGCGTATATAAAGCTATATAGTTAAGTTATACTTATATAAAGCTATAGCGTAATTATATAAATAAAGAAGTATAACTATACTAAAATATAAATATAACTCTATAAGTTTTATAATATATTAAAGAGAAAATAATATATATATTTTTAAAAAGGTAGAAGTAATATTATACTTAGTAGTAGAATACTTAGAACTATAATAGTTTTACTAAGTAAAATATAAGTAATTTATAAGTTTAGTTAAATACTACTAAAACTAACGTAGGCGCGTAATAAGTAAGCTAGAGTAAAAGCTTATAATTTAGAGTAAGCTAGAATCTTATAGTTAATATAAAAGATTTAGAATAGTTAAAATAGCGCTAGTTTTACTAGATAGAATATTAGTAATTTACGTATTTAAGTAAGAACTAGTAGAACTAATATAGGCGCGTAATAGATAAGCTAAAGTAAAAGCTTATAATTTAGAGTAGGCTAAAACTTTATAGTTAATATAAAATAGTATAGAAAAAGTAGAATAATAGTAGTTTTACTAGGTAGAACTTAGGTAATTACTAGAACTAAAACTTAAGAAATTTTTTCTAATATAGACTCTAAGAGTCTATTACGCTAGCTTTATAAAGTTTTTTAGCACTATACGTTAAGCTATATTTTAATTTTATTTTTAGCTTACTTCTAGTACAATAGTAGTATTAGATAATTAGTAGCTATATTATTATTTTTACTATTTTAGTTTCTTTTAGAAACTAAGCTATAATTTATAAAGTAGTTATCTTAGATAAATTTAAATATTTTAAGTATATAGCTAGTAATTATATATAGAAAGATTTTTATTTACTAGTATAAATATTAATTTATATAAAGTCTTTCTCTTAGTAAAGCTTTAAATAATATTACTTATTAGTTTATATATAAGCTTTAGTAGTAATAGTAATATATATTATATATATTAGAACTTTAGAATTAAAAGTTCTTAGAGTAGTTCTAAGATAACTTAGAAGCTAGATGTCTTTTAATTTTCTTTTACTAAATAAAGCTTATTAAGATATATATAAGCTACTATAGCTAACTGTATAAAGCTATTAGTCTATAAATTACTATAACTTATTATTGTAATTTGTACTAAGAAGAGTAAAAAGATCTATCTCTAAGAAGGGTTAGAGACGTGCGATTTTCTAATATTGCTATGCGTGTAAGTTTAGCCTAAGTTGGTCCTGCGCCGCAACCTGCAGCCTAATCGCGGGCTACTATAGTTAGCATAAGCTACAAAGGCAGGTCGTCTCGGCGTCCCGCGCTTCCTGGTAACCTTCAACCTACACATGCCGACATGTCTAGAGGTATTCTTGAACCAACGGACAGCGCAAAACCACCGGCTTACGAAGTCTATCGCGACGCGCAGCAGCCCATCGGTCTCAGTCTCGATGCCCAGCGTCTAAAGTGGGCGCTCGACGGCCCATTGAACCGCGCGATCGAGGTCATGCAGGCCATCAATTACGATCCCAACATCGCGACAGAGCCATATTGTGACAAGACAGCCTCGAATACCACCTGGCATCCGGTATCTCAATCGCCCCTCACCGAACCCAAAACTTCCTCCGTCATCGTTCACATTGACATTCTCGAAGACTGGGAGTTCCAGTGGCTCGAAATGCACCGCTTTTGTCATGATCCTGAGGACAATGGAGAGGACCCCGATGAGTTTCTCTTTGGGGAGCTTCAAGATTACGATTCGGACTCAGACGAGGTGGAGGAACCGCATCTATTAAGGTGTTGTCGCGCTGATCGGCCACGGAAGAGGGGTGAGACGCTCCTCGTCAAGGCCAGTGGCGCGTTCCTTACCATTCACGACTACGTCTTAGCGGTACACCCCTGGTTGCTAGGCCGACGTGAAGACATCTTTGGGGCAGAGGGGGACTTGAAGAAGAATGAGCCTCTGGCGGCAGACACCAAGTTGATGATTAGCTATGGTTTGCCGGACCAAGTGAACTTCGAAACAGTGGAAGATTGGCGAAAGAGCATGTCAGTAGATACTGTGAAGATTGACTCCACGGACTGGCGCTCCTCCGTCTTTCAGCGGCCTCTCGATTGGTCATTTATGGACGGATTCAACGGACCGGCCCCGTCGTAATATACCCCATGGATACAGGTGCACATGGAGAGCGCAGTGGGAAGTATTGTGTCGAGCGAGGTTTGTTTAATTTGCTTAATAGAAAACGATAGGATCAAGTGTGTGGTAAATCACATAAGAGCTGCGATCAACACGCTTGCATTGAGACAGTGTTTTCAAGTACTAGGCTGGCGGAGCTACAATCAGCCTCTTGCTACCTAATCCATTCTTGCATTCATCGTACATCAAGCTACCGGAGCCCTTACAATCTTGACGATAATATCTTGATGTTTTGCGCCTGAGGCCTTGTAAGTAGGAGTGCTGTATGCCGGGTCCTTGTCATCAACTGTGACCCCCATCATACCGCCTCCAGACCCGCACGCTCCCAGCAAAGACTCTGCCATCTGAGCGGATGTCGCCTGTGCACCACCGTCGATAGTGCGAGCAAGGTCATAATAGGTGACCGAGGAGTTGGTGCGTGGTTTAGTGTGTTTGGCGAGCACAAGCACGGTCCCGGCGTCGGCTATTGGTAATCCCCACTCCGAGCAGTCAAACTCGGGCGGCATTGTCCATAGTGGGTTGTTGCTGTTTTCCGCCAGAAATCGCAAGTACGACGCGGCGTATGCGATGTCGGCCTCGTCGATGTTTTGCGCCTCACCACCGCCAATCCCGTAGCAGATACGGCCGTTGGTTTCGCCGCAAGTTCTCTTTTGAATTGTGGCTTTTGTTCCCCCTCTCAAGTTCGGTACGGTATCTCGAGAGCTTCTAGATTTGTGGCTGGACCCTAGAGCGGGAAAGATAGAAAGAAGGAGGAGTCCGAGTATCTGCATGACTGCGCTGGCGGTTCAAGAGAGTGAGTTTGCAGTGATGTTATGAATGTCACGATATTCGAGGAACTGCTGAACTGGCTTGATCAGAAACAGGTTCCTCGCAGCGGATGTTTCAACCCTCGAGATGAGTGCACAAATGACATTAGCCTCAAATACATGCACATAGCCTTAATGTATGCAAATAGCCTCTATATTAGTGATCTCGTGTCTGCACGTCGATACCAAGCGTGATCGTAATCACGGTCAATTACCTAGGTACCACGTCGCTTGCCGGATGCAACCCTAACTGTGTCATCAACCGCTACCACAACCATTCATCAGCACAGAGACCTCCCTGAGGTTGAACCCTTCATCTTTTATCCATTATCATTTGATCAGTACAATTAATAGCAATGCATCGTGGCTCGGTAGCAGTGCGGGACAATCCTACGACAACATGATTATATTGCGATACGCAGGGGCAACACTGCCGTGCGTTACACGACGTAGACTTTAGGCTATGTTGGATGCAGCATTCTGTCGATCGCTCAACGGTTTTAGTACCGAGCTTCACAGAGGCTTACCCGAATCCACAGTGCGCATGCCACTGGTGTCCCGACGACCGCCCGATATTGAGGCAGACGAGTTTGTAGGGGAGTGCACCTACTGGCATGTTTCTACCAGTCCATGTAGCTCAGCGCATCGTTCAACAAGCACTAACTTCTCACCTCATTCAGTCCAAAGAGTCACGTCGCTCTGTCCTCAAAAATGTCTTCTTTCAGAAGGCAGACAGTGTTCACCATTCTTTTCACGTTGGCATTCTTCCCAACCGAATCGATCGCTGATGATTGCCGACCCGTTACGTGGTCCAACGATGCAAAGATTGCTCGTTTTGCAGAGATGACAGGGACTGCTACGCTGTCGACACCAATCACGAGTCCTGTGAGGAACACTGGCGGCAGAATCAGGATTCTGGAAGTGAAGCCTGGCGAACTCAATTGTCGAGCTTGGGCCAGAACCCACGAGCATGTCAACTATTATACTTGCACAGAAATCTGCGACAAGTATCAAATCACGACCGACTATTTCTTCTGGTTGAACCCAACGCTGAAGACGGATTGCTCGGATATTCAGCCAAGATCGAGGTACTGTTACGATGGCTGTAAGTCTTCAATTACATACTCGTTCGAGCAAGATCAAGGTGCCAAGAATTGACACGAAAGATGCTAGATATCGAGCCTGTGAGGGCCTTGGATGGTCTTTGCGGCCCAAAGCACAACAATGCAACCTGTCTTGGGACCGAATTTCCGTGCTGCAATGCCAATACATTCACTTGCGGCGCATCTGAGTAAGAATCTTAGCAGAAACAGAAGTAGGAAAATCGAACTCAGCCTGACAATCATCTAGGGAGGATTGCGCTGATGGCACGTGTTACGAGGGCGGCTGCTTGGGGGACAAAACATACAGCACCGACGGTACCTGCGGTTTTGCACACAGGGATCGGCTTTGCGCAGGAAAATGGGGAAATTGTTGCAACCTTGACGGCAAGTGCGGCGATGGTGCATCTTTTTGCAATTTTGATTCTTGTCAGTCAGGGAACTGTACGCGTGCATCCCCCACTGCGACTATCCCGTTACCATGGCAGACTGGGACTACACCGGATGGTAGCTGTGGAGGCCCAAACAAATACACTTGCAACGTGGTTTATGGGGGCTGCTGCAACAAGAATGGTCAATGTGGGATACTTCCGGCTGACTGCGGTGCCGGCTGGTGAGTCTCCCTTCCGAACTCCATGAGACCCGCCCAGAATTCGTGTTAGCTGAAACTGACATCAACAAACACGTAGTCAACCTCAATTTGGGCAATGCGGCTCTGCACCGTCAACGAGTGTAGTCAACTTGCGTTCATCCTCGTCCTGAGGCAGAGCATCTTCTACTTCGACTTGTCACTGGAGAGCTTTGACCTACTTGGGGTAGCATGGCGAATTTCATTAAGCGTTGTGTCCGCTTCAAGGTGGACCAAACAGCATGAATTATGTTTTCATCGTATTCTGCAACATTTGGTGCTCTGCTTGCTTTAGAACGTTTTGGTTCCACAGTAACGTGGTGAAGCCGCGCAGCCACGTCCTACGCATGGCTCCATCCTGACTCTTGCACGCTCAATATGCATTCGCCCTTGTCTATTGGCATTCAAATCTCTGCTGCATCTGTCTAAGAAACATGGGGGTACAAGCTTTGATCCAAATGACGTGTAACATATAGTTCATTTGCGCAACAATTTGGTGGCTGCGTTTGCTCGTCTGGATGTACAAGAAATTATCAATGCTTGGGCTTCGGACACTCTACTTACAATCTTCTCATAAGCAATGAGTAGGGATACCTTGGGTATCGATTGAAAGGTATATTGCCAATCTACCTGGCAGATGTCTATGAGTCTGGTACACTGTTGAGCAAGGACTTTGGCTAAACTCTAGTCTTACAAAGTCGAAAATCAAGGTGGTGTAGGGCCATACGACGGCTTCCACGGGTCAAATGTACTTCATTCGCTCCCAGTGTAGTCTCCTGCGCGATAGCTTCTCTGGTCGCTACACAGTATTGTCCTTATTACCTAAGGTGGATATACCGCTCAGGAAACAACATTGCACCCTGAGAAGAGAGCTCTCTGCTCCTCATTGTCATCCCAAGAATGGCTTCATTGTATTTCTTGACGTGTCTTCTGGCCTTTCAAGGTGTGCTACTGGGACGTCTGGCCCTCGCTCAGCTCGACCAGGATTACAATGTCAGGCGGGTGATCGATCCGATTACCAACAACTTCGTGGATGGATACTTCTAGTGAGTTTGGGATGACATTAGAGAGCTTGAAACTCGGCGACTAACGAGAGACTATGCAGCCGTCCCAATCCGAATGCGGCGGAGCAGCGCGTCATCGATGTCTCGCCAAAACAAGTGGTGCTAGTATATAACTGCAACTATTTGAGAGACATCTGCGAGAATGCCATGAACTGGTATAGCATTTCACCACGAGCACAAACTGGTAGTACCAGTACACGTCGAACTCGTTTGCCAAACAGCGTTTTCGGCTATGACTTCAACACTGGCAAGAGAGCCAGATTCCGGTCATACCAGCGTCGATCACAATCCTGCCCTGGATCTTGGAAAAACATTCATCCTTGCCCCGAGACGAGCCAGCGAGACGTAATGCGAAACGACGGTGTGTGGTGGCACAAAGATTTGGAGCCTGGCACTTCTATCAATCAGATTAGGAACCATCGCGTGGGCGCAATCACAACACTTTCCAAAATGCGGTACACGTGCGATGAATTTCCACCAGCTACATGGGTAGAGGGCGGAGGGGATCGCAGCGATCCTAACGTAGCATCACAGACACGCTGTGCTGCCATGAGTTGTGCACGAGGATGTAAAGCCGAACAGAATTGGCAGGCCGATGCGCATGGTAAGCTACAGCGTCAGCTCAAATCCATCATCGAAAAGCAGAGACGGGATTCTGGTTTCCGTCTACATTCCACGTATCAGAGCAAGGATAACGTAGCATTCTTCCACTTCAGAGCCATCAATTCGGCGGACGGCGTCGCAGCAAGGGTCTGGACGTTTGACGACCCAGCCGGTAATGTGCGTTCTGACGAGAGAGTCGTCAACCAGCAAAGACGAGATGCACCCGAGACACACTATGCAAACATTTCAAGCCATTTGTTTGGCTCGAGACAAGGACTGGACATGGATCGTATTCAAGAGCTGATTGACGCTGGTCTTGGTAGCCAGTACATCGTCCCAGCAAATGACTCCGACGGTTACGACTCATGGTCCGATGCGGATCTGACCTGCACGACGATCCCAATGTCTCACATGAACTCCACTCGCTGGATGGATGAGGAGGACGATGACGATGACGACATCTTCGACGAGCATTACGATATCGATGAAGAGAGTGAGATGGAACGACTTGAATCTCGTGAAGAGTCTACAAATGTTCAAACTGAGCCCCGCAACGAACAGGTGTCTCCATCGTACCCCATAATCGCACGACAATCTGACACTAGAGCCATCTCCGGATCTGATGTCACTCCTCTCTTGACCAACGCCTCACTGTCCGACCTGGAAAAAGCGCGAATCATCGTTGAGAAGGCTATCGCGGAGTCTTCCAAGCTCAACCAAGCCCGATTGTTGAACCCTATGCGAAACAACTATGGGCTGAAGCCTGGCACTTTCACCGGGCAGTCAAAGGCCAAGCGTCATCTACGTGTAAGAGAAGACGGCACACCGGTTCCACCCCTCCTAAACATTACCGACAGCATCGCGAATGCTGCAGCTCTAGTCGCTGAAGCTGATGCAGTTGGCATACCCGGAAATTTGACAAAGCGCGCTGTGCCTGCCAAGGGCACCTACTGGATGGGCAGTATCGCCAGGAAGGGTACGGTACCATGGGGCGATAACGCGACATACGCAGTATTCCGGAACGTGCTCGACTATGGTGCAGTTGGTAACGGTATTACAGACGACACCAAAGCGTTCAAAGCCGCCATGCTAGACGGTAAACGTTGCGGCAAGGGCTGCAACGGCTCTACCCTCAAGAATGCCATCGTGTATATACCGCCAGGCACGTACCTGATCTCGACTACCATTCCGATGCCATTTGGGACGCAAGTAATTGGAGATGCAAACGATAGACCGACCATTCTGGCATCCAAGTCGTTCATCGGTATGGGAGTGTTGTCGACAGACGAGTACACTGGTGGAGGGACTGGCGCGGACGGTCTAGATGAGGAGTACTACATCAACACGGCAAACTTCTACCGGCAAATTCGCAATGTGATCATCGACGTTAGACAGACCCGTGCTTCACAGAAGGTCTCCTGTTTGCATTACCAGGTTGCTCAGGCCACGAGCACCCAGAACGTGCTCCTGATCGCTGGCCCGACACAGAATGGCATGTACGCTGAGAATGGCAGCGGTGGGCAGATATCAGATATAACCTTCCAAGGTGGAGCTATTGGTCTATATGGTGGCAGTCAGCAGTTCACAGCGCAGCGCTTGAAGTTCGAGGGCTGCACGATCGGTGTCCATCTCATCTGGGATTGGGGTTGGGTCTGGAAGTCCATTACCATGAACAACGTCGGTACCGGTTTCAAACTTGTACCCGACAGTACTTCTGGTGCAGCGGCGGGCAACATTGGCTCAGCGTCTTTCCTCGACTCATCTTTCAACAATGTAAAGACAGTGGTACAAATTTCACCTCCCACTTCGACGGTCGGGTCAGGCAGTACCGGTCTCATCCTCGAAAATATCAAGCTTTCAGGCGTGGGTACTACCGTCGCCGATACAGGAGGAAAGACAATATTGGCCGGATCCTCATCCAAGATCGACGAATGGGCCATGGGCCCAGTCTACAAAGGCTCGGCTGATATGAAAGACCGCAAGTTCACCACGGGAGAGAAGGTCGGAAGTTTCCGTCGTCATTCAACACTTGTCGATAACGATGGGGCGTACTTTGAGCGTCCCAGGCCTCAGTACGAAGACCGTCCAGTGGGCGACTTCGTGCACATCAAGGACCTTGGAGCCAAAGGCGACGGTATCACTGACGACACGGCGGCGTTCCAAGCTGCACTGTATGCGAGTCTGGGAAGAATACTTTTTGTAGATGCTGGCTCTTACATACTCACGTCGACAGTGACGGTTCCCAGTGGCTCCAAGATTGTTGGCGAAACATGGTCTCAGTTGGTTGCTTCCGGGTCTTACTTCGAAGATGCGCTCCATCCCAAGGTGCTGCTCAAGGTCGGTACCAACGGCCAAGTAGGAGATGTAGAGATGCAGGACCTGTTCTTCACCACAGTCGGGGCAACGGCTGGAGCCATCCTGGTCGAGTGGAATCTGAAAGCATCGAGCGCTGGATCGGCTGCGCTATGGGATTGCCACGCACGTGTTGGAGGCGCCACCGGGACCAAGTTGACGCCAAAGGAATGCCCACCAGTCACCAGTGGTGTTGATCAAGGCTGCAGTGCCGCGAGCTTGATGTTTCACCTGACGTCGTCTGGCTCCGCGTATCTCGAAAACGCGTGGTTCTGGGTCGCAGATCACATGATTGAGTAAGTACGACCTGTTTTCCCTCGGCCAGTGCCTTTGGCTAACCCGCCTGCAGTGATCCCGATCTCGAAAGCGGTGCCAATAACATGGTACAAAATTCGGTCTATGTTGCGCGTGGCTTCTTGGCCGAAAGCACCGAGCCGACATGGTAAGCTCAGCTCAATCTCCGCTCTCGCAGTCGTCGCAGTCAGGCTAATCAATACTAGGCTTTACGGTGTTGCATCCGAGC
Organism: Alternaria novae-zelandiae; assembly: GCF_023758075.1. Taxonomy (NCBI): domain Eukaryota; kingdom Fungi; phylum Ascomycota; class Dothideomycetes; order Pleosporales; family Pleosporaceae; genus Alternaria; species Alternaria novae-zelandiae. Next base: position 1,456,885 of record NW_026056967.1, on the reverse strand, counting down.
ATGCTGTGTTTTATCAGTTCAACTTTCACCGAGCCCAAAACATCTTCGCGGGTTTACTCCAGACAGAGTCACCATACTATCAACCCACGCCATCTCCACCCGCTCCCTTCAAGTCCGCTCTTGGCATCTTTTCAGGTGACCCAACATACGAATGTGCGGCTGGCGATGAGTTCAGTGGGTGTGACGAGTCGTGGGCGATCATAATGCGAGAATCGCAGAATGTCTTCATCGCAAGCGCGGGCCTATACTCGTGGTTTTCGACGTACGCGCAGACCTGCATCGACCAGCAACTATGCCAGAAAGCCCTGCTTTTGCTTGAAAAGAACTTCTCAAATGTCAGGATTCAGCACCTCGTTACCATCGGCGCCAAGTATATGGCAGTCATGGATGGCAAGGGCATACTAGCCAAGGATAATCTCAATGTCGATTCCCACCCCTTCTGGTCGCAGATATCTGTGTTGGATGTCAGCAGCAATGGCTCCATGTACGACGAGTACATCTGGGTAGACCCCAAAATCTGGGACATGGAACAGCCAGCGTTTACTTGCTCACCCCCTTGCAATGTCAAGATTCCCCCGTGGACCCGTGCTACAAGCACACTGAACTATCCACTGATCACGGTCAGCGATGGCGAATGGACGAGCACCATCACGAAGCCGCCCATGACGATATCGGAGTGGGTGTTTGAGCCAGTGACACTGACTGGACAAGCTGTCAACCAGAAGCGCCAGGGCTTCGAGGCTTTTTGGCCCAAACCCGCGACCACACCCCACTGGCCTTCGGTGATCTACGCCGGTCCAGATGGTGATTCTACCACAGTAGGGCCTAAGATATCCTTTCCAAAGCCACCTCAATCTATCGGTCCCAATGCGCAGCCTCCACCGACGGGTAGCTGGCCCAAGAGGCAAATTCAGCCTATCATTGGTCAGATCGAGGAGCCGTTGGTCAAGGAGTGTGGCTTCATAGACTGGGTTTGCTTCACCGAACCATGGATCTTCGGCGATAACAACACCAACTCTGATGGGGATAACGGCGATTTCGACAAAAACTGGGAAGACAGCTGGATCGTATGTCCAATACCGAGCAGTTCCTCGTCTAGTTCGACCTCTTCCAGGACGTCGACGAAAACGACAACAAGTGAAGACCCGCCGGAGCCTACGGCGTCTCCGCGCGAAGGCGATCCAATGCAGAATGAAGTCGACTGTTACGGTGGCCTGGATCAAAAGACGGAGCATACGCGCATGGACAGCGCCATCCACGACTTCTGCATTGCGATAGGTAGCTCGGGTGACGTCTTCAAGGAAAATTACTTCAAGTCGTTAACTTACACATTCTACCACAGCACGGGAACCGGTGTCAAAATCCTCATATCGCTCAGCGTCGACCCAGGCTGCCAGTTCAAGTATGACTACGACTTGTGCCACAAATACCTGGAGGTTCCTGTCAACAGCTGTCAATGTGGGGGTGTGAACGGAAAGCAGGGTGGGTTTCTGAATAACGACTGCTACGAGTGGAGGATTGATCCGCAAACGACGTTCTAATCGCAAAGCTCCGTTCTCTAGCCAATTGCTCTGTCGCGAGCTTGTAACATGGGCTGTCTATGTTTCCTTTGTAGTATGCAATAGTCGATAGTTAACGAGGTATTGAAGCCGTACGGGTATTCGAATCGATCGCCTGCGCGCAATCGCTGGTCGAGGGGCGCATGTCCTCATACGAAAAGCGACGGTTCGTACCTATGTCGTGCCCAGCGATACGTGCTCGTGCCATTCCTGCCGTCTGTGCTCTGCCATTGGCTCATCGCATCATCCACATGCGCGACTATCTGCGATTTGGCTCTACTCGAACTCTTCATCAAGGTAGGGAGTCGTAACTTCTTTCTGAGGTTGCCTGCACCAGACAATTCTTCAAAAAGAGTGCAGCGCGGGAGTAAGTAGAGATGATCCGTAATATCCCGCGAACCCCTCGAGCATGGGCCGACCGCACTAGCTGGTAGTACCTGTAGCGAGGCTGTAGACGGTTTCTCAGTTGTGCAAATCGAGATCGGTGTGTGCAGGAACCCCAGCGAATCCATGTGCCATCATCCTCCATGGGTCTGGGTGAAACTGCGGTCTTCTTCAGCGAATAGTGTTTACAATCTCAAGAGAGAGCCGGCTTACTTCGTTTCGGGCATGGTCGCAGCGCCGAGATAGGCATGTTTCCGGTGAGCGAGAAGACTTCAGTAAATGATCTTGTGTACAAGGTGATCTCCATTCAGCTATTTACGGCTGTTATATCGGTGATTCTCTAACCCGGAAGTACAAAAGTTTTACAAACTTCAATACGATAATAGTACACCTGTTACAGGCAGCAGCCAAAGAAGAAGCGAGCGACAGTCTGGATCCAACGAGCACTTCGTGTGTGGACTGGGTAACAACTTCAGTAAAGGAATGACAAAAGTGCCTCCTCCCAAGGCACATGATAGGAACTCAAAAAACGTCCAAGCTGTGTTAAAGAGAAGAAGATGTTGACTATATGGACATTGCTTGGAAAACAAGGGCTCTCAAAACGACACGCAGTCGCGTAGCAGCGAAAGTTGGACAGCGCGAAGAGACAAAGGAACTGTGTCGAGTGCTTCCTAAACTCGCTGCCATTGGCGCACCTCCCGGTAGGAACACCGCCAACGCCATGCTGCGAAAGACGTGCTTAAAATGTAATATCAAGTGCGCAATTTAATGAATATGTGCGGGACAGCTGCCACGATGCTGCCTAGGGGTCCACTGGACTGTTCGCTCGGAGGGTTGGGTCTGGGTCGGGTGTCGTGGCAGGCTTTGCTTTGGGCGTGGGATCCGGATCCGGACTAATCGCGTCCTTCTGCGCCTTGGGAGTTTCGATGACAAAGTCAGTCACATCATCGCCGGGTTCTTCGGGAAAGAGGACTGGCGGTGTGAGCGACGTAGGCGCGACTGCAGGTACGTCAAGGCTACCCTCATATTCCTCTGCCGCACGCTCCTCTGTGATCATTGGAGGCGGAGAAGAAGGTAGGGTTGAATCTGGCTGACCAGGGTCTTCGACAGAGATGACGCTGCCTCTGCTGTTCGTTCGCATCATCTCAATTCCAAGTTTCGACGTAGACTTTGGTCTTGACCTTGGACTCCGAGTGCGGACTGGAGCATGACCCAGCTCGTCGTCTTCATCGTCCCCAGACTCTGCCGATTCGTGTTTGCGGGTCTCCAGAATGCGACGTTTGGCACCGACTTGCTCTGTCGATCTCTGGCGGCGGATCGTTGCCTCCTCGAGAACGGCTGGCGCGGAGTCCCCGTGGGGCAGGTCAGGTGCACCAACACGATTGGGAACAGCTGCTTTCGCATCGGCACTAGCTGCATCGTCGCAAATCCCTAAGCCACTCATAGCTCGTGCGATGTCGCGCTCCCGCCAATCGTCGGCGTTGTGGATTCTAACTGGCATATCCTCGCCTGCACGACTGTCGTTGTCACCGAAGAAGCTAGAACTAATAGAGTCTTCGCGGCTCGAACCTCGGTAACTGGCAGAAGGGACGGGTGGGTATCCTGAAGAATTCGAGGTCGTGGGGCTGTCCTCCTGACGCGAAGACTCTTGTCGAAGCCCGGAGGGCATCATCGATGGATACAACTGGTTCGGCGTCCAGCCTGGCGGGGGTGCTTTCCATTGACACAGTCTGCTCAACGTGTCTGTAAGCTTCGCCACAGTAGGAGGCTTTTCGATAAGCGCATCGAAATAGTGAGGCGCCTGCAGCTCCTTCAGGTATCCAGTAACAGCGACAATCGGAGTATGCGTATTGGCGTTCTTGGTGTCTCGGATCATGCGAGCGACATCTGCACCATTGACCTGAGGAAGGCGGAACTCCATCATGATCACATCAAATTTGACCTCGCCCATCGCATATCGTATAGCTTCTGAGCCATTGGTAACGGTCAAAGTGCGGCAGCGCAACTTCTCGAGCAGCTTCTCCATGACAAGCCGTGACACTGGGTGGTCCTCGCAAATCAATACGTCTAATGGCCGGAAGAAAGGACCGTCGCCAAAGCTGATTTGCGAGAGTCTTCGAGAACTCTGACGTCGTCGCTGGACACGAAGCAGCGCTTTCGCACGAGAGTCTTCCGTGTCCGACGACGATGGAGACACATCAAGCACTTGACTCCGGCGCTTGTAGTGCCCAGGTAAGAGATCGCGCACAACATCGTCCTCTTGCGACCCAAGCGTTTGGGACCGAGCACGTGGTGAAGAAGCATTGGTCTGTGCCGATGACTGGCGTTGTCCAGTGACGGGCTTCTCTTGAGAAGCCACGGGAGGTGCCGATGGCGTCTTTGAAAGCCTGTTTGGTGAGACAGCTTCTGGCGATGGTCGCAAGCCTGACACACGGGAAGGATCGAAAAAGCTTCCAGGTTGTAGCGAGGATGGGTTGCTAGTCGAATGCGACAACGTAGACGAGCTACTAGACGTCTTGCGTCGGTCATGTTGTCCCGTGCTGAACTGTACGAGCAGAGGAGATGAGGGCTGCGAACCACGACTTGGCGAGGAATGTGGCCCGCTCATTGAAGGAGAAGAAGGTCGTCCGGTGGCTCTATTGGAGGATAGCGTACGTTTGAGTGGGCCGGGTAGCATCGGGCTGTTCTCCAGCGATGGCGAAGGCGACGTGACACTGGGCGACTGCAGTGGGGGTGCGGGCTTGTTTTGTGGAAGCATAGCTTCTGCACGCAACTTCTGGATGACGTCCTTGTTTGCCTTCTCCAGAACAGGCAAGTTCTTGTAACTGAAATTACCAAAGTCGTCAGTTGCCATTGGTTCACTGAGTCTCCTAGACCGGCCTTCCCGCACATGAGCTGGGATATGGAGAGGGATCAGTCCTCGCTTCATAGTCGAAACAGTCACCTGGGAGCGTACTCTAGACAACGCATCGTGTGGTCGGTCAGGATAATCGGTACTTGGGGTTCCGGCTGGTGTAGTAGCTTGGTCTTCAAACTCAGGACTGAAGTTTGCCATGGCGGCTCCTCTGGTGTCGAAATATTCCGTGTCCTCTGGGTTTTCAGGAGCAGGTATGAAGGATGCTTCGTCATCCCGCAAGGTCTCCCAGTTGACATCCGCAAACCACGGATGGCTGCGGATTTCCTCTCCACCACTGGCGTATTTGTCGTCCTTATTCGCTCCAAGACGGTGTGCAGGATCAGAGCACATCAACCGATTCATCAGATCCTTCGCATCGTCTGATATATCGTAGAGCTCATCATCATCCTCTGGCCAGTCGATTCTACGCGCGAGAATGTTTTGGAACACCTCATCGGGCGTATCAGCGTGGAAAGGAGGATATCCGTACAAAGATTCGAAGAGGATGCAGCCTAAAGACCACCAATCGCTGACTTCATCCTGCCCATTACCAGCGATAGTTTCAGGGGCAAGATAGTCCGGTGTCCCGACGAATTTGCGGTCGCTATCTTCTGGGTCGAACAGAGCCATGGGTGGTGGTGGCATTGCTGACGACGAAGGCGCCAACGCACTATTTTGAGCTACTGCAGAGTGACTCAGAGAATGTGTAGCAGGGTAGAGGTCGGGAGAACCATCGTCGCTGTAGGCCTCCTCTTCTATCGGTGACCGTCCACGAGGCTGACCAAAGGAATCGTCAGCTATACTGAAGCGACGGAACATGGCTTGCAGCGCATCACTGTCTTGGCTGTCGCTCCGAGTGCCCGAAGTCCGCCTTGAAGGCTCACGGCTTTGTTGGGAACCGTCCCGATTGAGGCTAAAGTACGACGGTTGACCGATGTCTCCAGCGAGAGCAGGTGTCATGGATGGCGTCTGTGAAGGCGAGTGGTTCAAGTCAAAGGATGCAGATCGTGAAGAGCCTACAGACGTAGCGCGATGGAATGGGCCGGTCTTGAGCAGGTCCGGCGCAGGCTCGACAGACTTGAGTGCACGTTTCTGTCGGCCAATCATACCCATCCGCGATAAACCGAAATCAGTCAGTTTTAGATGACCCTTGCCATCGATGAGCAGGTTGTCCGGTTTGAGATCGCGGTGGACAATGCTCCGACTGTGCAAGTGTTCGACACCAAGTACCACCTCAGCGAGATACTTCTTCGCCCAGTCTTCTGGTAAAGCACCCAGGACCTTAATGAGCGAGGCGCAATCGCCACCGTTCAAATATTCCATGACGAGATAGAGATAGTCCTTGCTAGAAAAGGTCCAATACAGCTTGGCAACAAAATCACTCTCGCCTTGCCACATCATGATAGCTCGCTCAGCCTTCACGTTGGTGACCTGATTCTTGGCTACCATGTCGGCCTTCTTCAAGACTTTGATAGCGTAGTATTCTCCAGTGGACTTCTTCTTGGCTAGGTAAACGCTTCCGAAAGCGCCTTTGCTGATGGGTTTGATGATCTCGAAATCCTTTATTGACGGAGGAACTGCGCGTGGCTGTGGCTGAGTGGTAGGAATCAAACGAGGAGAGACGGGTCTTGGACCGTCTGAACCAGCAGTAGAAGACTGTCTCCGGTGGTGGTTTAGAGCATGCACCATTGCTGGCGAAGAGAATTCGGTAGTCGGCAAGATTGGCGACGTAATTGGTGATTGTAAGGCCTCCATGCCACTAGGCAGGCGCGGCTTGTTTGTTCGCAGAGGTGAAGATGGCGGAGGTATCATTGAACGGGCAGGCGAATGTTGTCGACTAGACATGACACTCGGCAAGATCAGACTCTTGCGTTTGCGTTCACGTGAACTCGCTACCCTACTGAGTCCTACGTCGGATGTCGCTGGTGAATCAGCTCGGCGAGGGCCAGATAGCACGGATGAACGCATGCTGGTATCACTCTCAGCACCAGCATCGCTCTCGAAATGCATGGATTGGCGCTTGCTGTGGGTCGCTATACTGATGGCGCCCGCGTGCGACCGCGGTGTTTGACAACCCCCTTTAGGACTGCTAGATCGATTTGAACCGGCTACAGAAGACTCACGCCGTCCGACTCGTGCTGGTAACGAGGCGTCAGAAGTGTTACGGAGAGCTTGTGCCATGGAAGAAGGCGCATCGAAAGATCCAGGGAATATGCCTTCTTCGCCGGGAGCTGTATCGGTGTCATTGGCGTCGGATTGAACCTCTTCTTCGGGTCGCTCGTCTTCGGAGGAGCTGTCCTCACCGGCAGCGATACGAGCAGCTTTCAGGATCGCGGCTTCGATGCATTCTTGAACCAAGATGTCGAATTCAATGCGTAGTCGTTCAGAGTACTCTAGCACCCTCCTATGGCGAGTGACTGCATCGATCTTTGCCCTGGCAAGCCTGCTGGTATCTTCACACAACAGCTTCAGGCCCTCGGTGTGGTCGACCGAGCCTGTGGTAGGCGATTGCCATTGGAGGACTTGCGAGATGCGGTTCTCCGACTGTGGCGATTGTGTGCGAATCTCCGTGGCTGCTTGACCACGCCCATTGTCCTTGACTGCTGGTGTGTTGATCTCAAGTGCGGTGTCACACAAGTCCAGAACAAGCTCAACGATGCGGGCTAAAGGTCTGCGGACAGCAAATGATCGCGCGCGGTGATGACCAAAACCAGACGAGCGCTCCGAGCGTTCGCGTGATCTCGACGGCGGCGAAGCAGGAGAGTTGCGTCCAGAGGGTGTGCCAGACGATGGCGTCGATGTTGCGTGAATGATGAGGCCCTTGTACTCGGCGGGCTGAATTGGCTGTACCGAGTCCACTGCCGCAGCTCTTGAACGCTGGCTGTGAGACTCGAGTGTATCGAGGACCTTGACGATGGCATTGCGGTGCTCAGCAAGAGTCTCTTGTGCCATCTGTACATCCATTTCCGCACGGTGCTCTTGTAGACACAGTTCAGAGTGCTTCTCGAACCACCAAGGTGTGATTTGCCGTTCGCAGATTCGGCAGAGTACCGGTAGCGGCGGTGCGTGTTCGCCCGGGTTGGTTGCGCTTTGCTCGGCGAGGCCAGTGAGGTAATGGGCGAGAACCTCAGCGCCGACCCCGAGAGATTCCACGAGGACTTCCGGGAGGTCGATTGTCACTTCGCGAATGATCGATGGCCGGACCATCCACATAGTCTGTTGCAGTTAGTATAGTCCAAGGTCAGGATGGATCGGGACGTACATGGCTCTCCGCTCCAGTCGTGCGGTCGTATACCATGATTCCTTGAGCCTCGAGATTCAACAGCTGCTCCTCCTCTTCCTCTACGTGGGTAGGCGACATTGGCATTGACTCGGGAGCCTCGGGGGCATGCCTCGGTCGCTGCTTGCGCAGGATGGAATGAGGGCCCAATCGTACGGTGAAACGGGCAATGTGACTCCGGGAGTCGTCTTTCCTAACCGACTCAATCGTCTCGGCGAAACCGTCGGCACCGCCGCATATGATTTCGAGTACAGGCTTGCCCGTGACTTCTTTGGGCAGGGAGCCAATGACGTCGGTCCACGAGGGGCTGACATAGCGGATCTTGCCCTCGAGGTCCAGGTCCATGATGATGTTCAGACTGTGCTCGGCGGCCTCCTTGAGGTCTGCACGCTCGTTGCGCATGTCCTGACTAACGCTGCGCTCCATGTTCTGTCGGTGGCCGCTGGTGCCGACAGCCTCCTGCTTGAGGGCAGTGACTGCGGGCGGGGCCAGCGTCGGGGGTTTCTTCTCGTCGGCCATGGCTGCGGTGGGTGGTGCTATCGTCGCGGGAGCCCGTCGCCGGGGGGGATTGGGCGGGTGCCCGAGGGCTGGCGGGTGCTGAGCTATGCGCAGAGAGCTGCCAGGACCATGGTGGGAAAAAAGCGACGGTCCGGGAGAGTCGGGCGTGCAGCTGGGGAAGGTACGCGTTGACGAGCAGTGCGGTAGTGCTTGCTGACTGCAACGAGAGTGGGTCTCGAAACCGGGATGAGGGGACTAGACGAGCTGCATGGTAGTGCGAGCGTGCGAGAGGGCGAGGGGAGCAATTGGGGGGTGTAATGAGCGTCGCGGGCTGGGGATGGATGAGGGCGGTGGGCAGCAGGCGGCGGCCGTGGCAGTCGTCGCCGTCGTGGTGGTGGACGGGCGAGAGGGGTACACAATGGGCGTCGTCTCAGCCGGCAGCACAAGGCGTCGGCAGAAAGGCGTTGACAAAAAAGAAAGCACGCCAGGCGGGCGGATGAGCAGCTGCACGCATGGGATGGGCCTCGTCGGCACGCTATCCAGCTGGCAAAAGTCCCCACGCAGCACCCAAGCACGCGTCGAGAGAAAGTCACACGCAAAACAGCCGTGCACTGGTGCGCGCGGAGCTAAAGGGTATGCATGATGCTGGTGTAGGGAGGGTGCATTCACTGGCCCGAGCGCCCGACCGTGACGGCACATCCTGGCCGCCAACACAACGGCAGAACCTCTCGCGGCCTTGTCCAACAACACGGCCACAGTGCTGCGGCATTGGCAATCAATCGCGAATCAATCGAGACGGCCGTTGGCCTGTCGACAAGGCGGGGTACAGCACTGCAGCAATCCTGCCTCTCTGCCCTCATTGTCATGACCTGCCGCAGACTCCCCCTCTACTGACCGCTTCGCTGCATGCTCCCGGTAATCCCTGGACGAGTGCAGGCCGTTGTGCTATTTGCTCGCCCATGTCTTTGGTCAGCTTGGGCAACACGAGACGAACCACGGGCAGCGCACTCCCAGACAGCCTGCGCGCACCTAAACACTATTCTGCAAAACTGCGCTTGTGTGTAATCAGCCCTTAGTGATCGCCAGCCCCTCCCCAAGGCCGGCTGCGACACAGCCAGAGGACGACTAATCCCGTCGGACAATAACTCGAACGGCTGTGCAGCATCGCGAACGCATGTTCACGCCATCATCAGCCGAGCACCATGGCCGCTGCCCCCTCGACAAGACGGCCCAACGTTGCACGACTGCCCTCGTTATTGCGCGCGACAACAGACGAGCCCCTCGCCAGGACCTGCAGCGTCGCCGTGGATACACCACCTGGGGAGACGTGCAGATCGCTCCTGCCCGCCCAATCACACCCTCGTCGCATGCACCTCTGCTCCTTCCCCGTCTTGCCTGGATGCGGCCCAGGCCCGCTACGTCTGCAACTAAGCCCGTCCTGTCGGCGGTCATATAGACGTACACACAGCGGAGCGAACAGCTTGCTATTCCCGCTCCGTACACTTCCTATTCGACCTTCGCCTGGTGAACCACGTCCAGACCTCGACGTTGGATGCATCCAGGCAACTACCTGGGTTTGAGTGCCGCATCACACCCTCACAACACTAGCTCTGCGCTACTGACAATCGCCACCTGGACCACGACGTGCATCGAGTCTGGAGTAATAGAATGGTTTTTGTTGACACAGCACTGCTGCTACATGCTACGGCACCTCCCTATTCACCGACGCCGAATAACGAAGATGACACCCGTGGACGATTGAGTCTGTCACGTGCTCTTCCGAACGTCCGTGAACTCGTGCTTCCAACTTCAGTTGGCAACACTACCATGCTCTAATCGAAGTACACTGCCTCGGGCTTGTGTACGCAAATCTTCCCCGATGCGTCGCTCTTCAACACCACCCTGGGATCCTCTTTGCTTGCCTTGACCTTCTTGCCGTCGACCTGCTTTTCTTCATACAGAACCTCCACAACCTCGCCGTCAACGTAGCCAGGGAGCGAATGCCATTGAACTTTCTGGCCCTTCTTCGGCACACGGGTTATGTCGCCGGCAGCTGCGATAGGCTTATCGTGCTTGTTGACTGTGCTCTTCTGTCTCTTGTTGGCACTGGGAGCCTCTATGTTTGCGCCACGTCCTCGCTTTTGACCTGGATGATCGTCCTGCGGGGGACTCTTGGATTTCCGGCTGCTTTCCAAGAACTTCTGGTATGCCCGTTGATCCTCCTCCATGTGGTCCGGGTCATCCCATTGTGTCGTGCAGTCGGTCTTGCTCTTCTTCTCGATCTTCGTAAAGCCATGCTTCTCGCCGTCTTTGGTAGCGTCTTTCTTCGCTTGTGCAGCTTTCGAGGTGTTGGCGACATGTTGCTTGCCCTCTTTGCCTCCCTCCTGCTTCTTGGCATCTGTCTCCTCCTTCTCCTTCTCGCTCATCTCTTCCCATGCCTTCTTCGGCAGGTAGCGGTGTTCCAAGCCGTTCTTGTCTTTTGCGCTTCCGCTGCCGTCCTTTGTCTGCCACTCTTCTTCCGTCCACTCATCCAGATGCTTCGCTTTCTCGTCCTTCTTGTCTGTGGTATATCCTCCACCGCGTTTCTTGTACTCGGATGCCATCATCTGTGCCTGCAATTGTCTATGTCAGTGGTGCAAAGGACACTCGCACTAGTGGAGCCTACCTTTCTGGCTGACCATTGGCCGGGCTCACCTCCCTTGTCACCAGCTTGGATCTCCTCCTTGACTTCATCACGCAGTTGCGGATCCGTGTATTTGTCGTCGGTCTTGGAAGGCATTTTTGATGAGACTGAACGAAGAGCAAGTCTGAGAGGAGTCGTGGTCACACGAGGTGCGCGATATGCAGCAACAAGCAAAAACGGTCGGGGGAGAAGCGTGCGATACATTCCAGAAGAACAAGCGTCCAGCAAACAATCTTTGTACTACCCCAGATTCCCTCCACTGACGTACAGGTACCTGCGCAAGCTTCAACCGTTCTCATCTTAAACAGCCAGCCACCCTGAATCACCTACATCATGAAGTCTTCACGATTCCGCATGGCGGCCAGAGCACCTTGGAATCTGGTAGAGCACGTCTCGTTCCTCTCAAACGCGCGCCGGGATGACATCAATGACCTCTCGATAGACCGATTCGGGTTGGTGTGAGCGCTCGGACCTGACCGTGCGCTGAGATCGAGGAGAAGCCAGCTAGCGTGCGTCTGCCAGATCACCTACGTCCATGCCTTCTCGACTACCTAGGAAAGGGCGACCCAACATTTGTGCGCAGGCTGCTGCTTTTCCCACCCACTCTTCTCATTTCCTTGCTTTGACGGGAAGTTGCTCGTGCGTCAACTGTCGGATGCAAAAAGCTCCTTGAGCCATGTCTGCCCCAAGCCGATATGGGCCGGTCCGTACGTAGCGTGCCACCGGCGTGTGCTATAGCATAAGTGCAGCCACCGCCCGGCAGATGTTGCACACTGTCTTGGAATCGTCCGTGCGAGCAACTCGCATATTCCCTTCATCGTGTGTCTGTTTGGTAGCAACAGCTCTGAAGCCAGTATCAGTGCGACTTTCAAACGTCTCGTCGCGATACCGATACCAATGGCCCCTCTCGCAGCGAGGTAACACGAACAAACCAAAGTACTTGCCGCAGACTTCGCAGGGCATTATCGCAAGCCATCATCGTTCGTTCTACAATGACTCCATCTGGAATCTCTTCATTAGTGGTGTAACATGACAGTACCTTTTGTCAAAATGACGGTCGCATCTCACCAGGAAATGCAAGACAGTTCAGCGAGACCCTACACAATGAGATAATACTTCCGTCATCTTCCAGAGCCATTGAAGGCGCATGGGAGAGTATTCGTCTTATACCACGGCCTTGGTAGCCGTGCTGGAAGAGGTCACTACGTTCCGAGCAGCCGACGTCTTATATCTCAGTGACTGGTGCGAAAACAGGTCAAATCATTTTCGATTTTGTGACTTTTCCGATTGGCTCACATCTTTCGATGCAATGAATGTGGGCTCTGGCTAATGTACGTTTTAGTAGAAGTACGGTACACACTACGTTAGCAAGAGCTGTAGGTACCCCTCCATCATGGCATTCTGGGCGCGCCTTGACTGGAGCCAGGAGTGCAACAGGATCGACCGTCGTTCCGTTCATCGGGTTCATCTAGATGTGATGAAGAGGCTAAGATACCGATGAAGTCACAGCGACGCCTTTCTTCCACGCGGCTTCTGATAGCTTCTATGTGCCTACTAGAATCCACATCTTCTACACTCGATGAAGGCTTCCGGTCGGGTCCTAGGACACACTACAACATGCCGGCGTCCTTTCGGCCATGAGGTAGGAGTATCTAGGCCCGAGAAGGAGCGCCTGACTTACCCCAACAGGTGTCTACGGAAAAGGTCTGCCAAATACTGGACACTACTACAATTCGTGTATGACGCAACGCGACCAGTGTGACATAATGGGAGACGGCGATGTTATATGAAACCGTGAGTATGATATCGCAGTAATAAGAATATACTGATTTCATTCCACTATCTTCACGTCCAGACTTTACAATGCGTCTCACCCCATTTATCTTCGTGGCATCAGCCACAGCCCTTCCAACCATTTTCCGCATCCGAGCCCTCCTCCCCGAAATATCCCTCCCAATTGACTACTCTTTCGGCGTGCGGGTACCAACATCTTCCAACCCATCATCATCCAACCCTCTAGCACTACTTGTGAACGGTTACACGGTCAAAATCCCACTCATCGCCAGTTCAGGTACTCTCGTCTCCTGGATAGCCAACTACGCAGACGGAAAGGCATACAACACACAGTTCACTTCCATCAACCCCTCGGCGCCTAGGAACATCACCACAGACTCCGACTCCACCTCCCAGCAAGGTGGAAACAGTGTCTCAAACGCCACAGCACTGGCAGATGGCCGACAAGCTCGCGTGATCACAACATCTTTCTCTTCAGGCAACGCCGCATCCGCCGCAGCTGCCGCCCTCGATGGCACAAACTCCGATTCCACATCCTCATCCGGCGCCGCAAACAGCACAGCGGTGGCTACAACCAATGCCTTAGGTGAAGTCTTCATCTTCACCTCCGCCAACACCGCCAACGCCCTAAACTCGCAGTCCATCAAGAACGCCAAAGGCGCTGAAGCAGCATCCTCCTGCGCCGCCGACTCCGGTCCTGCTGCGTCCGCGCAAGCAGAGCAGGTTAACAGCCTTTACATTCCCATTGGAACGTTTTCAGACGGCAAGGAAACGCAATGGCTGAAGAGCTCGGCTTATGCGGCGTGTGCGGCGGGTGTTGATTCGCCGAATCAGGGGGGTAGTTCGAGTTCGGGGAGTCAGTCTAGTTTGACGGGCGTGAAGAGTAGTGTTACTTGTAACGGGGCGACGAGTAGTGATCAGACTAAGAGCACGACTTATAAGGTTAGTGTTAAGGGAAGGTATACGTTGTTGAAGGGCTTTAATGGTGCGGTTGGTGGGCAGAGGGTTGCCGATAGTAAGAGTCAGTGTTAGATGCGTCGTGGGTGTTTGATCTGCAGCGGGCTTTGTAAAGCTCATTCAAGAGTATAGCTGTATCTTCTTGATTTTAACTTTTCACTTAGTTGGATGGCATGTCTTGGATTTTGCAATATTTATCACAATGCAACAAACATCGACGTTTCACTTCATCATTCCTGCCTTTGTGTGAGCATTATCACATACCCTCTTTAGCTATCACAACGTTGTCGACATCGTTCTGTTCTCTCTACTGCGTATCTTCATATCCTGCTATCTGAAGAAACTGGCCCTGGTCCCCTTTCACTTTCACCTTGGCAAATTCGTGCGCACCTTCACCTTCTCTCACTCTGCACTGACGCTACTAATGTCAAGTCGCACAGTGAATACTGTCTCCCAGATTGGACTAGCTTGACGCGCGCTCCGCTTTGATAGAGACAATAGCAGAAGCTCAATTGCCTTTACGATGTCAAAGCGCTTGCTTCGGAAGATACTCACCTCCACATCGTCAAGCCCATTTGCACATAGCGACATGGCTGACTTACTATCTTCGTTAATTCTCACACCTCTGGCTAGCAGGACGCCATCTCCCGACGTCTCGGATTTGACATCGTCCCTCCTCAGCTCATATCCGCTCCAAAAGACACTCTGGCGCAACCCATACTATCCCATACATGGCCACAGCCCTCTGCAAGCCGAATACATAGTGCCTAATGCATTGCCAGATGAGCGCAATGGGGAGGCGACAAGTCCCTTGATGTATCGAGACTCCTCCACACCACTCTCACAGGAGCCAACGTCGTCCTCAGCCAGCCACGACAGCTTGACTACTGAGGCTTTCGAATCGCTTGAAGTCGAGCAGGGTGATACAGGCTATCGAGGTCCAGCGGCCAATCTGGTGGCCAGCAGACTACCGCGGGTAGAGGCTGATAAGATGGCCCAGCGTCGTGAAATCGAAGACGTCTACAGCATACGAAATATTTTGAACAAGAATCGACAATGGGAAGATCGCATGGCGGTTCTGCTGGGTGAAATGATGTTGGCAAATGGTATCAATCGACATCTAGGGGCTATAGAGGTGGGATATTTGCCCGAAGATGAACACACAATGGGAAAAGGGACAGTTGGTACAAACGGGCACCGAAGAATGCACGAATTCCTGCACAGCAAGGAGAAGAAGAGGAAACGAAGTGTTGAAGACATTGGAGATGAGATCACGGATGATAAGAGCACCAAGAGGACGCCGACAGTGCCTCCATGCATATTGAGGATGCACGCAGAGAAGAAATATCGACACTTACCCAGCAGACATACCGGATGAGCACAACATGGACCTGGCATACACGAGACAAGTCAGACGCAGACGGAGTACAGCGCAGTGAACCCACTGTCGCGTCTGCATGATCACCCCAATGTCACCCAAATACGCTACAACTTCAGTCTGGATGGACGAGTATCGGCAGATTCACCGCCTTGAGATGCCGATTATCCGCAAAGGGTGGAAAAGGAAGTTTGACTGCAAGATGGGACCAAGTGGAGATGAGTGGGTAATGGATCATGGGGCAGGGAGCATGGGCCTCCATCGCCAAGATGCGGGGAGAGCTCCTCCCCAACACAGCCGGAGCCATGCAAGGTACCACAGCTGCTGTAGCGTGCTGTTGACGTTGTCGACATTGCCACACCGCCTCGACCGAATTCCAATCCCCATCTCCAGCCTCATCCACCATGGGAGGAGAATCGCACCGCAACATGCCCGTTCCCGTGGCCAAAGACTACCCACAGCTGGCGGCTGGTCCCGTTGGCAAGCAGATCCACAGCATCTACCAGAGCCGACTGAGGCAGTTCCTCGATGCAGGACAGTACAGGGAACAGAGTCTGATTGGGTGAGTTCCGAGCTTCACGCCTTCCTAGTTATCTGTCTCCAGCTCCAACATGCTCATACGTCATGCAGCAAGCTCACCGAAGCTGTCGCGTCCGGTACCGACTGGGTGAAGCTCTCCGTCTACTCGCCCCCAAACCTATCGCGCCCGCTCTTTAAGGAAGCCACTTCCCATGCGTTCCACCCCACCAAAGTCGGCGAGTCATTTGGCCCCAGTTGGTCGACTCACTGGTTCAAGGTCCAGCTCACGGTGCCCAAGCACATGCTCGACAAGGAACATCTTGAATTCGTTTGGGACGCAAACAACGAGGGCCTGATCTGGACCGAAGATGGGCACACTGTTCACGGACTCACCGGTGGCGGCGAACGCACGCAATGGATCCTGCCCAAGGAGTTCAGAGACGGCAAAGAGCATACCTTCTACATCGAGATGGCCTGCAACGGCATGTTCGGCAATGCTCCCGGCGGCGACTCGATTCAACCACCAGACCCAGACAAATACTACACGCTGCACACTGCTGAGGTCCAGGCGGTCAACCTGGAGGCGAGAGGGCTATACTTTGACTTCTGGGAAATTGGAGATGCCGCTCGCGAGTTCCCAGGGGACTCGACGCAAGCCCATGATGCCCAGCAGGTCGGCAACCGCATCATCGACACTTTCATTGCGGGCAATGGAAGCCAAGAGAGCATCAAAGCATGCCGCAAGATTGCGGCTGAGTACGTCGGCAAGGACGTAGACTCGCACAAAGTATACGAGACCGACCAGGAGGCTATCGTACACGGTATCGGCTACTGCCACATCGACACGTGTTGGCTCTGGCCATTCGACGAAACCAAGCGAAAGGTCAACCGATCCTGGTCGAACCAGTGCGACCTCATCGAGCGATACCCCGAGCTTCGCTTCTGCTGCTCACAAGCACAGCAATACAAGTGGCTCGAGCAGTACTACCCTTCCACGTTCGATCGCGTTAAGAAGAAGGTCAAGGAAGGCAGCTTCCAGCCCATCGGTGGTAGTTGGGTCGAGCATGACACCAACCTTCCTGGTGGAGAGTCGCTCATCAGGCAATTCTTGTACGGTCAACGCTACTTTGAGAGCAAGTTTGGCCAAAGGTGCCGCACTTTCTGGCTGCCGGATACTTTCGGATACTCGACGCAATTGCCACAGATATGTCGCATTTCGGGTATGACTAGATTCCTGACTCAGAAGCTGAGCTGGAACAACATCAACAATTTCCCACATACGACATTCAACTGGGTCGCGTTGGACAACAGTCAGGTCATCTGCCATATGCCGCCATCTGAGACGTACACGTGCGAAGCGAACTTCGGTGACGTCAAGCGCAGCGTCACACAGCACAAGTCGCTCGACCAAGACAAGTCATCGCTGATTGTCTTCGGCAAAGGAGATGGAGGCGGTGGTCCGACATGGCAGCACCTTGAGAAACTCAGGCGATGCCGTGGTATCAGCGACACTGCTGGTCTGTTGCCTCGCGTCAAGCTAGGCGACTCAGCAGACGACTTCTTCGACCGCCTGGAGAAGAAGGTCGAGAATGGTACTGAGCTCGTGACATGGTATGGCGAGCTGTACTTCGAACTCCACCGTGGTACATACACTACACAGTCGAACAACAAGCGCAACAACAGGAAGTCGGAGATCATGCTGAGGGACATTGAGTACCTGGCGACTTTGGCGACAGCCAAGAACGGCTTCGGCAAGAAGAGCTCGTACAAGTACCCGAAGAAGGACATTGATGACATGTGGGAGAACGTGCTCTTGTGTCAATTCCATGACTGTCTGCCTGGAAGCTCCATCGAAATGTGCTACGACGACTCCGATCGGGTATGTTGCTGATCCCCAAACTTGACTCCACGACTGACTTTTTTAGATTTACGCCGAAGTGTTTGCTACTGGAGAGAGGCTGCTTTCCGACGCCCTTGCTGAACTCGGCTTCAACGATGAGACTAGCTGGGATCAAGACACCAAGCTATTCGCGATAAACACCTTACCATGGAGCCGTACCGAAATCATCAAATTGCCGAGTGAGGCAAGTCGAACGAAGTATAGTCCTCCAGGGGCAGAGTACGGTCTTGCTCATCGTAACGGATCTCAGAAGGGTTTGGGCGCTCTGGACGTGTTCCCACTCCACTCTGCGTACCCTGCTCAGAAGGCGACTATTGAGGAGATCCATCCCAATGTTTACGAACTCCGCAACTCGCAATTTGTTGTACAGGTCAACAACGGTGCCATCACCTCACTCTTCGATATTGCCGCCGATCGCGAACTGATTCCGAAGGGTGCCAAAGCCGGTCAGCTTGTCATCTACGATGACAAGCCACTCTACTGGCAAGCGTGGGACGTTGAAGTCTACCACCTCCAGTCCCGCAAGGAACTCGAGCCTAGCAAGGTGACCATCGCGGAGAACAGCGTTCACCGTGTGAGCCTGGTAATTGAGACGAAGGTCTCAGACAAGTCGTGGGTCAAGACGACCATGAGTCTACCTGCAGCCGTAGGAAATACACCCAGTGCTATCGAGTTTGATGCAGAGATCGAATGGCACGAGACCATGAGGTTCCTCAAGGTCGAGTTCCCAGTCGATATTGTGAATACAGAAGCCAGCTACGAGACGCAGTTCGGCATCGTGCGCCGACCTACCCACTACAACACCACCTGGGACATGGCCAAATTTGAAGTCTGCTGCCACAAGTGGGCCGATCTTTCCGAGGCTACCTACGGTGTCTCGATCCTGAACGACAGCAAGTACGGTTTCGCAGTCGCCGGAAACGTTATGCGTCTCTCTCTTCTCCGCTCTCCCAAGGCCCCCGACGCCCACGCCGACATGGGCAGCCACAAGACTCGCTACGCCATCTTCCCCCACAAGGGCGGTCTAGACGAACGCACAGTGCGCAAGGCCTTTGAATTCAACAACCCACTCAAGATTGTTGGTCGCCAGGGCCTGCACGCCCCGCCATCCGCCATGCACAGTGGTCTTCTGAACCCCTTCCACATCTACGGTGCACCCAACCTTGTGCTAGACACCATCAAGCGCGGCGAGGACGACGAGGATGTCAGCCGTGGTGAGTTGCCGATCAAGAAGGGTCATTCGATTATCCTACGTATCTACGACAGTCTGGGCGGAAAGAGCAAGGGTGTGCTTACCTGGGGGGATGTCGATGTGAAGAAGGTGATCAAGGTCAATGCGCTGGAAGACGAAGAGGGTGAGCCGCTGGATATAAGCGACATGCGGGTAGGAGCGGAAGAAGTGAAGGAGAAGGGTGTGCCAATCGAGATTCGCGCATTCGAAGTGGCGAGTTACAAACTGTTGTTGGCGTAGGTATGGCATAAGTATGGCGATTGGTGGGTAATGAGTAATGAGAGTATATGGTATAACATGGACGGTCCTTCGATCACTGGAAATGTTTTTGTTGGAGTACTGTTTGGGTGATGAGCATACATAGTTGGCATCAGGCATAAACAATATTACGTGTCGTATCCAGTACGGTCAACGCGTTATTCGAGATCAATGTGAAAATAGTGTCATTGTGTCCAAAACGCCTATAATGCCGTATCCCATGCTCTGTGCATCGATCGATGCCATCACGCTACCCTGATCCTAGAGTAGGCTGAGTTGCACTCGAGGACAAGCATTCCGCTCGCCTTGCTGGAGTGCAGACCTAGTGGATGCGATCCAACTTGAGCCTGTTCCTGGCAATCTTGTCATCGACCGAATCTGTCTTGCCAGTGATGCGTGTAATGTGCGTGTTCTGATTATCGACCTCCTCACCCATCGCGCGACCGAGTTGGTTGAGGTTCTTGGCCATGCCATGAAGTTGGTCTGTGAAAAGAATTCTGTTAGAATCCACACATCAATGGAATAGACGGAGAATACGTACCCAAGTTGTTATCGATTTCGTTCTCCATCTCATCGTCCTCCTCGTCAGCCTCGAACTGGAACTTCGAACGTGCAGCCAGCGAGCTCTTGTTGTTGCCTTGTGGACCACCGCCTGTCGCCAGCTTACGCTGGGCTTCGTTTGCGCGGGCTCCAGACTCCCACTTGGCCCGGTTGGTTTGTTCTCGGGTGTCACGGTCGCGTGCGTGCTGGTCCATGGCTTGTTGCATTTGCTTCTCGCGCTTCGAGTTGCCTGTGAAGGGGTTGGGGACGATGGAGAACATGCTTGCGTTGATGCCTGGAGTCGGGTTAGTCATGAATGATACGTGTTGAGGGGTGCGTCCTTACGGGCCAGTTCCTTAGTCTGTCCATTTGCTCTGTCGCTCTGGATAGAGGCAAGGTCGAGATTGCGTTCCGTGCTAGAGACGAGTTAGCTGTGTATCAGCATGTGAAGATGAGTCCAACGTACTTATGAATACGCTCTCCCTGTGCTGCTAGTGTGCCTAGAGTCCCTCGACCGGTTTCCAAAGCCTGCTCAGCTAGACGGAGAGCGTTTCTGGTGCTCGCAACATCTTGCTGCTTCATGAACTTGATCTCTTGCTTTGTGGCATCGATGTCTTCCTCTTCTTGTTCTTCAGCCGTCAATTGGCGGTCCTCGTATGCTCCGTAGCCACCAGGCGCAGAGCCATAGCCACCGGGAGCACCAGCTCCGTATCCGCCACCGGGCGTGCTTCCATAGGCACCGCTTTGACCCAGGGCGCTGGGCTGCTGAGGCGGTTGCGCTTGCTGGCGTTGGGGAGCGTTGCCGAACAGCTCGTTGCGGCCTGCCTCGGTGCTCATGGTGTCGTTGGACGCAGTTCTGCCCAGGCCTCCGTAGCCGCCGGGCCGCTGTGGTGCGCCTCCGCCATAGCGATCAGCTCCATAGCCTGACTGTGCGCCGTAGCTGCCTCCTTGCGCGCCATATCCGCCGGGTCGCTGTCCGTAGGTCTGGCCCGGGCCGGTCACAGCCGGCGTCTTCTCTTGGCGGAAAGAGTTGTCCTGGCCTTCGTTCGAGTACGAGGGCGGTGGTTGTGCGTATGGGTCCTTGCCTACAGGCGCGGCATACGGGTTTTGGGCGGCTGGGCTCTCCTTGCCGCCCTTGTCCTTCTTCTTGGAGAATAGACCCATGATTCAGGTGTAGAGTTTTCGGTGTGGTGAAGAAGACGAGGAGATGAGTCGCGTCTTGTAGGCGTCGACGTCAGGGGTGGGTGCGGTGAGGGCTGACGGGTCGGGGAGCACCAAGGGAATTGTGGGGTGCGTTTCCAAGGTTATCGATTGGGCGAGCCAAGGTTCAGGGTCTCGCGGCGGGAACTCGAAAAGTGAATGAAGGAAGGCACGAGATGAAGAGGCGATGCAGTAGTATATGAATGTCACAGGTAGAGGAAGTCGCGTTTGAGCAATGAATGTTTTGCTGCGTCTGGCGTTTCAATCGTAGGAAGCGCCCAATGCCGCTAGCGAAGGCGGAGCCCTGGGGTGAGTACGCCACCGCTTGTGGCTGAGGGCCGCTTGCAAGGAACTGCTCGAAATAGCTACAAGAGGCGTTCCAACCGTGGGTTCGAGTAAAAGCACGAAGAACAAATCTGCAACTTGCTTCGAGAGTGTGTCCTGAGCAGCGCATTCCAAACTTGAATGCGAAGATTGGTAGGGCTGTCGCATGGTTGGGCCCACATCATTTGGTCCCTGCAGCCGCACTCAGGCACCGCACCTAAATTGGCCTTTTTAAGGTCCACCCGTACGCATAGGTTGAGCCCTCCGACATTTACTGGGTATCTTTCGTCCTGCAATCTATAGCGTGAATAGCAAGCATGCACGATGCTACGTCGTCCAAATCGCGCTGTCCTCCTCGTGTGTAACCTCGCCGTCCGAAGAGGGTAGATCCTCGTGCTCCTCTTTTGTCCAGATCTCGTTCCCAGTCACCACCGGGAACGAAGTCAGGACACGGCTAATGTCTCCCCACCATACTTCGCCAAACCTTCGATACCAATCCACTGTAACCTTCAGACCCTCATCAAAGCTCGTCTTGGGTTCCCAACCCAGTGCGCTCAGCTTGGACCCGTCCGTCGCATAGCGCTGGTCGTTGAACGGCCGGTCTTCAGTGTGCTCGACCCATTTCGACAGCTCGGCAGGGGAGTCATGGGATATTTCGAAGACATCCAGCAGCCTGCGACATATGTCCGAGTTCGATATCTCGTCTTTGGACGCGATGTTGTAGATCTGACCAATGTCGCCTTTGTGAAGTATGGTGTCTAGCGCGTCTACGATGTCCCCTGCGTACAGATATCGTCTTGTGGGGGAGCCGTCGCCGTGGAGTAAGAGCTTCTGTTTTCGTTGTAGCAACATGATGAACTTTGGGATGATCTCTGCACAAGTCAGCTCAGTCATCAACCCTAGGATCTGGGATGGCCTACTCTCAGGGAACTGATGTGGTCCATATACATTGTTCGCACGAACGGTGATCAGCGGCAGCTTGAAGCTACTCCTGTATGCGCTGACCATCATCTCTGCTGCTGCTTTACTCGCCGAGTATGGATTTGTTGGGGCCAGTATGCTCGTCTCGCCCAGGTCTGCCGCTCCGACAGGTACATCGCCGTATACCTCATCGGTCGAGATGTGTATGAATCTATTGACACCATGTTCTCTCGCCCTCTCAAGCAGAACATGGGTGCCATATACATTGGTGTTCGTGAATTCGTATGAATTGCCAAAGCTAAGGTCGACGTGCGATTGTGCCGCGAAGTGGAAGAGCGTGTCAATTTTGTGTTTTCGCAAGACGCGCTTTACGTCCGCTGGTGACGTTATGTCGCCTTGTTCGAATGTAAAGTTGGGTCGTTCATCGAGGATTCGCGTGTTGTTCAGCGCAGCGCAGTAGTCCAGCTTGTCGAATGATACGACATTGTAGTGTGGGTATGTGAGCACCAGATGCCGTACGAACCAGCAAGCTCTATTTTGTTGAGTCAGTCGTGATGCATCAAAAGACAAGATCAAGAGACGCACAGCTCACAACTTCCCGTGCTCTCGTCGCAACGTACATGAAGCCAGCTCCGCCAGTTATTAAGATGTTCTTTGCATCAGGAAGAGGCTCGAAGTTGGTGCTGCCAATAAGTATCGGCGCCTGCTTCCATAGTTCCTGCTTCACATGCGATCTCGCATTGAGAACGGTTGACCGTCGCCGGCCTGGTGCTGTTAGCGTCGGGGTTGGACTGTGCCTTGCATTGCATCGTGCAGGTGCCCAGGTGGAGACTCACGCTTTACGCCATTGGTGCCATTGGGCACATAGTGGGCGCTGTCAGAGCCTTGGGTGGAACCCATAGTAGCGGTAGCTTGTGTTGTCATCTACCAAGAGTCGTCGAACGCTTGCATGACATGCTCGAGTTTAACATGCAATAAGTTGTACTGGTCACGTATGCGCGCTGCTGCCGCGTGTCTCAAGCACGAGCGCGATACGGCACTAACCTGACGCGGAGATGCATCCGTCATTGCGCGTTACGTCATCAGAATGGCGAAACTGTCTAGGTGCTCAACACCAGCTGGGCGAGAACGCTGCATCAACACCGCATATGCCCGCATTCCGACACAGCGAATCGTTAGGCCCCGATACATACCATGCATTGGAGCTTCTTTGAGCGAAGACCAGCCGTTCCGGATCCGTGAATAACATACCTACCGCACCGACAGACGAGCCGTAACAACGCTATGCATCAATTAGAACCAAAGGCGCATATTCTTCTTCCTCGAAACCAAGGATCATCTCCCGCTGGCCAGCGGAGTCTGTTCCACGTATTTGTAGCTCAACGGAATCCAGCACAGGAGACATGACAGGGACTGCGTTGCACATACCCCGCTTCTCCCCCAGCCCGTCAACACCTATCTACGCGTCTCGTAGCTTTCGCAGCGAATTGGATATGTCGGCGCGATACACATGTTGCGGATTACGCATTTCTCTATTTCCGGCCCTCCCGCGAACAGCCAAAGCGGGCTGCCCCACCACGGTAATGTGGGGATGATCCCCAGCCGCAGCCTTCGAGAACGAAGCAACGGATGTGATTACGTGAAGGCGCGTGTATAAGCTTCTCATCTAAACATCATGACCATCGCTGTCATCAAGCTCTCTGCACCCACCAGCTTCTCGGTCTACTATTGAGCTAATCGCCTTTTTGTATTGCGAGCATGTGGGCTACTATTCTTCTTCTGTTGGGCATCATCGCTCTTATACTAGACTACAGTCGCATGCTGTACCTGAGATGGCGAATGGTAGTTGCTTACCCTTTGCCAGCTTCATGTCGGGTCTGTCACTAATACTACACGAACAGCCCCCAGGACCATTGCCTTGGCCCATCGTTGGAAACACGTTTAGTCTACCGGAAGAGAAGCCTTGGTATCTTATGGAACAGCTTTCGAAACGCTACAACTCCCCGCTTATCACATTCTGGATCGGGCGGTCAGTTCTAGAGCAAGTCTATCGTTGTGGACGGTGAATAACACAGCACAGGAGACCGACAGTCTGGATCAATGATGCATGGACTGCAGATGAGCTGCTTGTCAAGCGAGCAAACATCTACAACTCTAGGCCTCGCATGCTGATGTTCGCTGAGCTGATGTCCGGTCAAATGAATCTGCTGCACAAATACACGTACACGAAAGAACAGCGTGAACGGTTTCGCGACCTCCGGAGAGTTACCCACCAGGGTGTTGGGATACAGCAGGTGAGCGGAACGTAGATTTTCACTTTGTATATGCTAACGCCGCCAGATAAAACGCCATCGGAGCCTTCAAGACGACGAGAACAAGATAGTAGTATGCGACCTGCTCGAGACACCCGACAAGTTTGTATCACACTTCGAGCGATACGCTACAAGCGTCGTATCCATCATCGGCTTTGGACGTCGAATTGGAGACATTCAAGACCCTTTGATCACCGAAGTTATCGCTCAGATGCAGACTTCTGCTAAGATGGCCGTCGTCGCCAAGGACTTCCCGCGACTAATGGAAACCTTCCCATGTAATATTCGAAGCCACTTACTCAAATCCATGCTAACAAAGACAGGGCTGGCCAAGTTTCCCAATTGGATGGCTCCTTGGAAGCGTGATACTCGACGTTCAGCAAAGCCCAAATACGGCCGCAATGATTTTTTCTATGCTTTGGCTGAAGAAGCCAAGCAATGTCCAGAAGAGAACTACTCCAAGTACCTGTTTCGCGAAGCACCTCATCTCAATCTTCATCCTCTCGAAATCTCCAATCTCGCCGCTAACCTACTCGGTGCTGGAGCGGACACATCAAGTAGCACTCTACAAACAGCGGTGCTGGCAATGCGTGCCTTCCCCGAGACCCTTGAACCCGCGTGGGAAGAGCTAGACCGTGTAGTGGGTCGATCGCGAAGTCCGACGCTCGATGATGATCTTCCGTATCTCCGCGCTTTTGTCAAGGAAGTCTTCCGCTGGCGTTCGGTTGCGGTTATAGGAGGGACTGCTCATGCACCCACCCAAGATGACTACTACAACGGCTACCATATCGCGAAGGGTACCTGGGTGCAGGGCAACGTCTGGGCGATACATCACAACGAGCGCGAATTCCCCGATCCTGATCGTTTCAATCCTAGGAGATTCTTGGACACAGACGACAAGAGACCGTTTCCGGGGGAGAAGGGGTATATGACGTTCGGGTTGGGAAGAAGAAGTTGTGCTGGTCAAGCATTGGCTGAGCAGGGTACGCATCTCAGTATCGCACGATTGGTGTGGGCGTACAAGGTGGAGCCAGAGGTGGACCCAAGGACGGGGGAAGAAGTGCCTGTTGATATCTTCAAGTTCACGTAAGTCGTGTTTCGAGACCCCAAGGCTATAAAGCGTTATGGGTACTGACGTTAAGCAGGAGCGGATCGAACTGGCGACCCCAGCCATTCAAGGTCAGATTTACACCCAGACACGAAGAGATTAAGCAAACCGTTATCCGAGAGGCGCTGCAAGCACGGCAAGACTTGGCGAAGTATGATCGCGAAACCAAGTACACGTTCAGCACGTTCTACGAGTAGGGATTGGCTGAAATACGATATCATTCATGGATTGTATGTATGCGTCGACTCGCGAGGTCGATCAAGTCTCGAAATGGCAAGGTGTTGGGCATTTCCATACAGCTGTGCATAACACCCCTGCCAGTGCGGAGAAGACATGGGTTTCTCCTCACTGCCCCACGATGCTAACCTCGCATGACTCGCAAATCTCGCTGTATAAGGCTGTGATTCCTTCTTCTCGCAGATGTATGCCGGTCTGACCTCGCGCGCGCAATAATGGCGAAACTTCAGGAGACGTCCTTGTGGGCGAATCGCAAATGCTTACTCATATGCTCCGCCGTCGCTATTGCTAGCATGCAGTACGGCATTGATACTGCTGCAGTAGGCGGTCTGCAGGCCATGCCTGGATTTCTGATGGTCTTTGGGTATGAGGACCCGACAAGCCCGCTTGGCTATGGCATTGATGCAAGTTTACATAGCCTATAACATCGCGAAAGTTACTGACGCGCAAGATAGTCGACGGTGCAACAGCTCATGACCTCCTTGCTAAATCTAGGTTCGTGCGTATCTGCTATTGCTGCTGGTGTGTTTGGTGGCTACTTCGGTCGCAGAAAGGCCTTGTGGCTCGCATGCATCATTTGTTTGGCTGCAGTTTCGGTACAGATTGGCTCTACGTCCAAGGCCGGTTTGTACGTAGGTCGTCTGTTGCTAGGCTTCTCCAACGGCTTCTTTGTCGTATTCTCGACCGTGTATTGTAGCGAAGCAGCACCGGCGCATCTTCGGGAGTACGTTTCCGGGTCTCTTCGCGGACAATAGATATACTGACAATTGGCAGAATCATGGTCGGACTCTTCTCTTTCTACGTGAATCTCGGAAGCATAATAGGTTCCATCATCGACAACTACACTTCACGCTACCTCTCGAAACTCTCCTACCAAGTCCCCCTCGCCTGCATGTTTATTGTCCCGGTTCTACTCGGCACAACGCTTTTCTTCGTCCCCGAGAGTCCGCGATGGCTTCTACATCGTGATCAACATGATGCGGCGCGCAAGTCTTTGGAGCGTCTTCGCTTCGACCATGGCGAAGAGCTGGAGTTGGAGTGGGCGGAGATGATCCGTGGCGTAGAAGAAGAGCGTAGGCTTAGTCAAACCTCAGGCTTTCTCGATCTCTTCCGCGGTAACGACTTGAGACGCACGCTACTCTGTTGGGGCACAATTGCCAGCCAGTCAGCGAGTGGCGTCTGGTTCTTCATTGGTTATCAAACCTACTTCCTCGCCATCGCTGGTATCACGAAAGCCTTTGAATACAGTATTATGAACTCCTGTATCGGGTTCATTGGTGTTCACCTTGGTCTTTTCTCCATGAACAAATTCTTTGGCAGAAGGACGATTATGATTGCCGGGGCAATAGCATGCGGTTTATGTGAGCTTGCTTGCGGGATCGCCAGTAGCGTAAAGCCCAACTCAGTCGAGACTGGAAACGTGTTAGTGGCTTTTACGGCGCTGTTTCTGTTTTGCTATAATGCCGGGGTGGGCGTTGCGACAAGCCCTCTAGCGACAGAGCTTGTCAGTTCAAGACTACGAGCTTGGACAGTTGGCAGCGCGAATGCGCTTGGCTACTTCCTGGCTTGGCTGATCGGCTTTTGCTCGCCATACTTTATAAACCCTCAGGATCTTGACTGGGTAAGTAGCCACGCGATGGAATCTCCTGTCTATGACGCTAACACCATCGTAGGGCCCACAATACACGTACATATGGGCAGCTTCGAACTTCATTTGTGTTGCCTGGTTCTACTTCTTCCTCCCGGAGACGAAGGCGCGATCACTAGAGGAGCTGGATGAGATCTTCGAAGCTAGAGTGGCGGCACGAAAGTTCAAGCTGTATGAGTGCAGGATCGTGGAGGATGCAAAGCATGATGTTTTGGGGAAGGAGACAGTTGAGACAACAAAGCAAGCTGCTTGAAAAGCTACATATATGTCTTTCGTAGGTATCAGTTACTACGCATCTCTTCCTGCTCATCATCGTGAGGTACTTTGATCCGAACCCTCACAATCTCATCAGCGATCGTGGGCGGATCATCTGGCGCAGGGAATTCATAGGACATTTTCCATCCCAAAGAGGGCAAGGCCAGTACTTGTTCATGAGTCCGATCGGGATGCCAATGCGACTCCTGGAACCAGTCTGAAATCCATTGCCACGGGATCAATGCTTTCTCATAGCTCGTAAAGTCAGTCGTGGCCTTGTAGGTTTTCTCACCGATTGTAAAGATAGGGGATGAAACAGCGGGAGGATCGTCGCTGTGGAAAAACTTTGGAACAGCAAGACCGCTGACATCTGTGTAGCTCATTGGTGCCTTGCCTTGGTCAGCAATGAATTGGACAAATCGGACAGAACGCTCGCCGAAGACTGACCGCTCCCAAGAGAGACCGCATTCGGGAGATGGAAGAACCCTGGCTTCTTCCTCACTAGCAAAAGCTTCGCGCGTTTGACCTCGAAGGTCCGCGCACTTGAAGTCCGGGAACTTGTCGAGACAATGTGCCAGCTCATGAACCAGGACGACAGCGAGAAGAAATTGAGGACCCAGGTTTTGTACAATCGGTGGAGCGGCAGGCTCAGAAGTACTTGGAGTAGTGGCTTTGAGACTCGGATCGAGTATGTTGCGGAAGAATGAGTGCAATAGCACAGAAGGGCTGGTTTGTTTTAAGCCTCCCGGGCGATATCGCCAATCCGCACCCATCTGATCATCGCACCAAGCTACCATACAAGAGCGTATCTTGGTCTCTAGATCGATTTTAGGCCAGTTTGAAAGCTCCAAGATATCGTTATGACTTCTGTCCTTAGTCGCGTACGCTGTATACGCCGTTCGAAGGTCTTTGAATGCGAAGGTTAATGCCATATCCATGTCTTTCGGTGTACGATTGGATGCTTGCACCTTCCACGTCAAAACGCTAGCTAAGTTGCTAAGCTTCTCCTTCCAGTCGGCCATCAAGACGGATGGGTGTTCGTTCTGAGAGGTCGAGGTGTAGATAAGTGGTGGCGGGAAGTCTGCTGCGAAGGTCTTGGAAGGTGAGGTCGTGCTTCTCATTTGATGCCAGAAATACTGCAGAACTCGTTCATCGCTTACGAATCGACTGCCAAGCTGTAGAGCAGGCTTCATGTTATCGTACATGTTCTCTGAGACGCCAATGAACCGGTCGCGAGCGAAGATTGGTGCGATCTCGTTGCTGAGACTACTTGTACTCGAAGTGACATTGAAGAAGCCTTGTTCCTGGAGATGCTGGATCGCGGCTTTCTGTACGTTATCGACATGGCCTTTGAACTCGTGCATGATTGATAAGATACGAACTATCGTACTGCGCCCGTCTGAACACTTTAATAGTGATCTCCAGGGTATGCTTGCTGTTAGCAAAGTGTGTCCTGATGCGATGCTACTAGTCACGATGGATATGTAGATTAGTTTGCAGCAATCAACAACTTGAATAACCACACCGAGATGATGGGGAATTCGCAGGGCTTTGCAGTCATGGTGAAGTATGGCCATTTGTATGTAGTTCAGTGTACATCTCCATGCTCGCTCAAACGTGGCCATCAACTAAAGCCAAGCCAAGACACTGAGCGTTGCAGCCATTGCTAAGGCTGTCATACCGAGCTTTTGCGAGGCCAAGGTGCTTGTGCCAGCGTCTTGTTTAATCAGCAAGCTGTAGTAGTACGAAATTAGATGAGACGGATACATACCTTCAACATCGGGAGTCTCCGTTGCTTCAGCACCCTCCTCTTCTGACTCAGTGGTGGAAGGCGACGCCTCAGTGGACTCGGGCGTCCGAGTCTCTTGGGAAGTAGACGGTGTCGATACGACTCCGGTGTTGGATGATGACATCGCTGAAGTCGAGCTCGCAGACACGACTACACACGGTCCGCCCAGGAAAGGATACGCCGACGGGGCCATGTCGTTGACACATTCGAAGAAACCGTTTCCGTCGTCTGCCTCGCACCACTGGGTGCAGTCATTCAGGATACGGACCTCGGCATCACTGTTGCAGCAGGATGTGATGTTGACATCGTTTGGAGGAACATTGACCTGGCAAATCTGGCCTGTGAGTCCCGTAATATTGAGACCATTAGGAGCGATGTTTGGATAACAAGAGGTGGGTGTAGGCAGGGCTACGCTCGATGGGATCGGAACGATTTCCCATGCGGCCGAACTGAGTGTTGATGTCATGATGTTGTGAAAGATGCAGTCTCTGTGAAGAACGCGGAAACGAGAAATGAGCGAAGTAGGAAGGCAAACAGGAAGAGCACGATACGTGGTAATGCTCTTGTATATCTAGGTAGGTAGCAGCGATGCAACAAACGCGACGTCATCTGTCATACTGGAAGCCGACCGACCCGGAACGGTGTCTTAGTACACTACCAAGACAGAACAAGGCAGAATCAAATAACATCACCCTTTGCTGTCTCAGTGCATCGCCCACTCTGAAGCCGCCTGGGAGCGCGCCAAGAGCGGGCACGGTTAGCGCGGCACTACTGGCGCCTTCAGGTACCCGTGCCTCTCACACCTCTACTTGCAGTTATCCGGCAACCTTGCAATACGGTACGCCTGGTTATAGCGACGCTTGAAGTGATGTTATTGTTGTGGATTCGAAAAGGGGTAAGATCGTCGTGACTTTCGCATCAAACGGAAGATTGGATCGTTTTAGGAAGGTTGACGGCCATTGTATTACATATGTTTGTGCTATTCAGCCGCGTTTCTACCGAGAGCCTCATATCAAAGATTGATTCCGTTCAAAGAGCTCCCTTGTTAATATGATATGTAAGATAAGGGGCAGCCCATCATGATCGTCACACACGATGTTCAACAGCACTCGCTGCTTGAGGCTGGCAAACTCCAAGAGTGAGCGGCCAAGATTCGACGACAGACTGAATAGGCGTGTGCAACAGTCGTTATCAGCCACCCAAACAACTGTGTTATTTGCAGTCGGGGAGTAGTTCACCCGCTTCGAGATTTTGCACGAGTAACGGCTTCATAGACTCCAGCCCAAGGGTTGAACGACGTGAATTGTCGCCGGAAATAGAAAGAAGAATGGGATCTTCATGTCATCTCGCGTGAGAGTAACATATCAACAACAGTAATTTCCAATTCACATAAACTATTATTTAGCTATTTTGAAGAGACTGTATTTATACTCTACAAAAACCACTAAACTACAAGTTCTATAATTTAGAGATTGTCTAAAACCTAACTTCTTAACTTCTTAGATTTTCTACTTTGTCTAATCGTTATTTCATTAATTTCGCATCTACTCTACTATCTATTATCTACAATTACTAGAATGGCGAATCGCTGGACTAGTAAATCTGTAATGTGCTTCTTGTCTCTTTAGTAGAATCACCAGAACGGCAAATCGCCAGAGCAGGAATTCCGCAAATTTGCTTCCTATCTTTGTGTAGAATTGCCAGACCCGCAAGATACCAGGCGGCAATCCTACAAATCTAGTTCCCATCTTTCCGTACAATTGCCAGATCAGCAAGATACCAGGGCGGCAATTCTACAGATCTAATTCCAACCTTTCCGTAGAATTCCCAGAACGATACAATGCTAGAGCGGCATTCCTACAAATGTCATCCTAATCTTTCCGTAGAATTGCCAGAACGTCAAATCGCCAGGACGGCAATTCTTCAAATCCGTTCCTAATCTATTCCTCTTGTGGACGGAAAGCCCAATTCCTTTGTGCCGCAGAACGCACTCCCGCAACGGTCTAGACAAGCTTCCCGCGTAGTTCTACTAGGACAGACATGAACAGGGCTGCGAGAAGCTTCCCTTATAAGGGCGCTTCCCCGCAAAGCTTACAATACAATTATCACTTTTGCTAGGGCGGTAGACTCGTGGAACACGACACTGGTAACTGGCAGCTATGATCTGTACGAGTATAAGGATGTTGAAGTCTTGATTGAAGGGCCAGTCTAAGCTCGTTGTCGTTTGGTCCTACGTGTGCCCTCTTGCTTCACCGTGACCACTGGCTGCTCCTAGTCGGGCTCCTTATTTATACGCTTCCGCTTAACAGCCTTCTTCTTGGCTGTTGTATGTTTTTGATCTTTTTTGCGTGTGAGGGTAAAAAGAGCATTTTTTTTGGTTGTAGCGGTGCAATGATCGAACGTGACACTAGGGTGACGGACAGCAATGAGCTGCCTAGTTACGCGAGGATAAGGATGTTGACCTGTTGATTGTAGGGCTGACCTATGTTCTTTGTCGTTTGCTCCTGCGAGTGCCCTCTTTTTTCACTATCACAGTCGGCTCCTCCTCTGGCTCCTTCTTTATGCGCTTCCGCTTGACAACCTCCTTTTTGACAGTCTCTGCCAAGATGATGTCCTCCTCTTCTTTCTTTATCGTCACCTCCTCTTCCTTCACCTCGACCTTTGCAACGACCCTATCCGAAAAGGCCTTCAGGTCCGCCGTGAACAAGACGGAGTGCGCCCATCCAGCTTCTTTGCCCCACAGCTTCCGGAACAGATTTCCAATCGCAGCGTATGTAGTGGCAGTCAGGCTACTGTGCTTGCCCTTGCCGAACCTGTAGTCCTTCTGTGCAATCTGCCAGACATGGGTGTCGACGGGTACAGACTCGGACCAGCCGAGCCCGAAGAGGCACACACAGTCTGCGACTTTTGGACCAACGCCATGGAGGGCAAGAAGCTCTTCGTGCGCTTGCCGGTAGCCCTCGCGACCACCTTCGAGCATCTCTCCAGCGGGCCTCTCTTCTACGCCAAACTGAGGGCACTCTGGATTGCTCAGGTCCTGTAACCACTTCATGCCCTTGTCCTCGGAGACCATTCGAGCTGTCTTCGCAATGTACTTGGCGCGGTATCCAAACCCAAGCTTCATGAGATGCGCTTCGACGTCGGGGCCTGAGAGGGCATCGGGTGTGGGGAAGTCGTGGTACGGTATGTCGTCGATGGTGCCTATATGTGGTCCGTAGTGCAAGCAAAGATTGTGCACCATACCTGATATGCGACTGATGTTGTTATTGCTACTGCATATGAAGCCTATAAGAGCCTCCCAAGCATCTTGTCGCAGAATCCTTATGCCCGTGAACTTGGGTGCGCGCTTCTTGAAGTTGGCGTCGGAGGCTGCCCATTGTTCGTACAGCTGGCCAAGATTGGGCGCGAGGTTGAAGTAGTGCTTGATAAGAGCAGCGGTATCGTCTTCTTCGGGGGCGACCGAGGGAGCTTTGGAGGGAGGCGGCGTAGGGAGAGCGGTGGTGACAGGCGGGTATGTCGCGCGGTAGTGGAGATATTCGGCATCTTGACGGAGGGAGAGTATGCGACCATGGAGAGCCATGGACCACACGTCATCAGCTGACTTGCGCCATCTGGTCGCATGTTAGGAAATGTTGCGACTCGAGTACTGAGGCAGGGAAAGATACCTGAATGATTGTCCACATCGCAAAGTCGTGTTGATGCATAGCTCAGTGAGGCTTGTAGGCAACTTGTGCCATTCAGCAGCGCGTAATGCCATTGTCGTTATAGTCGCGGTCTGCGCCAGGAGTGAATGATGCATCATGGTCTAGCCTCGCACCCTCGGTGACAGGGGTAAGGCGCCAAGGGAACGGCGCGCTAAGGCAGGCCCCGACTTTCTCTCACACGTTTTCCGCGACGGCAACCGCAACCACCGCACAAGCATCGCGTCCTAGAGCCCGGACTGTTGCGAGTTGCTGAATCATCCACTGTTCCTTGATCAGATCTGCTAATTGCAGCTTCTCCCGCCATCTCACTCCCGACAGCAGCAGCATCTTACGCGGCTGAACACCCGACGGCGCAAGAGCTCCCAGCAGCCACAACCGCCCACCATGAACGGCGATAGCTATTCCAGAGGTAAGCGAGTCTATCAGTACACGTACTGACTAGTGCACAGCTCCCAGAATCAAGACTAACATAAGCAGACGGTGGCCGATCCAGCGGATCGCGCAACTACGTGAGTGCCGACACTCGTCGCGACAGAAGCGAGCGTACGCTGACTGAACAGTCCTCGAGAGATGATCATCGCGATCGCGGCGAACGGGGCGACCGTGGTGGCGACCGGCGCCGCCGTCGTTCTCGCTCCCCACGCCACGGCGGAGGCTCCCGCCGCGACTACGAGGTAGACACGTACTCTTCCAGCCGCGACTACCGTGAGCGCGAGCGCGAAGACACATACGCCCGCCGTGAGCGTCGGGATGACCGGGGCGAGCGTGGAGGAGAGCGTGGTGCCGAGCGCGGTGCCTGGGGCGATTCCTACTCACGACGCGACCGACCTCGAGGAGGAGACCGCGACCGCGACGACGACCGTGGCCACCGACGGGAACGCGGAGACCGCAACGAAAGGGGCGGTGACCGATTCGGAGGCGAAGAGCGCAGAGGCGGACGAGGAGGACGCGATGGAGGCTTCGGCGGCGGGCGTGATAGGATGCGTGCGCAAAAAGAGGAGTCTCCGCCATTCAACAAGCCGCGCGAGGCTACCCCCGACCTCACCACCTTTACAAATATCCAGAAGCGCGAGCGTCGCATGACGCAATGGGACATCAAGCCTGCAGGCTACGAGAACATCACCGCCGAGCAGGCCAAGCTGTCGGGCATGTTCCCGCTGCCGGGAGCTCCTCGCGCTGCGCCCATGGACCCGTCCAAACTCGCCGCCTTCATCTCGCCCTCCGCAGGAACCGCCACCGCTGCCGCCCTTGCGACATCCGGCGCGAAGCAATCGAAGCGTCTCTATGTACACAACCTGCCCCAGGGCTGCACTTCTCAGGAGATTATGGAGTTCTTTAACAACCAGCTCAACGGTCTCAACGTAGTCTCTGGCAACGACCCCTGCCTATCGGCCCACATTGCTACCAGCAAGGAGTACGCCGCATTGGAGTTCAAGGCAGCCGAAGACGCGACTCTCGCTCTCGCTATGAACGGCATTTCCATGCGCGATGACGGAGGCGCACCTGATAGGTCGGGTTTGTCTATCCGCCGTCCGAAGGACTACATTACTCCCACCGCCGACGAGAACGCATACCCGCCTGGCGACGAGGTTTCATCTGTTGTCAAGGACAGCCCGAACAAGCTGAGCATCGTCAATATCCCCACATACATCGAGGAGGAGCAGATTCGAGAGCTCGTCGAGACCATGGGCAAGCTCAAGGCCTTCACTTTGGTCAAGGACACCGGCACCGACCAGCACCGCGTAGGCACTTCCCAACCCACTGAACCTACTGAACTAACATAGCCCAGGGTATTGCATTCTGCGAGTATGCTGACAACGGTGTCATCGACGCCGTTATCGAAGGTCTCAACGACATCCCACTCGGCGATGGTAACCTCAAGGTTTCGCGCGCAACTGTCGGACTCCAGCAGACGACTGGTCTCGACGGTGGAGTTGGCGCCATCTCAATGTTGGCAGGAGCCAGCGCTGCTGAGAACCACGAGCACAGCCGTGTCATCTGCCTGATGAACATGGTCACCTCGGACGAGCTGCTCAACGATGACGAATACGAAGGTAAGCTCGGCAACATCACATGAAACATTGCGCACTTCTAACATCGAACAGAAATCAAGGAAGACATCGAAGAGGAGTGCGGCAAGTACGGACCCATCATCGAGACCAAGATTCCCCGCCCCGCTGGTGCCCGCGTCAACCTCGGTGTTGGCAAGATCTACATCAAGTACAAGGATACAGAGTCTGCGCAGAAGGCTATCAAGGCGCTTGCCGGTCGTCAGTTCTCCCGGAGAACGGTTGTCGCGACAGAGTTCTCTGAGGAGGGCTTTGACGTTGATGCCTGGTAGATATGAGATTGTTTGAGTTGCGCGTTCGACTTCTTCGGGTTGGTGCAGTTGCACGCCATTATTGCCGCGTTGAGGAGTACCAAAAAGGGAGAGTGAAGCTCAGCATTTGTACACTAATTTGGTTCCAGGGGATGTTAGTATGCCCATCGCTGAGATGGTACGAGGATGTGATCGTATCTTGAATACCTAGGCTAGAGTGCCAGCTGCGCTCAAAGTAGCTTGCCTAGATATCACACCGCATTGTTCTTGTACTCGATGAATATGCCTCGTGAATACTGTTTACCGATAAAAAAGTGGTGGCCTTAACCCGCTACGGCACTGTTGGACCGCCCGTGGGATGATGATGAATTGGAGCTAATTCCGCCTTAATGCCGTAGCTGCCGTCGCTAAGCCCGACGCTACTGAAGATCAGAGAATCGTTTGGTCCGTCACGGTCCCATGTGGTTCGTCGCACTCCACAGTAGCTTATTTTGGCGTGAGTCTCAAGGATGCTGCCCAGGAAGGTCTGGAACTCGGTGATATCATATCCCAAAAATGTACCCTCTCGGTGCGGGACGGAGAGATTGAAGGCGAACCCCCGCGTGCCGTCAAGGTGCGCGCTTGCCCTAGTCAAGCGCGACCTTCAAGCCCACCGTGATATCACGACGTTAAAAGCGCAGGAGCGCCCCCAACATCGAAAAGCTTCATCACCTATTCCGACCAATACCTCCCACACTCGTAGCCCAACAATTATCATGGCAAGCATCAGGCGTTTCTTCTACTCCCAACTTTTTATCACGCCACCCAAACCTACCGGCGACCTAACTGGCAAGACTGTCATCGTTACTGGCTCAAATGTCGGTCTTGGGAAGGAATCCGCACGTCACTTCACCCAGCTCAACGCCTCCACCGTCATTCTCGCCGTGCGCTCCATCGAGAAAGGCGAAGCAGCGCGCAAGGACATCGAATCGACCACAGGCCGCAGCAATGTAGTCAAAGTCATGCAACTGGACATGTCATCCTACCAATCCGTTCTCGATTTCGCCCAGAAAGCAAGCAAAGAGCTCGAACGAGTGGACATCGCAGTTCTCAACGCCGGCGTAACCCGCGCCGCGTGGGAAGTCTTCGAGCAAGACGAGTCTACCATCACCGTTAACGTCGTTTCCACCTTCCTGCTGGCTTTTGCTTTGTTACCCAAGCTCAAGGACACGGCAAGCAAGTTCAACACCAGACCCACGCTTACCATTGTGAGCTCCGAGGTGCACGAATGGGCGACTTTCGACGAGAAGAAAGCACCCGAGGGAAAGCTCTTCGAGAGACTGAACGAGAAGGTCGTTAATGGGAAGGAAGTTAGCCTGAACAACCGGTATCAAGTTAGCAAACTACTAGAGGTACTCTTTGTCCGCGCATTCTGCGAGCGATACCCCGAATCGCAAATTCCAGTCACCGTCAACCTTGTCAACCCTGGCTTCTGCCACTCGTAAGTCTACTGTACCACCCTTCGCTACCTTCTTATGCTAATTCTTTAAAAGCGAATTTGGTCGCGAAAATGGGATTGCCGTCGCAATTGGACGCTTCCTGCTTGCGCGCAAAACGGAAGTCGGATCGAGGACTCTCACGCACGCTGGTATTTCAGGTGTTGAGACGCACGGCAAGTATCTCAGTGATTGTGAGATTACGGAACCGAGTCCTTATGTGCGGAGTGAGGAGGGGAAGAGGGATCAAGAGAGGGTTTGGAAAGAGTTGACAGCGAAATTGGAAGGGATTAAGACTGGGATTACAGAGAGCTTTTAGGGCGATGATACAATGAATCAGCTTTTGAACTAGATGAGCTGCAGTCAGTGACATACAGAGCTCACTTCGACTGGCACAGACATTCTTGGCTGGGTATATTCGCCTTTATTTTTGAGCTAACCCCCTTGCAAAGTCTCGACATTCACCAGTTCTACGCACGCACACGCTCAACCGAGAGCTCAGGTCTACAGCCATGGCCACCGGTATGGATACTGACTATCCGCTTGTACCAATTCGGAAGTATCTTGATAACATCGAAGACATGGTCGTACCATCTAGTCTTTCAAAGGTCCCTGGTCACACATCTAGCCATCTACCGTTATCTCCATTTGAACGGTTACCATTGGAACTTCGTCAAGAGATCTATGGCCGGCTTGGCGTTCTCATCGGTGGTAAGGTATGGAGGTATTACTATCCTGGTCGTGTCTATTACCGCGCGACTGTACGATATTTCCTCTTCCCACGATGGGATTTGCGCCCGGGTGGTTCATATGATGTCACGTATGCAACTGAACATCCATCAATGCAATCTGAATGCTATGGGTCAAATGAGGTAAGTTACACAAGAGCATATCGTCCATCGCTAAAATCCTGCAGCATCTTTGGTGGCCATCAGAACTTCTATTCGTCTCCAAAGGCATTCGACGTGAAGTCTGGGACACGATGTTCCAGAGCACCGACGTTGCGTTTGGTTTCCAAGTTAGCAGCAAGGCTGTTCACTTCAGTGACCCACACGGAGGAGGGAACTACGGCAATGATCGACCGAAGTAGGCTTGCGACAACGCCCATATCGCTAGTGTTAGAGGCTGACGTTTCAGGGGCTTCTATCGCATGCACCTCAAGGATGAGCAATTTGCCAATCTGACCAAGGTCACTCTCACTGAGAGATGCGGTAATACATACTCTACCGACAACCCTCATCGCATGGCCAAAGTCTCACCCCGCTCCATACTAGTCCGCCAAGCACACTCTGTACGCTACATCGCAGATCATTGTCCCTTTCTCACTCAATTCCGGATACAACCTTACCTCCAAGGTTCGGTTACTTGGAGTTCACGCAAGCGACGTGGTCTCCGTGGTGTTGCGCCAAAGTCTACAGAAGCTCTCATCCAGGCCATCGTATACCTTTCAGAAAAGTGTGAGTTTCTAGAGACGATCTACATCCGGGCCGTAGTTGAAGTTCACAGAACGGAAGATTGCTATTTGGATCAAAAGCAGTGCAGACTCAATTCTCGCTTCGGATCGTGTATGTGCCGGGATCAAGATTACGGGTACACATTGGAGAAAATGAGCTGGTTGGAACGTTTGGATGGGGTGGAGATGTGGGTTAGGTGTTTCCTTGATCGGTTGCGGATGCATAAGCCGGTTTGGGAGTTGGAGGAGTGATCTTGCAGTCTTTGAGCTTAACGTTATCAGTGCGGAATATGTTGGAGGGCCGAAGTCTTGCAAAGAAGGCATTCATGTATTACACTCGGCTACTGATCGCTAGATGGAATTGATCGACATTTTCCTCGTTACACTTTGGTGTTGTTGTACTGATAGCTGCAGTAGTTCATAGATCAATTTGGGTCGCAGGTCTCGCGATGTTGTTACGCCAGGTGTGCACATTCACCGGGTTCTTCTGGTAGACGTTGACTTCGAAAAACTTGTTGTGAGTCGCACACTTGAAGTTCTTGTACCTAAAAATGCTGTTAGTCACATATAGTCTCAATTGATTGTCTTCGCTGCACTCACGTGTTCACCTTCTCGAAGTCCGCGTCAAGGAGCCATTGCTCAGTTACCTCAGCGAATGTGCCGTCGGAACCGGTAACTAAATATCTCTTGCTATCCAGTGGGCCGTAGTTTGTTTGCTTGACAACTTGAACTGCGAGTGTGACATTGGTCGCTGGCGGCCCAGTACCAGTGTCGCTTGCTTTGGGGTAGTGTCCCCAATCCATGAATGTTTCGAACTTAGATTCGTGGGACAGAAAGCGGTTCCTGTATCCCTGGATATCTGAACAGCAGAAGATCGAAAGCATTATTGGCAAGCCAATTGGATATCCGTTATGATGAGCGGTTTCTATGGCAGGATAATCAGCTTCGCAAATGATGTGTCGCTCTTATAGTTGCGCAGTGTTTGTTGGCGATTTATCAACCGCAAATACAAACAAAAGAGGCCTATCAGGTGCAGTTTGTATCAGAGGTTCTCGCAAGTATGGCATGAGTGATGAGAAGCTGAAGGCTCAATTCGTCTATACTACACAAACTACAACTAAAGGGTATCGTCTCATCTAATCATAAACTCCTAGTTCTTGAGCACGTAACGGTACCTGGGAAGGCCCTTCTCGAAGTCAACGATGACATCGTTGGCCTCCGACATAGGCCTGACCTGGACCCAAGCCTTGAGGTTGGTCTTCTTAGCCAACTCCAACATGTCGCGGATGTGCTGCCTGGTACCGATCAAGCTACCAGCGATCTTCAAGTTCTTGAAGATGAGACCCATGGGGGAGAAAGAGGGCAATGGGTCGTCGGGGGCACCGAGCTGAACGAAAGTACCGTTGACGTCGAGGAGGTTGAGGTACTGGTCGAGAGGGAAACCGCCGGAGATGGTGGAGATGATGATGTCGAGGCCAGCGGCGTTCTTGTTCATCCAGTCGGGGTCCTCGCCCGTAGCGATGAACTTGTCAGCACCGAGCTCAAGAGCATCGGCCTTCTTGCTGGAGGAACGGGAGATAGCGACAACCTCGTCGCATCCGAGAGCCTTCGCGAAGAGGAGAGCGAAGTGACCGAGACCACCAATACCGACAACACCGACACGCTTTCCTGGGCCGGCACCGTATGAGACGAGAGGGTTGTAGACAGTTACACCTCCGCACATGAGGGGGGCGGCGAACTCTGAAGGAAGACCCTCGGGAATGGGGATGGCGAAAGCGGCAGGTCCACGCCAGTTCTTGGCGTAACCACCCATAGCCTTGTCACCAGTGCTGTACTTGGCGTTGTAGGTCATAACGAAGTTGTTGCAGTTGCTCTCCTGCTTGGTCTTGCAGGGCCTGCATCCCTCGCAGCAGTCGCTCTGAGCACCAACACCAACGCGGTCACCGACCTTGAGGTCCTTGACATCGTCTCCTACACGGGTGACCTTTCCGATGATCTCGTGACCGACGACGAGGGGGTAGTCTGAGGGGCCCCAGCCAGAGCGGAGAGTGTGGATGTCGGAGCCGCAGACACCGCAGTGGCTGATCTCCATCTCGATGTCGGTAGACTCGAACTTCTTGGGGGTGTAGTCACCCCATTGCATGTTGCCATCGGCGGCGGAGGGGTCATGGGCGACCCATCCCTTGAAGTCTGGTGAGGAAGACATGATTGTTTGGTGACGTTATTGAATGGAGGGTAAGTGATGAATCGTTGTGAGAGAGATTAGGATGGTTTGATGAGATGCAGAATCTACTACTACTTCGCGTCAGTCTTATACCTATACACATTTTCTAGAAGTTTTCCAGCATTTGTAATACATCAACAGACGGTATGAGGTTGCCGTTTCGTTATCCTAGTGTTTTGCTCTTTCGCCGATCTACGCCGACGGCATCGGACCCACTTTGACGACGTTTTTGAGCCTCAGGCGGTGCGTGCACAGCATATCCGACAAACCCGCCCTCACCGGTCCGATAAGGGTATGGGTCTGAGGCGACAAGACTGCAAAACTCTCGGACGAGGCTCGCGGTGAAGACGTTAATCTGGGGCCAGTCCCGTAACG
This sequence comes from Alternaria novae-zelandiae, assembly GCF_023758075.1. NCBI lineage: Eukaryota > Fungi > Ascomycota > Dothideomycetes > Pleosporales > Pleosporaceae > Alternaria > Alternaria novae-zelandiae. The sequence continues at coordinate 1,415,663 of NW_026056967.1, read as the reverse complement.
TGTATCATCGATCTGCCGCGACACGTGGAAAGCTCAACAAGGAAGGCGTTTTGAGCAGCGCTAAGCTAGTTCCCGTTGACGTGTCGGGATTTAGAATCGGTTCAAATCTTTCTATGCTTCTAGACCTGGTCGTGTTGTTGTGTCAACATCTCAGATATCTTCCTTTACGTTGACCGCCAAGCTGAACACGCGCGCCATCTTCAACATACAACCCACCTCATGCCATTGTCTCATGCGCTTGGCCTAACGCTACCGGTTTTTTGCATTCCTCAGAAAGGGCCGGGGTTGTCATGCACGAGATCGTGTGACCGGAAGTTGCATCATAACAAGTTAGCATATCAGGGACCAAATGAAGTAATCGCAGATCTCAAGGAGAGATACTGCAGTCTTATTAGCGCGGAGATATTCCTACCCATCATGCAAGTTTCTCCTTTATCCACTCAAGACCTTTTTTCAGCGCATGCTTCGCTTCTTCGTACTCTTGCCACTGAAGATTCACTTCGGCCCTTTTACGTTCAAGCGGTTCGCGTCCTGGTATCGAAAGCCTTGCGTCATAGGTTTCAGCGCCATCATCGAGTTTGATCTTGATGATGCGCTCCTCTTCGACATGACCGCAAAGGAGATCCCATACATGTTTCGTCACTTTGTCGAGTAAGAGCGTTGGTTTGTTGTCTTCGTATCGACAGATAAGTGGCAGCTTGATGGAGAATCCGGAGGTGCGAGACCTCATCTCCAGTGGTAGTGTTCGTTCTCCGAAACCATGTTCGGAGCCATATAACGCCTCATCCAGGGCCTTGAGCGCACTTGTCCTCATAGACACTGTAAGCTTTTTTAGAGACATAGAAGATCAGCTAGGCAGAGTATGTGTAGAAGTTGAATGTGAGTTGCTTCGCGCAGATGACAAGGATCTTAGGTACTGTGTATTTTGCTTACCGGTAAGCAAGCCCAAGATTGCGCTGAAGTCACGCCTGCGGTCAAAGTGACCGTGCAAAAACCTTTTACAGTCGCTCAATGACAAGTCATATGTAGCTTGAAGGAACCATCGAAGGCGTGAGTTGGGCGGCGCCACGACTGCTTTATGAGGCGTTTTGGCGTATCACTTCCAGGCGCTGCGTCCGCGGGTATGTGAAGCATGGCGGTGAATTCTGGATAGCAATATAAAGACATCAACAAAGTTCACAAGCTGCCGATAGTATGGCGATGAATAACAATGGCTATGTTGAATTGCAGCTGTTGCATCGTGAAGATTGTTGGTGTTGAAATCTCGGGAGACATGGGCCGAAGCGGAGATGACGTCTAGCGTCTTGGCAGTCGTCATAGCCCAAACTCTCGGTGGCAGACGATTGCGGAGAAACCACGATACCCTTCTACAGTCCCGAATTCGAACGTGTGACGTTTGGAGTCTACGCGGAAACGAGTATCATGGGCTCAGTATGGATGAAGTGCGGCGGGTAGCAATGTGAACATTTGAGTCCATGTCTTCAGATGATTGAGACAATGACCACGGCTACGAGACATCAGCAAGACCGCCTTCTTCACTGTGTCTAGGTGACTGCACAGTCTTTGCATGTGCGACAAACAGAGAGTTCAGGTTTCACATCATGTAAGCCAGAATAAAGAAACCAATACTTATTTCATTGACAATGTATGCCCGTTGGAGCTTTGCTCAAAATCTGACAACACTATCTCTCCCCGTCAATATTCGCAGTGCGCGAGTCGGAATTGGACGAATTGACTATCGACACGCCTCCATCAAGTGGAAAAGATGGCGCCTGCTGAACCCTCGACCGATAAGCATGCCGTAGGCGACCAGACTGAAGCTGATGCGGTCTCCGTCATTAGCGATGATGAAGACATTGGAGAAGACGCGCGGAAAGATGTCCCGCTACTACCAGAAGTCAAACGCGGACCTGAAGATGAGCCTTTCGAAACTCTTAAGCACAAAGCTTCACAGCTCATCCTCGATCTCTTTCCTGGTTACTGCCCTCGAGACGTAAAGATCGAACGCATGCAAGACGGAGAAAACAATCGCTTCCTCAGCGTCACGCTTTGCAAGGTCCCACCGAAAGCGCCATGGTACACTACTCAGAGAATTCTTGAACTACTTCAGCCATGTCTAACAGGTCGACCGACACGTCAAAACAAGCGAAAGCGTCTTGTTCTCCGCATACCACACAATCCTGATCAATGCATGCACCATCAAAGTGTCGTTTTAGCGTATCTGGGCCTGAAACTCGAAAATCTGGTCCCCAAGATTGTCACATTTGATCCGACCGCACATAATGCGCTTGGTAGATCCTACATGCTCCAAAAGCGGCTGCCTGGCCAACGCCTGGACGCCCTCTGGCCAACGTTGAACCAAGCGCAGCGACTCAGTGCCGTGCGAGCCATTTCCGCCATCCTGCTACATGTAAGGAAGATCAGGAACAAGTGCCCTGGTCTCATCGGTATCCGCAACACGACCTACGCTCTCAAGAACGATTTCGTCAGCACAGAGCCGATTCCCATTCCCCGTTTCCGAAACACCACCAACGAAGTAAACTGGAACGTTGCACTTTCAGAACCGCAAAGCACGAAAGACTTCTTGCTCGACCTCTGTGCTCGCCAGCGTGCACATGCGACTGCTGCGAAACAACCTGGCGGCAAAGAAGTCTGGGTTAGGATCGTCAAAGTGATTGAGACATTACATGAGTCCGGCCTCATTCCAGATTCTTCACCGTTCCACTTCTACCATGGCGACTTCAATGCACGCAATCTTCTTGCCTCTGTAACCTCGGAGTCAGAAATAGCGATCACTGGAATCGTAGGCTGGGATTCCGCGCTATTCGCGCCGGCTTTCATGAGCACGCGCGCCCCGTTTTTCCTATGGAGTGGCAATATGGGCAGCGAAGGCGAGGAAGGCGGTGCGTTGGTCGAACCGAAGGAGGCGGATTTGTTGGAGGCTAAGCGTGCTTTTGAAAGTCTTGTGGGCGACAGCTTTCTGAAGGAGGCTTACTCCCCAGCGCTGATTCTCGCGCGCCGGTTGTGGCGCTTTCTGGTCAGTGGTTTCACGAATGGTGCAGATATCTTTCTTGCGGAGGAGATTGTGGAGGAGTTCGAGAGGTTACATTCATCAGCGTAGGCTGGGTGTGGATGTGCAGTAGGGAGCTACCGTAACGTAGGGTCAGATTGTTCGCCGATGCGGTGGTAGCCGGCTAGAAAAACCCCAATTTCGTAGTTTAATAGTAACGCGTTGTGATTGTACTAGGTGTTGACTCGGCAGCAAAGACAAAGAGGCTTCCTTCTCTGCAACGAGGTCGCTATGCCATCGCTTCCACCCCATATACAGGCATTCAGATTGGTATACTTACCGTCAGTCGTCATCGCGCTCCTTGAGGACAGAAGTTCTGTGATCAAGATCATACGCGTCGTCGTATGTATCGAAGAAAGCCGGTTTTGACATACCTTGTAGTTGGTGGCCACAAGGTTGCCAGCCATTCGATACCCAGCCATCTGGACAATAGAGGTGCTGCATGTACTCATTCGCAATCTCTTCATTCGCTTTAGGCCATGCTTCAATAAAAGCTGGTAGAACTGTACACGTATAGTCAGTACGCGGAACGAGACATGCCAGTTGTGGGGTTGGCCTTACTATCTCCACAAGTGCGAACTTTGATGACAAAGTCAAAATGAATCCCGCATTGCCTGCACTGGATGGCATATTCGTGGAAGTTGAAGTGTGCGTCAATCTCCCTCTCTGAGACGTCATGATTCTCGCCCAGCACATACATTATGATGCCAAATTTCTGAAGACGAATGCTGCCACTCTGACATGCATCAAGTAGGCTTTGGACATGTGGATCGCATTGAGGTCGTTCATACCGCACGTCAAACACGCCTCGCCCGCCGCAAGAGTCCCAACCCTTGCTGAGTACGAGTGTTTCCAGACCCATTGGCAGAAGCTTGTCGAGACTTCGCTCTTCCGGCTTGTCGAGAGGACCTAGCGTGGGTCAGCAAGTTACAGATCAATGACGGGTATTGCATACTAATCAAGAGTTCAAACGGTACAGCAAGATACCGCAGACTGGCAAACTTTTGGAGTGTACCCAACCTCGTATCGCTGTATTCACGGCGTTCGCACAACTCCAGAGCTTGAAGTCCGGGTTGTAGCGTCTCCAACAAGGCCTTAGCCTCAGACCACTGCCACTGAGTATTGCCTGTGGCATGTGTTGACGACCCCCAAGAGAAGGATGTAAGTGCCTTGCATGAGCCAAGAAGATTTTCCAACAATTCAAGATCACACTCGAAGTTTTCCAGTCGTATTTTTTCGACCTTGGACCTCTTCGGGGGACATCCCCAGGAAAAAGGGGGATCGCTGAGACTGGATTCAAGATAATCGTGGTCTGACAGGACTACTTCCCGTAGAGAGTCTAGCCGAAGGACGGGCGCTAGCCAGTTGATGTGCAATCCTAGCATTCGGATACTCAGTCTTTTCAGCCTTGTGAACTGGTGCACACGACCATAAGGTATCCCTAGGCTTGCGGAGAAAATAGGTAATAACGCCGCCTGTGGCTGGCGCTGGACCCAACTCCCATTCTCTCCTTCGGCACGTGCTGCTCCTGGACAACAATTCAGGGCGACGGTCTCGATGTTGGGCGTGAGCCATAGGATCAAGGCTGACTCCAAAGCACTGAATGCGTCTTCACCTTTGCGTAAAAGTGTAGCATATTCTTCGTTAGGAATGCCGAGACTCTCAATCTTAGAGCAAATCATCTGTATGTCTTGAAAGCTGCGGATGCGAGAGCTCATGTGCTCGTCTCCGATAGATACCTGGCCAACCTCTTTCATCTCTTTTACCAACGCACCTAGCGCAGGGTTGGTGATCAGACTCCTGATGAATCGGGTTGATGGTTCGGTATCGTAGCAATGATCATACTTTCTATACATCATGGTTGTGGCGGCGCGGTTAAGAGAGCGGCATGTCAGAGCTACCGATGCATAGTCGAGAATCGGCCGTCGGGGCCGGATTGCGTCGCCTTCGAGGTCTGTCACTGTAAATTTACTCGTTGGGTGCACAATATCGGGTAGGTATTCCAGGATTCTCAGTAGTATCTCGTCCGGTAGTGCACTGATGTGATCTCCCTTGTTCGTCGATGCGTCCTTCGAAAGCGGGAGGGATTCTGACAGCCTAACGCCGCCTCTGGCAAGGCTCCTTGTGGTCGGCCGTTCGCGGTTCGTCGTCTTGACCATGATGATTGATGGGACTTTCGAAGTATGGGTCGTTGTAGAGACGTATGTGCCACGGTGCCTGGAGAGGATGGGATGGATCGCACGGAAGGTGGGCCCCGGCGGTCAAGCTCGCTCCGGCAGCCGGTTGCCGCTAAAATCAAATTTGACCCCACCCGGCTGCTCCGCCGACGCGTCAGTTTCGCGTTCGCCGCGACGCGCATCTTGGCGACACTTGATCACGACATTGACACTCAACAGTATATGCGAGACTCACTTTTCGACGCGATCAAATTGTCTGCACCTTAAATTTCCAATAAGAAAATAACACAGCTATTTGGCCAGCGCCACTGATGCATCGAGCCTCAAGTTCTCCTTAAGCAGCCACCGTCTGTACATGGAAAGGATAATCTGTGTACCCCTTTTGCGGCGGATCAGCGCCATAGAAGGTGTCGCGATCATACTGATTCAGCTCTAGGCCCTCAGCGAGGCGCTTCGGCAGATCCGGGTTCGCTATGAACCACCGACCAAATATGACGAGGTCAGCATCTCCGGACTCTACCTTCGGCGCGGCATTGTCTCTATTGAATCCACCAGCCGCAATGAACTTCACGCCACCCTTCTTTAAGATGTTTCGGAAGTTGACGAGCGTGTTGCCCTTGACCTTGACCGTCGCCTCCGCCTCCACGCCCTTGCCTCCTTGTGTGGTGTAAGCGGCCAGAGCGTCCATCTTGGCTTGCTCGTCGAGGACTTCATCGAAGCGCGGTTCGACCCTGGCTATCGTCAGCATCAGCCTGGGGGCCGAAGTGGTTCAACTCACATGTGGACATACGCCGGCCTCTCACCCTGCGGAAGCGACGCGATCTTCTCGCATAGGTACTCCCAGTGATCGTTGGGATTGCTGTCCTTGGTGTTCTGGAAATAGTTGTATGGGCTGAGACGGATGCCAACTCTGTCAGCACCGATGGCTTTGGAGCAGGCTTGGATGACTTCAAGCGGAAAGCGACTGCGTCCTTCGATTGACCCGCCATACTGATCCGTTCTCTTGTTAACATTGTCGTGTAGGAACTGATCGAGCAAGTATCCATTCGCGCCGTGAATCTCGATACCGTCGAAACCGGCCCCAACCGCCTTCTTCGCGGCTTCTGCCCAGGTCTTTGTCAACCCTTCAATTTCTTCAACAGTCAATGGCTTAGGTGGATGATCGGCGCACGCGACACCGTCAAGCCAACTACCCTCCATGGGCACGTCGCTCGAGCTGACCGTTGGCGCTCCGGCCCGGAAGGACGGTGGACTAGCACGTCCAGTATGCCACAGCTGGCAGAAGATGTACCCGCCTTTTGCGTGGACAGCATCGGTGACCTTCTTCCAGCCGGCGATTTGGGAGTCCGAGAATACACCCGGTACACCTGGATATCCGCTGGCCTAGTACAAGTCAGCGCGTTTGCTTCGACTGGTCGCGCACTACCCACGTATTTGGCAATGTCAGTAGCCTCTGTCAATTGCAATCCACCTTTGCTTGCGCGTTGGCTGTAGTACTCAACGTGTAGCTCTTTCGGCACGAATACTCCATCTCCCTCTTTGGTTGCTCGCATGCGTGTCAATGGTGCCTGCACTATTCTGTGCTCGAGATACAGAGGGCCGAGTTTGAACGGCGAGAAAAGCGCAGTCTCTTTGAGTGGCTTGAAGCCTGTCGGGCTATCTGCTTTCGGCATATTTGTTGGTATCGCACTTGCACTGATGACTGAGAAAAGGAGAGAATGAAGTCGTTGCTGCCACAAAAGATTTGTAACAGCTACATGGCTGCTGCTCAGGGTCTCCTATGTACCTGGCGCTAGTGCCAGAAACGGTGGTCGCCATCGTCGCAGATCCCATGTTAGGGAGTGGTGTTTGCAGATACAGAAATGGGGGAGGGGCAGATGCAGCAAAGCGTATGACGAGGCTGATGTTTGCGGAGTACGAACGAACCGCCATCTGTACGACGCTGCTGCGCTGTGGTCCAAGAGTGGGGTACTGTGGGCCCGGCCATCGGAAAGGCGAAATCGTCTATCATCGGAACAGTCGTCTCGCGCAAACAGGCCAATCAGCGATCGCATTACGTGAGAAGGGTGTGAATACTGCGGAAACGGATGTTGGGTGAGGATATTATGAAGAGAACATCGCATTCTCTATCTCTTCGGCCTCATTACCTGTCTGCTTAGGTTTGACACCCGTCATGTCTCTGCCGATTCCGCCGAAAAGCAGTGCAGATCCGCCGCGGGGCCTTTCCGCTACCGAAGCCCTCACACCTCTCATCGAGACGACATTCAGAACACCAGACATAACAACGTGGATCAACGGAAGGAAAACAATCATCACTAACCCAAACCCGCACTGGACTCTGCTAGACTACATCCGCGCTCAGCCGAACCTCAAAGGCACGAAGCTGGGATGTGGCGAGGGTGGATGTGGTGCATGCACCGTTGTTCTGCAGGTTGCAGATTGGCAGTCTGAAAAGAAGAGAATCAAGCATTTATCGGTGAATGCGTGCCTATTCCCTCTGGTCGGTATCGACGGCAAACATGTCATCACCGTGGAAGGCATCGGTAATGTTGGCAGACCGCATCCTCTGCAAGAGAGGATCGCGAAGTTGCACGGCAGCCAATGTGGCTTCTGTAAGTCAACGAGGCTTTGTTTCCTACACTGAAACTGACTATCTCCATAGGTACGCCTGGTATCGTGATGAGTTTGTACGCAGTGGTGCGCAACGCATACGACCCGGAGACGAAGAAGTTCCATCTCAGCGCACGAGAGATCGAGATGGAAGGTCACTTGGACGGCAACTTGTGCCGCTGTACAGGTTACAAGCCGATACTTCAAGCTGCAAAGACATTCGTCACCGAGGATCTGAAAGGTCAATTAGCAGAAGAAGACGAGCCAACGACTGCCGACGCCGAGAACTTTGAGAAAGATGTCATTGATCTGACTCGCAATGGCTGTGCAGGTCCTTCCAAGGTCTCCTGCGGGCGACCGGGTGGCTGCTGTAGGGATAGCCCGTCCGACAGCAGCTCAACAGACACCAAGTCAGATACCTCGTCACCTCCAACGGAGCCAACATCGGCGTCAGAAGACGAGCACATCACTGCCGTTCTGGATGCAAAAGAACAGCCGCAACCGGATCCCGAGATTAGCGGCGCTGACTACGCGAAACCGCTAAAGAGTAAAGAGCATGGTGCGGCTGCCGAATCCAAGACTGTCACATCCACTATCGAGGCACCGGCGGCCGCTTCAGAGAAGGGTGTCCCCAAGATCGAGTTCTCTGAATACGTTCCGGACACCGAGCTCATTTTCCCTCCTGCATTATGGAAGTACGAGCCGCAGCCACTGTGCTACGGTAACGATAAGAAGATCTGGTTTCGTCCTACAAAGCTCGAGCAACTTGTGTATTTGAAAGACGCATACCCCTCAGCCAAGCTCATCGGCGGTGCCAGTGAAGTTCAAGTGGAGGTTCGCTTCAAAAACTCCGACTTTGCTGTCTCCGTCTACATTTCAGATATACCAGAATTGAAGCAAACGCGGATGCCAAAACATGCTGAGCTTGAGACAGCCAAGGAACTCGTCGTTGCAGCGAACACTCCGCTCACTGAGCTTGAGGAGATTTGTAAAAAGGTTTGCACAATGCTCGGAAAGCGTGCGATGGTGCTAGAGGCCCTTCGCAAACAATTGCGATATTTCGCGGGTCGTCAGATTCGTAACGTTGCATCATTAGCTGGCAACATTGCAACAGCATCGCCAATCTCAGACGCCAACCCTGTGCTGCTTGCGGCTGGTGCTACCTTGGAAGCTGTAAACAAGAAAGATGGCAGCGTCGATCTCCCGATGTCAAGTTTCTTCATCGCCTACAGAACCACATCACTCCCGCCTGATGCAACGCTACATCGAATTCGAATCCCTTTGCCTCCGAAAGGATCACGAGAGGTTCTCAAGGCTTACAAGCAAGCCAAGCGCAAAGACGACGACATCGCAATCGTCACGGCTGCATTCCGAGTGCGTCTAAATCCTGACGGCCTAGTGGTGGATGCTTCGATTGTATACGGCGGCATGGCGCCTATGACGAAAGAGTCACCCAAAACCCAGACTACCCTCTTGGGTAAGCCCTGGTTTCATTCGGAAACTCTTGATGCGGCTCTCACGGCGTTGTTACAGGATTACGATCTTCCATACGGTGTTCCAGGTGGCATGGCAGACTACCGGAAAACGCTTACCCTGTCACTTTTCTTTCGGTTCTGGCACGAGTCTGCTGCTGAGTTTGGTCTTGGCAACGTTGACGAGCAGGTGATTGATGAGATTCACCGGGAGATCTCCAGTGGTGCTCGCGATGATTACAATCCCTACGAGCAGCGCGTAGTAGGTAAGCAGGTGGCGCATCTATCTGCTTTGAAACAGTGCACTGGCGAGGCGGAGTACATCGACGATATGCCACGATTAGATCGTGAGCTATTCGGTGGACTCGTCATGTCGACAAAGGCCCACGCCAAAATCCTGAACATCGATTGGGAGCGAGCGCTTGAGCTGCCTGGTGTTGTTGGCTACATCGATCGACACAGCATACCCGCGGATGTCAACATCTGGGGCTCGATCAAGAAGGATGAAGCGTTCTTTGCTGAAGACAAGGTTCTCTATCACGGTCAGGTCATTGGCATGATTTACGCAGAGTCGGCTTTGGAAGCCCAAGCGGCCGCGCGGGCTGTGAAGGTCGAGTACGAAGAACTACCTCCTATTCTCACCATCGACGAAGCTATCGCGGCCCAAAGCTACTTTCCGCATGGGAAGAATCTGAGGAAAGGTCTTGCAATCGATGACAAGATGGGTGAAGCCTTCGCCCAATGCGACAAGATATTCGAAGGTGTAAGCCGGCTAGGCGGGCAGGAGCACTTCTACCTCGAGACGAATGCAGCGCTCTCCATACCTTCCGGAGAAGACGGGGCTATGGAGGTCTGGTCGTCGACACAGAACACCATGGAAACTCAAGAGTTTGTTAGCTCGGTCTTGGGTGTGCCAAGCAACCGGGTCAATGCCCGCGTGAAGCGCATGGGAGGCGGTTTCGGTGGCAAGGAGTCTCGCAGCGTGCCGTTCGCCGTATACACAGCAATAGCTGCTAGGAAGGAAAAGCGGCCAGTGCGCATCATGCTGAACCGCGATGAAGACATGCTGCTCAGCGGCCAGAGACATCCTTTCCAAGCTCGTTGGAAGGTCGGTGTGTCGAAAGAAGGCAAGCTCGTCGCGCTTGAAGCTGACGTCTACAACAACGCTGGTTTCTCTCAAGACATGAGTGGGGCAGTCATGGATCGATGTCTGACGCACTTTGACAACTCATACGAGTGTCCAAATGTGTTCCTGTGTGGCCACGTGTGCAGGACCAACATCCACAGCAACACGGCATACCGAGGTTTTGGAGCGCCACAAGGCATGTACTTTTCTGAAACTGTCATGTATAACATTGCTGAAGGTCTGGGCATGGATGTGGACGAAATACGATTGCAGAATCTGTACAAGCCTGGAGAACACACCCCATTTTTCCAAAAGATCGACGAGGATTGGCACGTTCCTATGCTTTTGCACCAGCTGAGCAAGTCTGCCGACTACGAGAATCGAAAAGCTGCTATCAAAGACTTCAACTCAAAGAACCGATGGAGAAAGCGAGGTATTTGCCTCGTTCCTTCAAAGTTTGGTCTTAGCTTTGCGACAGCTCTACATCTCAATCAAGCTGGCGCTTACATCAAGATCTACCATGATGGCAGTGTACTCTTGCATCATGGAGGAACAGAGATGGGTCAAGGTCTCTACACCAAGATGTGTCAGATAGCCGCGCAAGAGCTTGGCACTCCGCTCGACGCCATCTATACCCAAGATAGTCAGACCTACCAGATTGCGAACGCATCGCCTACCGCTGCATCATCCGGATCAGACTTGAACGGCATGGCTGTCAAGAATGCATGCGATCAGATCAACGAACGATTGAAACCATATCGCGAGAAGTTGGGAAAAGATGCGCCACTGAAAGCGCTCGCCCATGCTGCTTATGTCGATCGTGTCAACCTCGCAGCGAATGGCTTTTGGAAGATGCCAAAGGTCGGGTATACGTGGGGCGATACAAATTTGGACACCGTCAAGCCTATGTACTACTACTGGACCCAAGGAGCGTGCTGCTCCGAAGTCGAACTTGACCTACTCACTGGCGACCACACCGTGCTACGAGCAGATATCATGATGGTAAGCGCGCATGCCGATGCATTCATTTCAACATGCTAACAACACTGCAGGACGTTGGCAACTCTATCAACCCAGCCATAGACTACGGACAGATTGAAGGCGCGTTTATCCAAGGCCAAGGTCTCTTCACCATCGAAGAAACACTCTGGACTCGAAACGGCCAGCTCTTCACTCGGGGTCCCGGAACATACAAGATCCCCGGCTTCAGCGACATTCCGCAGGTCTTCAACGCCAGTATGCTTCGCCACGATAACGACGGCAACCCGCTGTCGTGGAACCACTTGAGGAGTGTTCAAAGTTCCAAGGGTATTGGTGAGCCACCGCTCTTCTTGGGATCAACGGTCTTCTTCGCGCTGAGAGAGGCGGTGTTGGCGGCGAGAAAGATGAACGGGAAGAACGACGAGGGGTGGAATTTGGATAGTCCGGCAACCTGTGAGAGGCTCAGGTTGGCGGTTGGAGATGACCTTGTTGACCGGGCAAGAACGGTAAAGAAAGAGGGTGAGACGAATTTCTTGGTTGCTGTAGCGTGATCATGGGTATGGGAACACGCGTTCACCATTCCATGTATTATTTCATTCAATACAGGTGTCCATTCATACACGGCGCCTCTCTTGCGCATTGCTTTTGCGAGGTTTGACGCGTCCCGCACGCGTGCTACTCTTTGCTTGGCAAGAACATAAGTTGATGCTATCGCCCGTTTCAACACCTCCTACAGCGAATACATTGCTTCTCTTACGATAGCCTTCATTACAACCCCGTCGGATGAGAAATGCCTATCGCGCATCTTATCGGAAAGCGAAGCCGGTAGCGATGACCTCAGCGGTGGCATGACTAATGGTCGCGCGGCAGTGTGTCAAGGAAGTCGCGTCGGGCCATGATAGAGCAGCTACCCAACACCAACCGCATCCCTTGCATCAATGCAGCTTGCCTGAACAGGCTCCTAGAATCCCCGTGCCTTCCAATATGACAGCAGCTCCACATGAGGCCACCATGGTCTATCTCCATGCGAACCACGCGCGGCGGAGATAACCGCAAATTCTCCGCGCCTTGCTGCTGACGCGCCCGACAATCGAGCAGCATCGTCAACCACAGCCTACGTGCCTGCTGCTGTTTGCCAGGCCGACACACGGAAACCAAGATGCAATGAACACGCTTGACAATGGATGTTGATGGCGTTGGGAAACCTCACCCCCACTCTTGGAAATGCGTTCCCAAAGCTACGCCACCACGCGCAACCCCGCCCACTAGCGGCACGACTCAACTCCACACTCGGCCGCGATAGTCGGACTTCTCGACCCCGATAAGCATGGCCTCTATCCGACGCGATATCGTATAGCATTCCGTGAAGCGGGTTCTTGAGCCTCTCTTCACCCCATTTCATCTCCAGTGCCCCCATCCTTTGATCAGATCATCGAAATAATCTCTCAGATTCTGCGCTATGGCATCCACTACTGTCGACAGTGCGAGCTCAGGGACCCGCGGGCGCAAGAGAAGGAACTTGAGCAAGAATGAAGGGAAGAAGTTTGTCTGCACGAATGACGGGTGTGGGCGGTCTTTCACTAGAGCCGAGCATTTGCAAAGGCATTTGCTGAATCATTCGACGGGAGAATACACGTGTGATCGATGCAGGGCTCACTTTAAGCGGAGGGATCTTCTTGGTAAGAATGATGCACTCTTTGCTTGGCTTCGAGAATGCATGGCTGTTTCTTGCCCATGAGCTGCTCTTCGCCGAGACGCACGGAACTACATGCCCTCAAGATGCCGCGCTCCTTTCGTGCTACAAGACGAAAGAGCTTTCCATGAAACACAGCATCTAGACTCTTGTTTGTTGGTTCTCGCATCTGATGTGTAGCATCACATCGTTGCTCTAGTATTGATCGTGGTCACTAACCCATTTGCGCAGAAAGGCATATCAGTCGCCATCGGCAAAAAGACGAAGAAGCCGGCGCTGAGGGTTGTGGAGTACTCAATACCCGAAAGCGAATGTGGAAAGATGCCGAAGGCAAGATAGTCACGAAGAAGCCCAATTTATCTAAAGACGGTCAGAGAACCGGGTCGCTGTCGCTATCGCAAACCGAGGACCTCTTGCAGTCGATGCCAGACTTCGCGGAGTTCGCAACACATCAAGGCCTTCCTATATCACCACCGACATCGAATGGGCCATCCCTACCCCATTCGTTGGACGATAGAGACTCCGGCATAGGAATCAACTACCCCCAAACAAATCTCGATCCGAATAGCATTCCTTCATCTAGTTCATACTCGCCCACAGATCAACGCTTCTGGTCCGCCAATAACACGCAGTCATCAGCCGAGCCATTTACCTCTGCGATTTACGACAATGCGCCATTTGACGAGATATTCAATCCAGACACAGCAAGTTCTTTCAATGCGCCTTTTACGACCATGAGTAATTACAATTGGCTCTTTGATATGGACTGGACGAGAAACGATCAGGCTCAACAATCGATCATAGAAGACCCATTCCCTGCCCTACCCTTCGAGGATAATGCGGTGTCTCAATCGATCCAGAATTTAGATTTTCAATTGGAACAGGTGGACATGGAGGGGCCGCTATCGACGGTCGGCCAGTTTGGCTCACTTCCGTCCCAGCCAAATGAGTCTCTTCACCACCAGCACCATCACTCACCGATTGCACAATTAATCACGCCGCCGATTGATGACGCAAGCAGAAAAGCTGGTCCGCCATCAAATAATGAGCCCTCCGTACCCGCGACAGACAACAATGCTTCCATCGACGTTGAGCGACCACTGTCTTTGCTGCAACCATCGCGAAGCCTGCCGATCATTGATGAACTAGCTCGTCAGCAGCTACTCGATCTCATTGACATTGTACAGCCTACTGTACCAGACGGCAGTATAGTCATGCGAGACCACCCGCTGCTCTCGTTATCATGCTTGCAAACCTACTGCGATCTGTTCTTCACGCGTTTCAACACCACATATCCGTTGATACACATGTCTACTTTTGACCCATCAGAAGTCGACACACTTCTCCTTGTATCAGTCTTGCTGTTAGGCGCAACGTATGGAGAGAAAGACGCACACCAGCTCGCAGTAAGTGAACTCGCAATATAGTCTTCAAGCTTCGACTGACTCGAACTAGGTATGCATCCACGACGTGCTGCGGCCACAGATCTTTGCCAATGCCGGCTTTTCAGCGAAGCCAGATCTCTGGGTCCTTCAAACTATCCTATTGGTCGAGTGTTTCGGTAAAAGCAGAGCTGGACAAAAGCAACACGACATGTCGCATCTCTTCCACGGCTTACTCATCAACCTCATTCGGCGGAGCGATTGCCAAAGTATCCGGCCACCAACACCGGAAGAAGCCACGGATGATCTTGAAGATGACTGGCGGACATGGTGCGAAGCAGAGCAAAAGAAGAGGTATGTATTCATCAACTGAACCCTCACGGCACCTAGCTCAAAGTGCGCAGGCTGGCGTTCCTATGCTTCATGTGGGATACGCAACACGCAGTGCTTTTTTGCCAGTCGCTCTGCATGTCCGCTTTTGAACTCCGTTCCAACATGCCATGCGATCAGTCCATCTGGGAGGCCGACTCAGCCGAGACATGGCATCAGTTGCGACAGAAGCAGCCAACGACCCCATTGTTCCTATCGTGTCTGAAGATGTATCTTCACCCCGATGCTGCGACTATCCCCAAGAACCTGAATGCGTTGTCGCGGTCGTTGCTTCTACATGGCCTAATGTCTGTAGCATGGGATATGCAACGGCGCGACCAGACGTCGCTGGGCGTCATTGAGTCAAACCCACTCGGCAATTGGCAAGCTCGTCTCGCGGCCTCATATTCCGCGTGGCACGCAGACTACACTGCTTTCTGCGCCGCATACCTTTCGTCGCTTCCATCATCCACACCCTTCCTCGCTAGAGAGTTCCACGTCTGCCGCACCGCCACACTAGCGCTTTACCACTCCGCGCACATTCTCCTTCATACACCCTTCCTGGACCTCCAAATCTACGCTGGCTCACGGCATATCCTTGGCCGCCCAGTCGCGCGCCATGACTACGCACGCTCTCAGCGTGTAATCAAGAAATGGGTAGCAGAGAACACAGAAGAAGCCGGGAAAGCAGTCTGGCACGCCGCCGCTCTCGTCAGCGAAGGCGTGGAAGTTCTTGACGGCGACCTGAGCTGTTCAGACATTAGTGGAGGGAGACTTTGGCACCACCCTTGGGCCGTGTACCTTGGTACGTTGGTGGTATGGGGCGTATGGTATGCTCGGCCAACTCCACCACCACCGTCTGGAGATCAATTACCGCATCATCTTCAGCATCTAGACGACGAGGATGAGATCATCTGGGATCCTGCTGCGGAAATGAAGATATTGCTTGGCGCTATTCTCGTAGCTCAACCTGAGAAGCTGCTTGAAACTGGCAGTGAAGGCGTTTTCGCTGGCGGTATGGGGAAGAGGGGGACGAATGGGCTTGCAGCCGTCGTGAGCAGGTGTTTGAGTAAGGTGCGGTGGGCTGTCGTGCATGATGGTATGATGGTTCTTAGAGGGCTTGTACAGTGGCGTTTAGTTGGCGGTAGTGGTGGCCTATGAAATGCCAAGATCGAGAAATTCAATCGCGACATCTATCTCTTCGGCACCTAGTCGCTTCCTTCTCCCCGTGTAATCCCAAGCCATCTATGACGGTGACCAAGAGTCCTCGCAGGCTTCTTATATGGCCACTGTCTGTCCACCTTTGCTGGTCTGGCCGGTCTGTCATCGTTGGCGGTCGAGGATGGGGTTGAAGTACCCGAAACAGTGATGGACGTGCGCATGTTCCCTGCGTGTTTGGTGACCTCGGCAGTCGATTCAGTTGTCGGGCTATCGTGCGTGGTTGCGTATTCTTCATAGAGTGTTTTCACCAACCTAGCAGCCCAGGACGAGTCACCTAACCCCAAGCGATATCGAATGGACGAACCGAGCGCAAAGGCCTTTAGCTCGCTAGCCAAGTTCAGCTCAAACTGAACGTACTCTGCTCTGGCGGCGGCCTTTGACTGCTGGTGTATGCGCTCGATACGTGATTTCTCTGCCCGATACCGCTTCGTGTGGGTTGATGTACAGGAGTGATACAATCGAGTTTTCGCAATCTTGAGCTGCTTGTTTGCGGCCGAATATCTCTGGGCGGCCAACTGTCTCGGGCCAGCGCATTCATCTAAATACCTCTTGCCATATACTGTTAGTAGATCTCTGTACTTTTGCGTCAGAATGACGAGGGAGCTATCTTCGACAAGCCAAGCAATGCTCTGAGCATCAGCAAGCAACTCCTCAAGACGGTCCAGATTCACCTCCGTGAACTCGTGTGCATACGCATTGCGGATGAAGCGAAGAGATTCAAGCCTTCTCTGGATGATCTTATAGAGGTGGCGCCAATGTTCGTCCTCGTCCAGGAGCTTTTCAAAGTCCTTGATAGATAAACCTTCGGGGTCATTCAAGTTCTTCTCTTGCATTACATCGGGAAACTGACGTCGGCCAAATACGAAAATTGCTCGTTTGAACCGTTCGTGAACATCACCCAGAATGTGGTATTGGACTTGGTACGGCACCATGACCATGACGGGTTTCGAAGCTCCACGGGTCTGAGTGGACTCCGGACTAGAGCCCAACTGCTGACCTGTCGTGTCTGTCTCTGGCTCGATTGACAATACAGACCTTTTTTCTGCACGGAGTCTCTCAAGATAGTCGCCGGAAAAGAGCAGCTTAAGGCTAGTAACCTTGTTTTGCTTTTCAAGGATATGTTCTGACATCCCATCAAGCTTTGTGGTTGGCTTCAGGTATTCCAGTGTTTCATTGTAGGACGAACTCTGAGCTGCGCGCCAACGCTCCATCTGTTTGATCTCCTGTTGTAGAGTAGAGTGAGAGACTCTTGTGAACGGATTAAAGGGCCGCCCCAAGGTCGCAGTATCGATGGATGCATGCCCCAGTATTCGAAGCTGTCGGTACGATCGGTCGATGTGGTGCAGGAGTGCAGAAATCTCGCGTTGCTGAAGGCTCTTTGCTGAGCCCCTAGTTTCGTATTCTCGTACCTTCGCCAACAGTATCGCGGTCGTTTCACGAAAGAGCCTTGTTTGCTCATCCCGCGGTAGCCTTGGGGCAACGCGCGTAAACCAACCTTTTGCCATGTACTCATCATTGGCAAGCGACCTCTCTACGAAATCCGTGAAAGATTTTCGGGGCTCCGCCTTCTCCCCCTCTGGATCCGTGCCAGGAGTCTCGTCACTTGCTTTGATCTGCTTCTCAAATTCAACAATATGATCTTTGTGCTTACACAAGAGCCGGAGTCGGCGCCTTAAGCGATCCCGTGGTGCCTTTTGTCCTGGCACTGTGCGTTTGTACATTGATCTCGTCAGTATGATATGAGGCCGCAAAAGCTCCAACAATGCAAGAGCCGCTGCTCTCTTATCAGAGGGTGTGGGCAAGAGTTTAACGTAATGCATCCATGGCATCGTGATCGGGAAGCTTCTGTCGTCATCGATCGCAGCGCTAATCGATTGAATTGCAGCTTCATGCCGTGCTTTGGCCTCTGATGTCACTTCGTGTACAACATCTGCATCGTGCTTCGTACTTGTATCCAGGACTGCCCCGTCGCCCATTGATGGGTCGTGTTGCTGGGTGGCACGCGTCTCTTCCTCATCATCTCGCTTCTGCAACCCTTGCGACGACCACCTTGACGACGAGAATTGTATGCCTGCTGGCCTGAGCGAAACTAGGGCCTTGCTGTTCCAGCTTTGTCCGAGCGATGACGTTGCTGTACTTCGTGACGCAAGCCATGCTCGGCAACTTGCGTGCGAACCGAGTGCAAGACTGCGCCAGAGAGTGTCAAAATGCATCAATGATAAGAAAATTGCGATGAATCAGCGGAAGGAATGCGTAGAGGGGATGACAACGCGACGACAGTTGGGGCTGCTATCTCGAAGGAAAATGTGAACCAAAGAAGGCCGTGCGTGCTAGTGGCTGCGCTTACCGCATTGGGCGGTGTCTACGCCATTGCTCGAGGGCGGAACGCAGCAATCCAAGTGGTAACTCTTGCGTAGAACTGAGGTTGCATTCATATATACATTTGATCCGCACAAAGCCACTCGATCCGCTGACATGAAAGAATGCAGCACTGCCTAAGTGAAGTATCTCCACATCTCACTCTCTTCTCCATCGCCCAACTCGCTAGTTCTAACATCATCCGCCCTCAGTCTGACACCTTGCACCTTGTCTCTCCGTCGATTCTCCAGCTTCATCCACCCTCCCAGCCACAGTGTGAAGCAGATACACGTAACATTACAAGCTGCAGTTGCATAAAGCGTCGGCAGATACTTTGGCGCGTACTCCTGTCTGAAGGTCGCAGCGGAGACGATGCCTCCAAGGTTGCCTAGTCCGACCATGAGGCCGGTCGTAGCAGCGCGAGCGTTCTCATTGAGATTGTTGTTGTTGTGCCAAGAGTGTACGAGACAGGAAGGTACGTACGCGCCTGCACATAACAAAAAGCAAGCGAAATATGCGACGGCTTTGTTGTTGAGAACGTCGATGGTTGCGAGAACGATGAGTCCGGCGAGAGAAATGCAAAGAGCGCCGCAGATGTGGAACGTGCGTTCGCGGAAGAAGTCGCTGCTGTACGTTATGCAGAGCAAGACGACAAATCCCACCGCATTTGGCGCTACGGTCCAGAGATTGGTCTTGATGACGGAGAATCCGAGGCGTTGGACGATCTGAGGCAGAAAGTTCGAGGTCGTGCTGAAAGCTACAGGGTAGGTGAAGGCGATGATGCACCAAGGAAGCATCTTCCACGTGTTCCACTCCTTGAAACACTCTCGCATGTTAAACTCGTGGGAGCCGGATGAGGATAGATCGCGCAGTGTACGACGCTCGGCTACGTTGCGTTCAGCCTCGTTCAAGAACCACGCCGATTGGGGAGTCGCTGGTAACCAGGCATACGCTATCAAAGCAAGGACCACAGTAAGAGCGCCCTCTATGATGAAGAGAAATTTCCAGCCGGGAATGTTGGTATGCTCGATCTGAAAGACGCCGAAGGAAATGAGTCCGCTGAAAGCACCGGCAAGAAGTGCACTGCCAAAGAATAGTGCGATGCGGAAGCCGAGTTCGCCGCGCGTGTAGAAGAGCGTGAGGTAGAAGACGACGCCAGCGAAGAACCCGGCCTCGAAAGCACCGAGGAGGAGGCGAATGACGAGCATGCCTGCGAAGTTGTGTGCTGCGCATTGGAAGAGAGCCATCGCGCCCCACCCTACCATCACTGTGGTTTATCGTCAGCTCATGTTGCGTGATCTGAGAAGACGGACTTACAAGTCGGAAGCATAACTCTGCCACTCCATTTCTTCGTCAACATGTTCAGTGGAAGATCGCACAATCCGTTCGGTATGTAAAATAGCAAGATCAACAAGCTATACTGTTCGCCGGTAAAACCAAGGTCCTTGTCCATTCTATCTGTCTTCGCATTACCCAGATTCGATCGGTCAACGCTTGTGTCGGGTCAGTCTGCCATAAGGTCAGGATACAAGGGAGATGAACCCACCTGTTGAAGAAGTACATCAGCGAGAGGAATGGCAACAGATAGAAGTCGAGCTTTCGGACTGCATGATCTATGAATATGTGGTCATTGTTTGGTAATGACAAGTCAGAACGTACCATAGGCGCTCTCGATATTCTTATCGAAAGTGTCAATGACTATACCAGCTTCTTCTTTTGAGGTGCTGGATCCGGATAGCCTCCGACCTTTTTCTTCGATCATGGTGACGTCCTTCTGCTGCTCGACTGGCATGGCAAGGTGCGCACCGAAGCAAGGGTAGACCTGAGAAGGTCGTTAATACTAGAGGATATGCTGGCTGGCTGTTGTGCCGGTATTTGCTCAGTAAAGTGCGATGGCTTTAAGTAGCATCCTGTCATGTAACGTCTGAGCTGTTACTCATGCATGTACAACGCCACTGAGCCTCCCATCTTTGAACCCAGTTCACGTGCGTCTATCTTGCCTATCGCCACCGAACAGATCAGCACTGTAGCGCATAGATGGTGTGAACCAAGCGTGCAGCACATTGGGGGCCGAAGGATCGCGCTGCACACGACCTTTATTGATAAAGCGGAAGTCTCAAAGAGGAAATGTTGATAAGAGTGGGGGGAGGGACACATGCAGAAGACTGACTAGGTGCAGCGGACATGTGCTGGAGATAGGCGTACGTCTGGCTAATGCCAAGCCCGCAAGAGAAGGGCTTACCAAAGTTGTATACGAGTGGCCATGGACGAGAGCTTTGTTACCATGATGGTAGGAAACAGCGGTAATCATAGTCATGAATCTATCTCTGCCAGGTTGATACCGTGAATATCCCCCAAACTCCAAAGCCATGCACTGGAATCTCGAACTGTCGAGATGACCCAAAAATGTCTGCTTCTACGTATCTCGCAGGAACTGCTCGTAGTATTCGTCCATCCATTGTACAGCAGCCATCCCGTTCTCCCTGGTGCCGTCGGCAAATCTCCGCACTGTTCCAACATAACCATCTGGACGTACGTTGACAACAACGACTTCCTTCTCGTCAAGACCATCCAGCCACTTGTCCATGCATGTCTGTTTCCGAGTGTCCTTGTCTGGAACATCGTCGAGGTATAATGTGAAGGCCGACTCGCGAAGTACGGCTGGTAGGTCTCGAATTTCGAAGTTGTTGCGATCCTCGTCGGTCACTAAGGCATACGTGAAGACACCACTGACGGGAGTGTATCGCTCGGGCAAGACAAACTGGTCGTGGGGTGCGGCGAGAGGTGGCTGCATGGTGTATGAGGCATTGCCAGCAGCTGTTACACGGCCGACGTATGAGTTGTTTCCTATGTGTGAATGGCACACGTTCTCTAAGAAGGGCATGGACGCAGGAACATTATGGGTGAAGAAGTAGATGCGGAATTGACCGAGAGCGGGTATGTCGGTCTGGATGTCGACCGGATTGGCATCGATGTAGCGTGTGACCTTCGCAGGTGGCAGCAGGTAGCCCGGCTTCAAATGCCCTTTATTGTAACCCTTCGCTTGCACGTTGAGAGTATTGAGGTCGTAGCTGACACCGTAGCCAGAGATGAACGCGACGTTCTTCGCGAAGTTTGCCGCAAGCGCTACCGGGTCTCCGTCGTGGAAAGCATTGGCGTGCTCGTAGTCGAAGTCGATCAGATCTTTGGCAATCTTCTGTCGTTCCTGCTCGTACGTTTCGAGAAGAGCAGGCTTCGCAAGGCCGCGCGTCGCGAAGTTGAGTTTCCAGGCCAAGTTCCACGCATCCTACAGAGAAAGAAAAGTCAGTGCATGTTTTACGTTCATTTCGTCCAGTAGGCACTTACATGCATCCCTGTGTTCATGCCCTGCGCCGCCTTGGGAGAATGAGTGTGACTAGCATCGCCAGCAATAAACACTCGTTGCTCGTGGTCAGTGAAACGCGCTGCGACTCGCTGTCCGATCTTGTAGCGTCCAAACCACTCAACAGTCTTCCACTCGAGTCGATATGGGCGTAGTATAGCCCGCGCCCGCTTTTGAACAAACTCTTGTGTAGTCTGCTGGGCTCCCACTGCCTCCGTCGAATCCGGCCGCAGTTCAATGTATAGACGGGTTAGACCTCTTTCGCGAGGGATCATCAAGACAGATCCTAGAGCGTCTGACTGTATGACCACCTTGCTCCAGATATCAGGGAAGTCGGTTTCGAGGACACCATCGAGCACGCCCCAGACGGCATCGGTTGATGAGCCCACAGGTGTCGCTCCAGGTATGCAATGGCGCACTTTTGAGTGAGCTCCGTCGCAGCCGACCACGTACCGTGTGGCGAAGGTCTTCTTGGTGTGACTGACGTCTTGCTGACAGTTGACCGTCAGTGGACGGATAGACACGGGTGTGTAGTCAAAGTCGACGAAAGCCGTGTTCCTGGAAACGACGACACCCCTTTCCCGTAGGTCGTCTTCCAAGACGCCTTCGACCATGCCCTGGTGTACCAGCAAGATGTATGGATCGAGTAAGTCGACTACCGGTGGGTAGTGAATCTCCCGACCAGTGCGGTGAAGCGACTTGTCGGCCGTCGACTTCCAGAAAGCGATGTCATAGATCTTGACACCCTGTCGCAGTAACGGCTCGGCAAGGCGCATCTGTCGCAAAGTCTCGATCGTCTTTGGTTGGATTCCGTCGGCGCGTCCGGTCGAGGTGCGGTCGGGTCGGTCGTCGATGATGCGCGTCTTGATGCCATATCGTACCAGGTTGTCGCTGTCACTGTTAGATGGTGTTTGCTCAACTGGCCTGCATTACCTACGCAAGCATCAGACCGGCTGGTCCTGCACCAACTACCATAACATCGCTCATGAAGCTTGAGTAGTCATCGTCTCTGGTATACGAGATTTGCGACGCAACCTCCAAGCTGTTGCCCGACGAACGAGACTCAGAGTCTGGCATCGCAATGCCAGGAGCCATCTTCTGTCTAACCGAAGACGGCGGGCTGTTGGACGTTGATCGCTTCATTAGATTCCATAATGAAGGAGCCATGCTATAAGGCCTATGGGCTGCGTTGATGGCCGGCCACTAGGGGCAAAGATGGGGGTCCGGATATACGTGTGGAGGATGGAGGGGCATCGTTTGACTCTCTGGCAAACATCTGCCCATTTTGATGCCATTGAAGAGTGCCATGACGTCTGCAAGAGTGCGTCAACATGCCGCTGAACGCGAAAATGTTTGCTGCGATGGGGTGATGCGAGGCAAGGGGTAGTAGCAGAGACATGCACTCCGCCGTGGACGCGTTCAGTCCGGCGGGTGGGAGCGCGCGCCCGTTCACCTCGGCATCCCTGCATCATCTCCCCCACCTGCGCCCCAAAGGCCAGCAACACTACGCGCCTGCGAGGGAGATCAAACGCCGATGGCTCTAGAATTGCCGTTATCTATACCATACTGACGTTGTGCGATGCGTCTGATTTGCGGACATCGTTGATGGGTTCATGAGTGACTTCCTCGCCTCTCCATGGCTCCCTCCCAGCCGTTCAACTACGCCCAACATGACGACATCTGAGGGACCGCAGTGGCTGCAAACTGCTACTGAGAAGCGCAAGCTACGGGACGACGCTATTCAGAAATTTGTTGATGCACAAGCACCGCTGGCCGAGGTACTTCACGCTCGAACGCGCCGAAGACACACATTGACGACGCCAGCAACCCAATGGAACCGGCGGATCCCATAGTAATCAAGATGTGACAGCCATCGACGATGTCCCACTCATTCCAGAAGCCATAATGTCGCGTGCTGTGACGGCATCGCTGCTGCTCAATGCCTACATCAACCGGTGAGGTCCGCGGCTTGCTCTTCTATCGTACCATTCTCACGCCACATCTTCCAGCGCCATAGACGCCCACAAACGAGTACGACCCCACCACCGTATCCTAAGCTGTGAATTCGGAAATTTGCTGACATTTGTTCAAGACGAACTGGCACGTGCCCAACTCATGACTCTGCCTAGAGTACTTGCTGATCTACGTAGTCTTACCGAGATCCTTTTTGACGATGCGATCAGACAAGCCAAAGCGTTGGATGATCAGTTCGAAAAGACTGGTCAACTGGTGGGACCCCTCCATGGGGTACCCATGACCCTCAAGGACCAGTTCGATGTCAAAGGCTACGATAGTACCCTTGGGTATGTTGGCCGCGCCTTCAAACCTGCCCAGCAAGACTGCGTACTGGTGTCGCTTTTGAAGGAGATGGGCGCGATCATCGTCGTCAAGTCCAACCTGCCACAGAGCATTATGGTACGTCTTGCGATGTGCTTTCGCGTATGGTAGCATGACACTCATGTCTTTCAGTGGTGCGAAACCGACAATCCGTTGTGGGGCCTCACTACTCATCCGAAGAACGCCAACTTCACCCCTGGTGGCTCGACGGGTGGAGAAGCTACACTTCTATCGCTCCAAGGCACTGTGGTTGGCTGGGGTACTGACATTGGCGGCAGCGTGCGAATACCCTCACACATGAACGGGTTGTACGCACTGAAGCCTAGTAGCACTCGCCTGCCATACCAGGGCGTATCCGTATCAACTGATGGTCAAGAACACGTTCCCTCGGTCATTGGGCCGATGACGCGCAATATGGCTTCGCTTACTGCAGTCACAAGAGCAGTCATTGACGCAAAACCATGGGAACAAGACCCGAAGTGCTGCCCGGTACCATGGCGATCTGAAATTTTCGAAGATGCACGTATGCGACCGCTAGTAGTTGCTATCATGCGTGACGATGGAGTTGTGAGATGCCATCCGCCCATCGCCCGCGTTTTAGATGACGTCGCGGTAAAGCTCCAGAAGGCTGGACATGAGGTGGTGACGTGGACCTCCGGCACTCTTCATCAAGAATGTATCGATATCATGGTAAGTGCGCGGAACGAATTCTGTACTCTGAGCTGACCAGGATCAGGATCAGTATTACACAGCAGACGGCGGTGAAGACATCAGGCGAGACGTTGCCGCGGGTGGAGAGCCATTCATTCCGCATGTAGAAGCCCTCGTCAACAGGGGGAAGGCCATCTCCGTCTATGACTATTGGCAGCTGAACAAGAAGAAGCTTGAGCTACAGAAGCGCTATCTTGACCTTTGGAACTCGACAAAGTCTGAAAGCTCTGGCAAACCGATTGATGTCCTTCTCACACCTGTCATGCCTCATTCGGCGGTACCTCATCGGAAATGCAGATGGGTTGGATACACCAAAGTCTTCAACTTTGTCGATTATCCGGCAGTAGTCCTGCCAGCTGGTGAAGTCTCGCAAGAGCTTGACAGGGAGGCTGCGAAGAAGATGGGCGAGTATGAGCCTAGGAATACACTAGATGAGTGGAACTGGAGGACCTTCGATTTGGACTCGATGGATGGTATGCCGGTAGGTATTCAAATCATTGCCCGAAGATTACAGGAGGAGAAGGCTCTAGGTGCGGCCACGGTTATCGACAGCATATTGAATAAGCAGGCCTAGGATAGGTCTCTGCTATCAACAATGTATGTTGCTCGTGTAACTCGTCCAAAGTCATATTGCAACTGTCCGCCTCACGTGCTTTGCTCTGAGAAATTAGAAACTTGGAGATTGCGTTTTCCAGACTAGTTGCCGAGTTCGCAGGATGAACGCTAATGCACGTGTCCACGCGAGCACGCGTTGATAAGCTCCGCAGCAGCCGTCGGCAGGTACGATGAATCATAGCATCACCCCACCTTCCAATCGAGCAATCAGCTCCGCCAGACGGGTTACCCAGCATTGGCGGTTCGAAGGATAAGCGGGGTAGCTACACATGCTATCATGAGCTATGCGACCATTCATCGCTCTTGCTGCGCGTTTGCAGTAAATCTCACTGTCTTTCTTCCCGCCCGAATCATCGCGTCAACTTCTACTATACTGCAACATTGTCGCGTCTGGAATAACAAACACTATGGGAAAGAAGAAGGTTCTCGTGAGCTATGGGGTTGACATTGATGTAGGACTTCTTGTACGCAGCAACATTTGGCGCGATCACTGACTGGACGAACCTAGGCTGTCGCTGGCTGGCTTGGCTCGTATGGGGGTGAAGACTCCACGAGTGACATCAGTAGGGGTATGTTTGCTGTCTGGCACTGGAGGTCGGGCTCTTGCTTACATGATGCAGGTCTCTGGGCTGGAACAATAGGAACTCAGCGCCTGCTGAAGCTTTTCGATAAGTACGGAATCAAGGCAACATGGTTCATCGTGAGCTTCACCTGTTTTCCTGGAGCCACAATTGCTGAACTGATCGTTTCTAGCCTGGTCACTCTCTCGACACCTTCCCCGAAGACTGCGCTGCCGTACGAGATGCAGGACACGAGATCGGACTACACGGCTACTCGCACGAGAACCCTGCCGATATGACCTTTGAGCAACAACGCGATGTTCTTGACAAAACCTACAAGCAACTCACTGCTTTCTGCAATGGCAAACCTCCGCGAGGTTCCGTCGCACCCTGGTGGGAGACGTCCAAAGAGGGCACCGAGCTCTTGCTTAGCTACGGCATCGAATACGATCACTCCATGTCGCACGAAGACCATCGCTGCTATTGGCTACGCACGGGCGATGAGTGGACCAAGATCGACTACACCAAGAAGGCGACAGAATGGATGAAACCCCTCACGAAAGGGAAAGAAACGGGTCTGGTAGAGATACCGGGCAGTTGGTACATTGACGACCTACCGCCAATGATGTTCATGAAGAAGAGCGCGAACAGCCATGGATGGGTAAATCCGAGGGACGTGGAACAGATATGGATGGACCACTTCGATTACTTCTATCGGGAGTACGACGAGTTTGTCTTCCCAATGACAATTCACCCGGACGTCAGTGGAAGGCCACATGTTGTGCTCATGCATGAGAGGTACGTCGGATGAGAACGTGGAATACGAAGAAGTGCGCTAATAGAAGTGGCAGGATTATCGAGCATATCAACAAACACGAGGGCGTAGAATGGGTGACCATGGAACAGATGGCGGACGACTTCAAGAAGAATAACACGGTACCCGAGAATGCGATGATGCCGTCGCCACGCGGTGAAATCCTGAAGTTGCAGAAGGAAGGGAAGGCGTACTCTCTGCTTGATTACGATGGACCTATGCCGAAATAGCGACCATATAGTCCCATTGCTGTATAATTCAAGAGATGCGCAGAACTTCATTAGCCGTGACATCAGTCGTCTCCATGTCTGTGACCTCTTTCTCATCCCTTTCATATTTAATGGGCGGATTCAGTCATCGTGTATCTCGTGTGTGTTGCTCCATGTCTGTGAATGAGACCCGCGTGCCTATCTCGGAATGATCGGAATCGAATTCCGCAGGTTGGAGCTATGGCCACCGCGTTACTGCATACCCCTCACGCCAGCCACCTGTGCGTCTTCCAACCATCACGTTGCCCCCACTCTTGCACCAATGCACCAAACGACCATCCGTAGACGCGATTATACCTTCATACCCACCAATCGAGCGCTCCCCCATCTTGGACCTCCACTGCACCAGAGCTCGGATGCCGGACTAGCTCGATAAGCGCCATGGACTTGACCTCCTTGCATCGGTCCAGTGACTGTCAGCCAACTAGCAGTCACGCGTATCAATCGCGATAGGTGGGTGAGCATGGCTATGTGTGATGACGGTACGAGTAGTGAATGTATGCTGGAAGTGTTTACACTCTTCATGGACGATACGACTGTCACGCTGGCATCTACCTTGCTTTTTCCTTGGTTATCCAATACTGAACTTACTTTATTTCGTTGAGAGCTTCAAACTCGTGACATCATGGTTGGTGTTAAACCCCAGATTATCCAGAAGCAGCGTAGAGATGAGTCCAGCAAACTCGATGTAAGTTTCTTCTCACAGTCTTGGAGAGGTACAGCTAATGTCAATGGCTAGGTCATAATCGTCGGCGCTGGTCTAGGCGGTCTCGGTGCTGCCATATCAATCCTCCTCGCCGGTCACAATGTACACATCCTCGAGTGTACTTCAGAGATAGGCGAAATCGGCGCTGGCATACAATGTCTCCCCAACTCCTCGCGCGTCCTCATAGCCTGGGGTCTAGAAGACTACCTCTCGAAACACGCTACCTCGCCACGGCTGTGCAACATGATCGGTTGGAAAGGCAACAAGATAAGCGAGATGGACTTCCACGAATACGAGAAGGAATGCGGCACACCCTTCTGGGACTTCCACAGGGCGAACCTGCACATGGGACTTTTGGAAAGAGCGGTGGAGCTTGGCGCAAAGCTCACGACAAAGGCGCGTGTCGTAGATGTTGAGTACGAGGCCGATGTGGAGAACAACGCCACAAGAGCCATTGCCGTGTGTCAGGACGGGACAAGACACAAAGCCGATCTAGTTGTAGGCGCCGATGGCATCAACTCGAAATGCAGAGAGATACTACTCGGCCACGAGGACCCACCACAACTCACTGGCGACCTGGCTTACAGACTACTGCTCAATACCGCGGACATGTTGAAGGACCCTGAGCTCAGGGGATTTGTGGAAGACCCGCAGGTCAACTACTGGATAGGCCCAGATGCCCACGCCGTCAACTACGTCCTCCGCGGAGGCAAGCTCTTCAACATGGTGCTGTTGGTGCCCGATGATATGCCCGCCGGCGCGAACACACTTGCTGGCAATGTCGAAGAGATGCGTGCCCTATACAAAGACTGGGATCCACGGATACCCAAATTACTCGCACTCTGCCAGGAGGTGGCCAAGTGGCGGCTGATGATTCGGCCTGGTCTCGATCCCACTTGGTCTCATGAAACGGGTGCATACACCATCCTCGGCGACGCTGCACATGCCACTCTTCCCTATCTCGCATCGGGCGCTGGTATGTCTTTGGAGGATGGACATGTTCTCGGCCTATGCTTGGGTAAGATCAAGAGCAAGTCTACGGCAGAGAAGAAACGTGCATTAGCAGTTTATGAACGCTGTCGTCGCGAACGCACTGAACGAGTCGTCTCCCGTGGTAACCGTCAACAATATCTGTATCATGTCCACGATGGTCCTGAACAAGAAGAACGCGATAGTACGCTGCGCGCTTTTGGTGAGTTTAACGGTAAGGGAAGGATAGGCAAGGAGCAATATGAAGAAAAGGGACTAAAGGTTGGCGATGACCCTTTGGCGTGGAGGTGGGGTGGCGTGGGTAGCTGGCTCATCACCTATGTTTGTGAAGATGATGTTGAGAAGAAGTGGAAAGATTTCGAGAGAGAGGCGAGGGCTGAGGCAAGGAGTAATGGTGAAGTTAGGGCTGTGTTGTAAGTTACGGATGATTAATGGGGGTGTTGTTGGTATTGCCGACGTTCAATGAAGAGCTGTATGTAATGAAATCATCCAGCGTTTATCCGCTGGGTATCTAATTTGTGTCAATCGAGCTGTCTCTCCGAAATACCTGATGTCTGCCTAGAGAAACATACGTCTACGCCACAACCTGCAGGGTCTGTTCTGAGCAGGCATCAGCGCCACCACCATGCACAGCCGCAATGCTGCCACCATCGTCACTGATGCCAACGAGCCAAGCAGGCAGAACAACCACGTCAGTCACTTTGAACTCTAAACATCCAAGCACCCAAATGGTGCATGAAGTAACCTACGTGTCAGGCTCTCATTTCCCGCCTTCCAAAAGACGTGGCATACCAGCAGTGGTATATACGCATCAGGCTGACCACTCCGCCCCATCTACCATGACGCAGCAGGCGTCACGGGGTACTTTCAGTGTGTAGCGGAGGAATAGCAATGCTTCACGTTTTCCGACTTGCATCGTCCGCTTCACTGTTTGGGAGACGAGGGCAAGTTGTAACTGATGCCCAACATGGTCGAATCGTATATCAAGATAGCGCATCGTCTTGCTTTCTGGTTCACCTTAGCTCCCGTCTCGCATGCTGCTGTTGTGCCCTGTGGGGCACGTTTTCTTCGCGCAACGAAGTGCTGTCATACCGCCGCCACAACTTGTCGATTACATTTTACCTAGGTACTCAGCCACGGTTGGGGGAGCTGTCAGGCGTTGAGCTATCCGCCATCGCTCGGATTGGCTGTGTCAGACTTATGAGTATGCTTATTCGCTGACTGAGAGTACAACGATGGATCTAGTGACCTAGATGGCTCTAGTATGCCTTGCAGGACTTACAGCGCTACCTGCACTCGTGCGACGTGGACTCGAAGCAAAAGAGTAGGCAGACAATCCAGGGTCATCCCGGATAGCCCTCAGGGCGACATCAGATCGTTTTGCGACACGTTGGACTTGCTAACACATAGCGTGCGCCGAGACAAATCGACATTTCTTCTTGAGGCCGCCCTTTCGAGTCCGGAATGCCGGTATGAGCGCCCCCCGCCATGCGCAGCAGAGACGGTCATTCGTCCACGTAGGTTGGAGGACCGGTGAAGGAGAAGGCAACTAGTCGCCAGCTAATCGCGAAAGCGAGGCAACCACTGCCGTCAGCTTGGGTTGGGCGGCATCCGTTCCGACAGCTACTTTTCGAACACATCACTCGCCTCGAAATTTCTGTGGCAATGAGCTGTCCACGACACAAGGCAGGCATGATGAGCTTTCGTGTCCGAAGTGTCTCTTCGAAGACAGCGGCTCTTCGTGCCCTTCCAACAGTTAGTTCAGCGGTCCTGATGTGACTGGTTAAAATCGTTGGCTGCCCGGCTCCTCGGATTTGCATGTACTTACAATCGTACGCCTCATCTTTGGTAATCTGACCTTACTCCCTGAGCTTGAACCGATTGCTAGGTAGACCAGGCCTACGATGCGGCCATGATGCCTGTACGGACAAATCAACCGCACAGATGGTCTCCCGATTTTGGCGGTATGGTTAGTAAAGCGACGCAAACTTCAAAGTGTTAGTGACTGTGCTAAATCAGATGCAGCATAGTCCAGATGAGTACGATCGAAACGAGACGTTCGACGATTCAGGCTTCCATGACGAGCACACGCTCGGACAAGACTACCATCCCGACTCATTACCATCAGCGGAGTACGCTTTCAACCTCTGGCCGCCGTCTCTATATCAAGCTGCGCAGTATGCGTATCCGGCGTCTCTGGCGTTGAGGCAACTTCACAATATTCCCTCTGTAGATCGCGAGACACCGCCTGGAGAGTCATGGCAATCACCGAACACAGTCGTTCCCTCGCACCGAGAGGACAACCAGAGCCACGTGCAGTCATGGAAGAACGGTATGAGTCAACTACGCCGTGGGAGCGTATTTGAAACGAGTCCCCTAGATCGTGGGTCAAGTTCGACGTTAGACGACGCTGAGCCTCCAGCTTCCGGTAATGGCAAGAGACATGGATGTACCAAAACAAAAACAGCTAAGTAAGCAGCCTACCTTACCTCCTCGACGTTCTTTGTTGACTCGCCCACAGCAAGAAGACCAGTCTACGTTGTCTAGTATGCGTAGACAACCCCTCGTTTACTGGCCAGTATGCGCAGCGGAATCTGAATCGCCACATGGAGAAACATAACACGTGCGTTGGGCCCAGTAGTGGAAGGCATATTCGTTGCGGGCAACCAGGATGCACGTCAACTTTCGGTCGAGAAGATGCATTGCTCGTCCACCTCAGGCGAAGCCATCCAGAGCTGAACACGCCGCCTGCGAAGAAGCGCAAAAGAGACGAGTAGACCAAAAGATCCAACTAAAACCTTCTTCATTGGTCGTTCACAGGCGTTACAATCGGGGTCTTCATTTGGGTTCGCGGGTGGTGTTTCCATGCGCTCTTTAGACTTTTGGTCTTGCATCTCAGCGTCGAAGCACAAACATGAGTGCTCATAGATTCCGCAGGATCGTTGGTCATTCGTACTACCACTCTGTAATCCCACGTTGTTAGAATAAAGTTAGCGTAACGTTGCTTCTTGATTGTCGACTGATGGTACGACCAGCGCACTTGACACTACTTGATACGTCTGTCGTGTAAGAAGGTCTTCCCTTGGGCTGTGTATCATAGCTTGCGAAATTGCATGCCGATAACCTCGATAGCGGATATACGAACAGTCTCGCAGAATATCAATGAGTCTTCGAACGGGACATACCCATACTATCCGCGTGGCTTGACATTGTTCCGTGCTGGTACTGCGGAGATGCCTTGCCAGCCTTCGGCGACACTGCGATGACGTATGATCATGGTCGGACAGCGTGTGCAAGGTTCCAAATCCATCTCGCCATGTACTACGAGCAACTTGAGAGTATCATGGTTCGTAAGTTTGCTGATACCCCCTCAAGCTCTACATGCAGTGCATCACGTTGCGTGCATGGATGATTCGTCTTCCCATGCATTTACTGCCTAATGTGGCGAGGGCGCAGCCTCGGGCCAGAAGGCCGCCAAATCCTCCGACGCATTGACAGCTTCAATGACTTGATCGGTGAGCATGGCTGGTTGAGGCGCCATCTTCAAGCATTCGAGATTCGCAGTCGCTGCATTTGACGAAGCTCCCAGATAGTGCAGCTTGCAGAGAAGGCAAACTTGCATGTCCACCATTGCATAGCTTCACCGCTTTTTCTTGCGCGAAGTCCTTTGCATGCGCACCCCGACATAATTTACCGCAGGTTATGGACTTCGAATGTGGGGGCTCTTTTGGTAGGTGAGAACCATCGGAGAAAGGCCAAGAGTAATGCAGCCATGTTGCTACTGCTCGTGTGTGTAATCCTTTCGACCAGTGTCGATCAGTGCGCGCAGAGCATGCATGCACATATCGCACTATTTAGTAAGAACCCTGTTTACTATAGTGCCATTTTGTCGAATAGCTGCACGTAGTGGTGATACAAAGCGCGACGAGATGTGATTCGGGCCGTCATACATTCTTCGACCTAAGCCTCAGGTGTATGTACACTCCCGCTTCCCAAACCTTGTTTACCGCGGGTCGTGTGGCTATGCAGCCATCTTCGTCATCGCCCTAGTAGCACGGCAAATCGAAACGTCGGTGTATGGTAGAGCGTAAAGAGTTTCTTTGTTCCGCAGGCCCGGGTCGCACCCACTACTATGGAGCCAAGTAGCCGGGTATACCTTTGGCGGCGGCAGTGAAAGAGACTGTTTCAATGGGTTGACTCTTCCCCAGAAGGGCACCCCTCTCGTTCCTCCTTTTCTGGATCCTCGTAGTTCCTTGCACCATAGTAGCGACCCTAGTGGGACAGTGAATGTAAGCATATGGGTCCAGAAATGTATTCGCTTGCTGTGCCTCGAAGTGACGCCTTTGCCGATAGACAGTGAATGCAAACATGCTTTATCATGCGGGAAGTTGCTCCCTGCGAATGGGAAAGGTCTCGGGCCGGTCGTGCTGATCGGTTAGGCACGATTGTGCGAGAACGTGTTCCACTAATAGCCGGTGCTGCGCCGGTCACGAGCCGTCCCGTCAACCCACTCTCTTTTTCGAAAAGACCGTCCTCGATACTGCAATATGCGTACCTGATCGGGAGAGCCCTTGATAGACGCTAGATGTTGGCGAAACGCCATGCGGCTTGGTATTCGTCACAGTGCCGCTGCAAGTAAGACGCGCAGATGGCAGACATGGGCGACCGAGGCTAGAACGTATATTATACTCGTCCGTTCCGCCCGTCCTGGGTCATGTTGCCTATATCCGCGATATGACCATCAGATCTTGTACTAGTCTGACATTCCATCACGGCTATCCAGTCAAGAAGATGCTAAGACCAGCATACAAGGGCTAGAATACAGCTGAATATGCTTGTCGATTAGACTCGTATGAGCATTGGCCTTGTCAATGCGCTTTGAACCTTAGTGGCGGGAAACCGATGGTCTACGCCTAGTGTTCAGAGATAAACGACTATGCGCGCACATGGCTTCAGGGTAGCCCGGCAGAAATAAGCGTATATGCTTTTCCTGGTATATCTGCCTGCCTCTTGGGGTGGTCTTTGAGGACAAGCGTCCCGCTGCAGCAGCCGCAGCCGCAGTACACGTTGAGCGACAAGGCCCATCGCATGAAGACCAACAGGTGTCATGTGCTGTGCCGCATCTGGTGCTACTGTTGCGTATCTGATTGGTGTACTGTAAACTAACGAATGTCGCACAATCCCTTGCCGTTTAAGTTGAGACGCAGATACGTTGACAGGGCTGATCCGCGTTCCGGTTCGACACTCGAACGCGCGGTGAGGCGCGACATGCCCTGGCGTCGACTTTGCCGACTGTCGTGTCTCAGCTCAGGGTCCTCCATCGGCTCCAGCGCGTCTTCTTCCCCAATCGAATCGGTCGCCGTTGGATACGGATAGCGGCATAAACACTGTGCGGACCCCAGGTCACTAACGAAATCGCTCCTGCGTTCATTCTGTTTCTTTGCATCTGGAAGACTCTGGTTTGTAAGACTGGTTTTCTGTGGGGTAGTCTTTGGTTGAAGCGTGATAAAACTGACGGAGACATAGCGCACGGAGGTGCTTCGCTGAACTCAGTACAATTTGGAGGCCTTCGGACGAAATTCGCGTCACCTCATGGGCGTCGTCAAGATCGTTCTCTTGAAAAGATCATCCCTTTTCATATCTCTTCGTGGCCAAACCCTGCTCCACTTTGGTCCGGGACGTTGTTGGGTAGCTTTGGCCGCATGGCGTACGATCAGACGCAGGGTGGCGACGAGGGCTCGTGGTCGCAGCGAAGCGATGCGTATAGAAGAAGAGCCCCGTTCCCAGCGACAGTAGTTTGCGATACTGGAGCTGAGCAGACTTTGAGAGTAACCGCACCTCCATCCGGATTCGGCGGATATCCCCAGCGCTGGGTGCCGGTATCGCCTGAGTATCCTCAGCCTTATGGAATCCACTATCCCAACAGTGGTTACCAACAACCTCTGTCGCCAGGACACAATACCGTCGAGAGTAGTGCATATCAAAGTCATGCTGACGCAGTAAGCGCTCCGCAGAGTAGTCCCATCGCCCAATTTGAGTACGCACCACCAAACTCCTTCCCTGGTGGGCACCGGTATGTGTCTGGATAAAGTCCAATATCGCCCGCCCGCTGACTGAGTAATAGCTACGTAAGTACCTATCCACCAATAGGATACAATACGCATCAAGGATACCATGCCATGGGAACGACCCAAGCGCCTTTGACGACCTCCATGAGTGCTAGCTAGTATGTGGTCTCCTCAAAGTTCGTTCGCTTATGCTGATGTTGCTGTGAAGCCAGGGCCCAACATATCCTTACGTGGCTCCGGCATCGAGCGTACCGGCGTCGCCTCCTACTGCCATATACCCGATACCGCCGATACAGGTTCCTGAAGGATCCCACATCGACGCCGAGTATAGCGTACCGTGCCCGTATCGCTGCGGAACCGTTCTGACAGGTGTACATGCGCTGGGAAACCTAACACGTCACCTCAAAACCCAGGCTTGCGCAGGGTCCAGTCGGGCCAAGGTTCGTTATCCATGCCCCATCGACGGATGTGGAAGACAGTACGCTCGTTCGGATGGGTTGAGAGTGCATATGCGCAGACGGCATGGTGCGCCACCGCCTGTGCCGAGGACCGATGGCGTCGTTGATGAGGATGAAGACTGAACGAGTTCCTGGCGGTGCCGTCTGTGTGGAGGGTTAAGTCGGCCCGATACAGGCATTCACGAAGAAGACATTTTGTATGCTCGCTGGTCGTAGCTCTTTCATTATCCGTCTCTTTTGTGTGTTCATCTGTCAATTTTGACTCTTTCTGTTATATTGTCGATATCTTGGAGGGTTTGCTGCGCGCATATGTCGGTGTTGATGACGGAAAGAGCAATCATGCGGTCTACGTAATCGGTAAAGGTTAGGGTCGTTAGCTGCGCTTTCCGCCGGAGACCCGGAAGAAGGCACTCATGTCGGGGCGTTCGTCATCGGCAAGAGTTATAGAACAATGGTAGAATATGGCAGACTCAGTTGGGGCCCACCATGACTGGCGTGAAGCGATGGGTGAAGTGACGATGGTTCTCGGGGAAAGTAGAAACGGCGTCTGAGGTTCATGGCAGGGGCACTGAGTCGTCAGGCAGCCCAACGGGAAGGATCACCCGGTCGTCTTGGGCAAGAGCGGTTAGTCCACGGGTCGCAGTCGATCGTGAATCCAGTTTCAGCTGCTCCTCATCACCCTGGAAGCGGAACGTCACAGGCGTTTTTGCAACTGCTATCCGAAGCATCCCATGTTCATTCGATCCAATAGTCATACGTTGTCCATTCGACTCTGCGCACGGATGAATCACGCCTTTCGCTGCTGAGGTCATCTGTCTTGCCTCCCATGTTGGTGGAGTAAGATTGGACCAAGATGGATGCCATTTGCGCAAGAGCAAGTGACAGCGTCTCGCGTCGTCATACAAGGTACAGTACCACGTACCTGACGTCAATACAATACGTATTGAGTGCATGAAGTGGTTTCGCAAGCCCTCGCATATGCAAGTTGTCCCAAAAGGCGTATACTATATAGTTTGCCAATAGCCGCATCTCGCTACCGTGAGGTCCAGGGATGGTCAATTCTCCGCGGCCAACACCCGTCAGCCACGTCGACGCTCCATGGCCCGGAAGCCAAGTGCCGAACGAACGACAGATCGTTTGAGAGCACCCCGACTGTGGTTCGCTTTGGTGGTATTGATATTTGTCATTACTATTCTGTGTGGATATTCTGACCACAAGGTATGCGTTATAGACATTAAGCCTTCGACTCCAAGACATGTGTAGGAAAGTAAATGCGACCGCGGCAATGGTATAGCGTAAATGCCCAAAATCAAATTGAGACCCGATGCGCGCCAAGAAGTAGAGCAAGCGAAAGAAACGCGGCATCTAGCGACCGTCGTTAGTCCAACCGTATAAACAAAAGGAAAAGATGCCTCAAAGGCTCGTAATTCGAGCGCCGGCCGGGGGCGCCGAGACTCGATGTGGTCTGAGATTGATGACAGACTCTAATTCTCTCAGCATGTTGGTGCTCGCATCTCGCTGCTCACGTAGCGAAGCTTGCCGAACGCGGTCTTCTTGGATCTTCTGCATGCGTTCTTCTCTCGACATAGTGGCTCGTGTCTTGGGTATAGCAATAGCTTCGAACACTTCGTCGTCGGAATTGCTGCCTTGATCGCTCGACGGAGCACTCTGATGGGGGCTCAGCAAGTCACCATTGAGGGCGCGTAGAGCATCAGACGGACTGCCTTCATCTACAGCAGTCAGGCCGCCTAGGCTTGGAACTGGCGAGCGCAGCCCACTCGAAGCCTGCGAGATTCTGCGTTCGTGGCGATCGATGTTCAGAGCCAGCGCGTTCTTGCCAGCTTCCCAAGCTTGGACCAAACTCTTGAGATCCGCACCAATGGAGTCGTATTGCACTAGGAGAGAGTGGCCCAGATCGGTTACGTCTTCCGTGTCCTCTAAGCTTTTGTTGGTCTCTTCGCGAAGTACCTGCATTTTGGCTTGCAAGCCGCGGATGCCACTCGACAGGCCCGACAGTTTGCGCACGGAATTGCGTATCTTTTCTCGGCCAGGCGTGGGTGCAACTTTGGCCGGCGACGGGAGTACGAACTGCTCTTCCTCGGCGAGCACGCGGTTGAACTTCTCGCTCCATTCTCCCACGGGACGAGCCGTGTTCAGCATGGAGTCCACGACTGTCGACCATCGCGCAAAGTCAGGCTTGCCGCCGTCTGCCTCCATAGCGAGAAGGGAGCACATGTATACGCGTCGGAGAATGGACAACCGGTACTGCAGGATGCGCAGCGCTTTCAGCGTTTCGGCGTCGTCAAATTCGGATTCGCTGTAGCTCAGGGCTGCCTCTTGTAGGTCCGGATTGCTGATTTCGTACACATCGAGGTACTTTTCCAAATCATCTTCTTGTATCAATTGCTTCAGATTGCCACACTGTTCGGCGAGGATGGGGACGATGTCGGCATATGCAGCGCGGAGGTTCCGACGCAGTCGCTGGCAACGGCGGGCCTGTCCCCTCTCTTCCATGCGCGAGATGGGAGGCAGAGGACTGCTCCTGCGCGACGTTAGTGTAAATGTCATGGACCGTGGTTATATGGGAACGTACAATCGATAGCCGCGCGAGACGAGCTCGACTTCCTGGATCAATGCAAGGGCAGACGATGTCGAGGCTTCGAACGCCTGCAGGTTCGCGACCAGGTCGGATGCGCCCTTGACGGCCTCCTGCCTCAGATACTGCAGCCATTGCCGTCTCAGGTACGTGTAGCCGGCGGTAGCAATGGCAGCGAAGACCAGAATGACCAGCAGGGTCCTACTCTTGCTGAACGCAGGCTGGCGCCGCGACCAGTGAACCAGCCATGCCAGTATGAAGGTCGCCGTGCCAATGAAAGCGGCGCCGACGGGGTTTATCGCTGCGACCTTGAATTCGTGAGGGCCAGGGCGTCCGTTGGCCGCGAAGCTGGGAATGGCGGATGCGCGAAGGCCTCCCTGCTCGCCAAGCAGCTGGGAAGCGACGATGAGGTAGCGGAACTGCTCCAGAAAGCGCTCGTTGTCGGCGCGCCCAATGCGAGAGTTGACAGCTTTCTAAGTCACGTTAATAAGCATCCATATGCTGCCGGGAGAATATCGCAGTCGTACCGAACACGCCGTGTGTATGCGAGCGATGGAGCCATGGCGGGCGTGGATGCGCAGCGGCTGGGGCAGCCTGTCTCGTATCCGCGATTGCAGCGTCGAAGGGCCCCGGGGCGCGAAGCTCTGCGGGAAGGCGGATTGCGATGGGGATTGCGCTGGGGAGTTGTCGGGTGACCCAGTACCTTGACCTAAGCCACAGCGGTTAGCATCCACAATATCGTCATCGTCGTGGTGCGGCGGGTCGCACCTTCTAGTAACTGCGCAAGAGGCGAGCCGTCGGATATGATGTTCTCCATGTCGCTACCGCCGCATGGTGCGATTTCGAGTGTTGTTGTAGGGTCCCGCTCCAACGCTTGTGATGACTGCGGGTGCTCTAGGCTAGGGAGGGAAGGTGCCCGTGATATGGAAATGGCGGGGATGGCTGCTGCAGGGGCCGGCGCGTGTTGTGCGTGGGATCCAATCGTGGGCACTGTCAACGGGTAACGAGGCGGCTGGTGGCAGGAAAGGAGCGTGGGAGACACATGCGCGGTGTAGGTGAGTGTGAATGGTTCTGGTAGTAATAGTGGTATAGGTCAGGGTCCGGAAATGAACTCGTGATTGGTGTGAAACAATCATGGGGAACGTTCGCTCGTTTACGCACCCCTCGACAAACGTGCCCCTGGTTCCTTGCATACGCGCGCCTGCTCTGTCCTCGAGGCCGACGTGTGGATGACGACCATGGCATGTGCCTGTGCATGCTGTGCATTGTCGTTTCCCCTGCTAACATCTGGCTACACATCAACAACGACTCATCTAACAGCACTCTTAACCATCACTTCCAAAGGTCTCTCACTCGCTCTCCGATATCGAGGCTGCGAGTCAGCCGCACGTCCTCCGACATGCTATCCTAGCCCTCGCACAGATGCTCCGGACTAATCTGTCCATACCCATCTCCGCCGCATAGTATTGGCACCGGCGGTACACTAATTGCGCAGTTGCTGCGATGCACTCGGCCTTCCATTTCGACAATATCGTTGCCATGTTCGAAGAAGCGGAACCGCCTGAATTGGGCACCCAATGTAAACTTTACCTGGATTATGCTTTATTGGTATAGCGTTGCCCGGGTACCTGAGCCTTCTGTAATGTATGGTACAACCAAAGAAACAGCCGTTCCTATCCATGGATAATCGATAACGCTATCGATGACGTACCCGCAGCATCGCATCTACAAAAGCATGTGGCTTGCAGATCCCGCAAAAGCAACCTCCAGGTCGCATCAAAATTCTCCGTGCTGACCGCGGAAGCTAATGGAAATGTGAGCCTCAAGCTTACAAAGCATGGAACGGCCGCCTAGTGAATATCCTCCCGTGGATAACTTCGGCGTTACAGACGGAACGAAACCGCAGGTAACGTGCTGAGCACGATGTATCGACAACATCTCGAACTCGCCTAGATGCCACCTCTGATCGCTCGCCGCCACTGCCTCCTTGGCCGGATATGACTGTTATAGCCATGAGCATGGAAATGTCGCGAAATAGTCCTTCTTCGGTGCTTGATGCGCAGACTTGTCCGGGTGGGTGACTGAGTTGCAGACTAATCAGTCAGCTTACACTACACCTACACATGCAATGACGAACAACGTTCGGCAACTCCCATTCGTCTTCCAGTGTATCCGGACGTCAAGAACAAGGCTGCGCCTCTGGACAGTCATACCGTGACAGGGTAACAAAACGCCACAGATTGTCAAGCAGGCTGTCTCTGCTAGCGATCTATCTTGACTTTATAATTTATGTATTGTCTTTATCACGATCATGTGTAGCAATTATTGCTTTTCCTACCTAGCATTCATCGTTTTCTCATCAGCATGGACAACAGTATGATCGAACGTTTACTGACTACTGTCGACCTGATCAATACCAATCTCGATACATCACCCGATTCGTGGCAAGACCAATTGCCAGCCATTCAAAACATTACTGCCTCCTTCGAGATAAACGATACAACTTCCGACGAAGCACGCCGGCATTGGCAGGTACCTCTCATCAGCGTCTTTCAGCGTGTGGCTTTTGTCGATGCTGATCATGGTGGTGTCAAAGACTTAGCAGACTGGTGCCTG
This sequence comes from Alternaria novae-zelandiae, assembly GCF_023758075.1. Classification (NCBI taxonomy): domain Eukaryota; kingdom Fungi; phylum Ascomycota; class Dothideomycetes; order Pleosporales; family Pleosporaceae; genus Alternaria; species Alternaria novae-zelandiae. The sequence goes on along the minus strand of NW_026056967.1, from coordinate 1,375,103 downwards.
CGTCAGCTACTAGTTCTTCTACAAATATACCCAGACGACGTCGACATCCAGGCTTGTGAGTTTTCTCCAGATGATATCGAGCAACGCTGACTGCTGCAGTAATTGGCCGCAACTGGTTACTGCGAGCACAGAGGGCTTTGTCAAGCATCTCTCGGGCGGAGAGGGCATCCTTGAGCAGCGAAACAAGCAACACTGGATCGGCAACGAGGGCTTCGGTTAAAGCTGAAGAACGACTGCATGAGCCAGATTATGTCGAAGCCAGAGGATTGCTTTTACCAGCTACCGAATATCTCCAGCGTGCAGTATACGTAGCGACGGAACAGGGAGTGGTTACAGGTTACCTGCTGTCTACAATAAGTAAAGCCACAGTTGATATGTTCTCTCGTTAACTTTAACCAGGCTGCCGAATCGTTCATGAGTCTGGGAAATGTCACATCAGCGAGAGCCAACAGTCGATATTTTCAGCATGCGATTGCGTATCTACGAGCCGCGAGAGAAATGCCAAACTACTTCCTGGCCCCACATTTGGAACGGTGAGTGCTCGTCCTGTACGATGAAGCGGCGCATCGGGCTGACAGATCAAGGTATCTCGAGGGATATGGTCCCCTTTATGACGATATATGAGTACATGTAGAGAGAAGTAATATCATTGAATAACTAGAGCGAAATCTAGATTATAGAACTCGTGCTGTCAGACAAATTAAAGGGTGATGTGACAGGTGTTCGTGGGTCGTTCGTGCTCGCGGGCGCATCCATGGATGAAGGCAGGGTCCAGGCACGGGCCACCCTCCACTCAACTCCACTGCCGTCGGAAGGTCCAGCCAGCACAGCATCATCGCGCATTCACACGACACTTCGCGCATTCCACATACATCGCAGACCTCTCCATCGCCTGCATATATCCACGACGTCACAATCGATCCTGCACTGAGGCGCTCCGGACGAAGCAGCAACCACACGGCCGAACTCATCGCCCGTGTCTTGACCGAACACCTATCTCCGCAACAACCAGTCAAAATCTGACGCTTCAATTGTCCAAGATCACAAGACATACACAATGGCGGCATCGGCACTGAACGAAGAGCGAGAACTCGCCATCCACCCAATCGTCGCAAGCAGCGTACAGCACAACACCCAGGTACGCACACCACCAAACCCCATCAGCCCCATTGCGCGACACCGATCTTTCATCCCTCCCTGTTCACCCTTCTCGGACTAACATAAGCCCAACACAGGTCATCTCCAACATCCGCAGTCTCACCGCATCACTCTTCGGCGTCGCCGCAGGCACATTAGGCCTCGAGTCTTACACAGGCTTCATATTCTACCTCCTCGGATCGCTCGTGGTATCGGCGCTGCTATTTGCGCTCAAGACAAACGGCAAGCCCGGCGCATACTTTTACCGGCCGCTGGGTGATCTGTGGCTGGGTGATGTGTTTGGAGGGTTGAGTGGATTCGTTCTTACTTGGACACTTTTCTATGGCTTGGTCAGAGCATGAGGAGGCAATGTTGTGATATAAATGGACTATTTGGTTGAGGGCGCATGTATACCACGGATGGTATGGTATCGATGGCTTAGAGAAGCGCTAGGCTTCAACGCTTGTGTGGTGGACATGACCGCAAGTGACAGATGTGTGGGATACAAGCACATCGGTATAGAAAGAAGGACCCTACGACGGGCCGGAGATTTGGCAATAAATGCAACTCGTAGAAGGGGCGGGAAGTAATCGAAGGTGCGAAGAGTACGTCAGGGATGCGGATGGGTTGTTACTGCATCACCTCATCATGATACCCACCTGAATACATCGACGCGATGTTTGATATCTAAATCAAATTGACATGATTACACATCTTCTGGAATGTTGCGAGCCCTTTAGTAGAAGCATACTATCATGTCAGACACTCGAATAACAATGAGCGTATTCATTGTCAGGAGCAATTAGTACTACAGCAATCTCGAACCAGTCAAGCACAAAGGGTATGGTCTTGGCGGTACTTTATGCCCTGTGCTGAGTTAGCGCGTGGCCGACGCGTTCGCCAACCACTTTCGCGTTCCCCTCCATTGATTGTTGCCTCCACCGCAATTGTCTCCTGCACCACCACGCTTTGTATACACCCGTCAGCGTTATCGTACCCTCTTAATCTCAATCCACAGTCAACAGTATGTATCTTCGTTGACATGTGGCTGACATAGTTAACCATCTGCAGTGCTCGAGGCAAAACTACCCCAGGCCCAAATCCTCAAGAAGGTACGTTCGCGTAGGAAGCGTAGCAAAAGCTATTCTGACAGCAACAGGTCGTCGACGCCATCAAAGACCTCGTACAGGACTGCAACTTCGACTGCAATGACTCGGGTATCGCGCTCCAGGCCATGGACAACTCGCACGTCGCACTTGTTTCCATGATGCTCAAATCCGAAGCCTTCGATCCCTTCCGCTGCGACCGTAACATCGCGCTCGGAATCAACCTCGGTTCTCTTACAAAGGTTCTTCGTGCCGCTGGAAACGATGACGCCCTTACCATCAAGGCTGAGGACTCACCTGATGTCGTTAACCTGCTCTTCGAATCCAGCACCACATCGAGGCTGAGCGAGTATGACATTAAGCTCATGGATATCGACCAGGAACATCTCGGTATTCCTGAGACAGACTACGCGGCAACAGTCTCGATGCCATCGGCTGAGTTCCAGCGCATCTGCAGGGACCTAGGCGCATTGTCCGAGTCAGGTATGTCCCGAACCAGACGCGACAGCGCGACAGCACACTATACAACAAACTAACTTTGCTTCAGTTTCGATTGAGTGCACCAAGGATGGAATCAAATTCGCATGCTCTGGCGACATTGGTTCAGGCTCCGTCATCCTCAAGACATCCACCAGCGTCGATAAGCCAGAGGAGAACGTTTCGGTTGAGATGAATGAACCCGTCTCACTCACTTTCTCTCTCAAGTACCTGATCAACTTCTGCAAGGCGAGCGGGCTGTCAACTCAAGTCAAGCTCTGTCTATCTAGCGAGGTTCCCCTTCTTGTCGAATACCCCTTTGAGTCCAGCTACCTGAGGTTCTACCTCGCGCCCAAGGTATGTATCTATCCCGTAAGACACCAACACATTGCTAATATGGACAGATTGGCGACGAGGACTAAACGCATCATGACTTCATTCACGCACGAGCGGCATGTTTCCAGGATAGATGTGGGGGATTTGCGGCGCAATGGCTTTGATATGCATCGAGCGTCTGTTAGTTCAAGGTTCTGGCGTGCGACATTGGCGAAAACGCGGTGCCGCGTGGTGTGTTCCGCGCCCTAGGCACAAAAGGAAAGCTACTGCCCCACCAACGGCTTCACGTCATGTCGCGGAATTTCAGATAAGGAGATCAACAGTAAATCAACAACATACCCCGCCTGCACGCTCTATTTCACCTCCCTCACTTGACTGTTTCTTACTATCATACATCATGGCTTCTGACACGCTGATACCGGACACGCGCGTGCTTGCGATTGCCAGTCATGTAAGACTCACGCGCGGGACATCATTTCTTGCTAACATGCTATAGGTGGTCCATGGGTGAGTCGCGTGTCGTCGCGGTGAATGCAGTACACTGACATTGAGCTGAGCTATGTTGGGAACAAAATGGCCACTTTTGTCATGCAATCGCTAGGTTGCGACGTCTCTGCGATCAACACTGTGCACTACAGTAGGTACATTATTCCCATCGACTGGCGCATAGCTAACAACTCAGGTAATCACACCGCATACAAGCAAGTCAAAGGCACCAAGACATCCGCGAGCGAAATCCTCGAACTGTACGAAGGGCTACAGCAGGCGAACCTTACCAACTTCGACGTCCTCTTGACCGGATACATGCCCAGTGCCGAGGCCGTACAAACGATAGGGACGATTGGCAGAGATATCAAGTTCAATGCTGGGACGAAGCCGGGCAGCTTCTTCTGGGGTGGGTTCTCGTGTGAGGTGGCAGGAGGCAGGACTGACAGAGATAGTGCTCGATCCGGTCATGGGCGACAATGGCAAGTTGTACATTCCGGAGGATGAAGTACCAGAGTACAAGGGACTGTTGCGCGAGGCAGATCTCATACTCCCGAACCAGTTCGAGGCCGAGTAAGTACATCTGGAGACTAGTCGAATACGCGCCGCATTTCCTAACAGAGACACAGACTACTGTCCGATACCCCCATCACCGACCTCAAGTCCCTCGCCGCCGCCATCCAAGTCCTCCACAAGACCTACCAAGTCCCGCACGTAATCATAACCTCCCTCCGCCTGACCCGCGACAACCAGACCATACCCTCAAGACCAGTATCTAAAGCCGGCACCGGAACCCACACGCCCTCAGACCCCCATCACCTCGACGCAGCAAGCTCCCAACCAGCCCCCCAACTGCAAACCCCCCAAATCGACCTCTCCTCCATCGAAAACCTGACAATAATCGGCTCAACCGCAACCTCGGACTACAAACCCCGTCTCTTCCGCATCGACACCCCGCAACTCCCGCTCTTCTTCTCAGGAACAGGAGACATGTTTGCCGCGCTCACGATCCCTCGTCTCATCGAAGCCGTACACGACGCGTCTACACCCGAGTTTGATCTGCACGCGAAACCGAGCTGGCGCTCACCTGATGATGTGCCGGCTCAGGAACTGCCGTTGGCGAAGGCGTGTCAGAAGGTTCTTGCGTCTATGCAAGCGATACTTACACGTACGACGTCTGCGTGTCAGGAGAAGATGGCTGCGTATGATGCGCGTGCTGCGAAGGAAGGGCGGGGTGAGGGCGATGAGGCGGATGAGGAGGTTAGCAGGAAGAGGCATTTGGCGCTTATGAATGCGAGTGAGGTGACGGTTCCGCGGTACGTCAAGGAGATGATTGATCCGCCGGATCTGGAGCGATTCAGGCCACGCGCAGTGTATGAGGGACAGAGTGTACCAGCGGATGTTGGGGAGAGGAAGCCGGATGAGTTGAATGTGTTGCATTTGGGTGTTGGGATGAAGGATGGTGGGGCGATGCAGGTGCTTCAGTCAGGGACGCAGGGCAAAGTTGTTGGAGAGGGAGAGAAGGAGGCGGGTGATTCATGATATCTGGTTGTGTAGACGTTACGCGTTGAATTGTATGAATGCCAAAGCATCGTCAGTCCGTGGCTACCACCTCATACAAGAAAAAAACTGAACAGGCCTGCGGACTACATTAAGACAAAGACCTGCAAAGTGGGTAACCTAACGTTAACGTAGGCTCTAGGGTGTTTAGTTTCTCTACCTTAAATAAAAAAAAACTAAACAGGTCTGCAGACTACATTAAAACAAGAACTTGCAAAGTAGGTGAGCTAACGTCAACGTAGGCTCTAGAGTGTTTAGTTTTTTCCTAAATTGGCATGCAGCCACCTAAGCCTTCACACTGTCCGCGGCTACTTCAGCCACCTCGGCAGCTTCTGTCGCGGTCTCCGCCGCCTGGGTTGCAACGGCCGCCGCTGCGCCAAAGCCTCCTGTGCTGCCGAAGCCACCAGCTCCTCGTACGGTATCTTCTAATTGGTCGACGACGACTACGCTGGGCATGACGACGCGCTCGACGATGAGTTGTGCGATGCGGTCACCGATCTTGACGGGGAAATCGTTCTCGGATAGGTTGGCGAGGATGACGCCGACGGGGCCGCGGTAGTCTGCGTCGATTACGCCGGCGAGAGTGTCGATGCCGTGTTTGTAGGCGAGACCGGAGCGGGGTGCTACTCTGCCGTCTATTGAACACACGTTAGCATGATGTCTACAGCAACCTCTCCAAGGGCTGGAGTATATGACAGAATACGTACACGTCCCATCCGGTACAGAGATCTTGATATCCGTCGCTACCAATGCCCTTCCCCGCGCTGGAATCACAGTCTCTACCGCACTGTACAGATCGTGTCCAGCGGCGAAAGCGCTTCCTTTTGTCGGCGCCTTGGCATTCGGACTCAGCAATTGTACTTGCAATTGCTGCTCCGCCGCCGCTGCACTAGCTAATGACGAAGCACCGACTGGCGCTGAAGGTTGTAGTGCTGTCATGTTGTCGTGGCTGGGCAGGTGTGAAGCTGCTAGAGGTGTTGGTGTAGCGGCGCCCGAGTCTGTTCCTCGTGGTAAAGTGGAGGCGTGCGAGAGAGGAGTGGGGTCAATGACTTTGGTTCGCTTGGGGAGGGGTGACGATGGCAGAGACGGCGGCTCGTGGATGGGAATTGGCGTGTCTGACATAATTTTTTCGAGAATGGAAGTTGGGTTGTTTGGAGGGGCGGTGAGGGTGGATGAAAGACGCGTTTGGTGGGGAAGAGACGACGCGTTGGGGTGTGTTGTCATTGGCTGGTTGGCGAGGAAGGTGCGACTTGCTTCTGTTGACAGTGAGCACCTTTCTCTTTCTATGACTTACTCAAGGTTCTGCATCAACTTGATGTTTGCTAGAACAAGCTTGATACCATGACATTCCCTGGAATAGAGCTTGAATCAAGTGTTGGGTCCTCGGACTACTTGTAACCCTCCTGTAAGTACCGAACACGTCTCAAAAGTCGACGGAATCTTCCTCCATTGCAGAGTACCACATTGAGCTTGAAATGATACAATGGTAGTAGAGAGCTCCAAGAGCAGATGAGATTGGTGCCAGGTCGAGGGACGTCGCTTGCCTGGCCATCATTGCTTTCTGCTAATGGTGAGGAAAAGTCGCATTCGCTTACGAGGGTATATGCGCATTGAATGTATCCATTCTTAGATCGGGGGCAGGGCTCGTCATTCACATGTCAAGCGTGTACTGTATTCCGTGGTAGACCTGGTGCTACGTGCACATGCCCTTCAGCTGATGTCGTGTCGCTCGTGACCTCGCAGACAGTGGCGGGAATATTGTGGCTTGCGTCGATCCCCCGCATTGATGCTCGCACTGCGCAGCCTGCAGATGCTGTCGTCATGTCTCTAGGGTTATGGCATGAGACCCTTACGATAAGATCGCTTTCGATTGAGACTTCGTAGTCCAGCCATGCATCAAGGAGTGCTTCATGAGAGTGTGTCATGACATGCTCATACCGAGAACACTACGGGTCAGTGCCTCCGACTTCTCGGATCGGAGGAAGCGACTATCCGGCCTGGCGACAGCGTGCCTCGGCCAAGCCGTCTTGGCTCGCGAGCTTGAACGGGCATCCGACGAGCTTGACCTGACCTGCGACTTTGGCACAAATCCGTCATCTCTGCAAAATCGCCATCATCCTGGCACAAATGTCACGAGACAGCTGGAATTCGAGTCTCGTGATCCCCATGAAACTCGTACTCCACGGGGAGTCACGCTGGTGTGACGCGCCCCATGCATAGTGGAGGCGACTCCGACTTTACCAACTCTCCGTGCCGCGATTATCTCTAAATACGCCATATCGGAGCCGCCTTGGTGGATCTCGGTATCCAGACCACATGACCAGCCGTGTTCTGTTCCAAGAACACGTCTCGAGTGGACCCCGATTATTGAGCGGAGTTGCTGCCAGACTCCATGCATACGAGATTTTCGCCTCCAGATGCATTGCGCAGCTAAACACTACCGGACTGCCAGCCCTACATCGGTTAGGCCAAGAAAATCCTCCCGACAGTTCGACCAAGCGCTGGGTGCATGGTTCGAGGCTACCGTAGCCGCCTCGTCTGGTTGGCCGAGACCACGCTATCGTGCTCTAGCATGCTTGTTGAGCCTCACGGAGGGCATGGGAACTAATGCACCCCGTTTACCCTGGGGTCTTTCTGCGACTTTGGCGCGGCCAGAAGCAAAATCCTGCACGCTACTCATCTCCCCACCTCTTCGATATGCGCTTGGATTCCCACAGACTGCCCGCTGGTACCAGCTCTTCGGCCGATGTTAGCAACACCGAGCACCGGAGTCGCGATATTCCAGAATCCTTCTACCACCATACTGCAAACAGTTGGATGCCGTCCGTCTAAGCAATCGCGCATGGAAAGGCTTGTCTGCATACGCGTTGCCAATTGGTGATCGTATTGACCAGCGAAACATCACAGATTCGTTGAGTAATGCGCTGTGCCCGTTTGACGATCAACAGCAGACGAACATCAGTTGATGGTTTGCTCAGCAACCACGTCTATCGAGCAGAGGCGATGAACGGTGTCTGCCTGCATACCAAGATGCATCCCCGCAGAATGAGGTCAGTGGTTCATGGCTTACACGCACCCGACTTGACAGGTCATGACGGCTAAAGGCGACGCTTACCATCTAGTGTCCTATCAGCTAGCTGCTCCTACGCCCCGTCTTCGCCCCGACACGCGACTGTCATCTCACTGTTGGGTGCGTGTGCCAGCAGACTGACCATGTGTGTCACGTACCCGACGATATTTGCCATCGTTTTCCAGCAACACGAACGTGGGACCGCTGGATAACGTTGCGCTAGCTGAATCTCGGCTCCATGATTTCCAAATCTACTAGAATTGGCTCACGATGATTTGAACGCTATGGCATCCACAGGCCAGCGACGTGCTAGTGGTCAGCGTCTGGTCTGCTCTAGCTCCAACACCATCATGGCTAAGACCACCCACTAAGCTACCCCAGTCGCTTCGGACCTACTGTCGCTAGCCTGCTGGCCAGCCGCGGGACTAGCGCGCTGACCCCATGCTTCCAGTCTCCAGACTAGACAGCTGCCCATGGAGATCCCCAGGCTCGGTGAACAGTTCCCCAAATGTACTTAAAGATGGGCAGCCCGCCTTGGGGTGATAGTCATCCTCATCCGAGTACTCAATCATCTCCCTGGACCTGAGTCTTCCTTCCACACCCATTTTACTTCCACAGACAGTCGCCAATCATGGGTCTGATGTTGAAGAAGCCTGAGGGCGTAGCTGGCTCGACCGCGCCCGCCATCTTGGTCGGCCTGTTCGTTGCCTTTGGTGGTGTTCTGTTTGGGTATGCACGATTGATCCTTTCTCAAGAGTTCTACTAACAAGTATAGTTATGATACCGGTACCATTGGTGGTATTCTTGGAATGCACCACTGGCGACAGCTTTTCAGCACTGGCTACATCAACAAAAAGGACAACATGCTCGATGTCACCGCCGAGCAGACCTCCTTGATCGTCTCTATCCTCTCTGCCGGTACCTTCTTCGGTGCTCTCACCGCAGCACCCACTGCTGATTTCCTCGGTCGCCGCCTCGGTCTCGTTGTCAGCAACATCGTCTTCTGTGTTGGTGTCATTCTCCAGACCGTCGCCACTGCCATCCCCATGTTCGTTGCTGGACGTTTCTTCGCTGGCTACGGAGTTGGTATGATCAGTGCCACCATCCCGCTCTACCAATCCGAGACTGCCCCCAAGTGGATTCGTGGTACCATTGTTGGTTGCTACCAGCTTGCTATTACTATCGGTCTTCTACTCGCTGCTATCGTCAACAACTCCACGAAGGACAGGACTGACACTGGCTCCTACCGTATCCCTATCGCCGTTCAATTCGCTTGGGCTATCATCCTCTTCGTCGGCTGCATCTGGCTTCCTGAGACTCCTCGCTGGTTCATCAAGAAGGGCCGCCCAGAAAAGGCTGCCAAGTCTCTCTCTACCCTTCGCCGCCTCAACGTTGACGACCCGGCTCTTGTTGAGGAGTTGGCTGAGATCACTGCCAACCACGAGTATGAGATGTCTCTTGGCAAGGCCACCTACCTCGACTGCTTCCGTGGTAACTTGGGCAAGCGCCTTTTCACTGGTTGCGCCCTCCAGTCTCTCCAGCAACTCACTGGTGTCAACTTCATCTTCTACTACGGAACATCCTTCTTCCAGAACTCGGGTATCAGCAACCCCTTCGTCGTCACCATGATTACTTCCTGCGTCAACGTCGCCTCCACCTTCCCCGGTCTCTATCTTGTTGAGAAGTGGGGTCGCCGCAACCTTCTCCTCTTCGGCGCTGTCGGTATGGCTGTCTGGTAAGTTCTGACTATACAAAGTGCAAGTGAGACATATACTGACTTTCTGCAGCCAATTCATTGTTGCCATTACCGGTACCGTTGCTGGTATCGACAACCAGGCTGCCCAGCAGGCCTTGATCGCATTCGTCTGCATCTACATCTTCTTCTTCGCCTGCTCATGGGGACCTGTCGCATGGGTTGTGACTGGTGAGATCTTCCCTCTCAAGGTCCGCGCCAAGTCGCTCTCCATGACAACTGCATCCAACTGGCTCCTCAACTTTGCCATCGGATACGCCACCCCCTACATGGTCAACGACGGACCCGGCAACGCCAACATGGGCGCCAAGGTCTTCTTCGTCTGGGGCGGATGCTGCTTCATCTGCATCTTCTTCGTCTGGGCCATGATCTACGAGACCAAGGGTCTTTCCCTCGAGCAGGTCGACGAGCTCTACGGCAAGTGCTCCCAGGCCTGGAAGTCTCCCGGCTTCGTTCCTTCCATCTCCTTCCAGGACGTCCAGGACATGCATGCCGACAACCGCCGTGCCAGCCTTACCGATATCGAGGCTGATGCTTCCCGCAAGAGGAGCGCTACCTACACCGAGTACCCTGAGAAGACTGTTGTCTAAGCATCTACCTTACGGAGTCCACGAAGAGTTATGAGAGATTCCCTACCACACTTGTAAATACCCGACTAGCTGTTTGATTTCGCTTGATAGCGCAGCATTGTATATATCCATCATCTATGAATTATGATACTATCACTTCCATCTACATTACCACTTGCTGTGCTTCCTCTTGCCTTCCACCCGTCTTCAATCTCCATCTTTCGTGTCTATCGGACTCATTCCACCGGAACGAATATAGCTCATAGTCCAGCTCTCAGATAGGCCTCGCCACTTGTGCGCCATTTTCCCAGCATGTCTTTAAGCGACCAACCAGCGTGCGGGCCGTCTCCCAACTGTATCTGCCATCGATGTCCAGCCGGAGACACTCCGCAGCGCCACGCGCGCCTTCCCCAGATCTACCCCAACTCTAGTGCTGCGGCTAAGCTAGCGGCGGACTTGCATCGAGCCGCTTGCAACCTTGATACGCATCAGATACGATGGCTTTTGGTCAGATGTCTGATCAGCGATTGTGATGGATGGCGGAGATGCGCGTAGGTTGTGATTAACAGTGGATGTGGCTTGTCTAGAGATATCAGACTGCCTAGGTATGTTGGCACGTGGTTGGGTGGTGGCATGTCTCACTGCACATCACGACCCCTCACTGTTTCAGGGTCAACGAACAAGTTACTTTTGATCTGCGAAGGGATTCGCGGCTCGAGGTGATGATCCATGTACTATAGTGCGACTACGGATGCTAGTGCATATTACTGTTTGCAGCAGTCAAGCCAATCACGATGGAAAGTATATCCAGCGGGTGTAGTTGAACTACGACGCTGCGAGCGTGTCCTATATCTTCAAAAGAAGGCTGCTTGATGTTGTTGGTGAGTTTTGAAGCGATTTGCAGCTTGTGTTATAAATAGAATTCAACATCGCCCTGACTTCGTTGTTGGATGGTTGATTATGGACGTCTGATTTCACATACGGAGACAGGCGGTGATACTGGCGCAACAATGGCATCTCCACTCTCTTTTTGACAAGATCAACATAGTATTTAGCTTAAGCTGACACTTGAACATCTTTTGCGTATACTATTGAAGTCACTCGTATGGACTTTTCTCCAAGTTTGACGGCCGTGATGACCTCATCGTAAACATTCTTTCACCTTTCACTCACTCCAACAAACACCAGACAGATGAGACCACAAAAAGCTTGGCAGGGTCCATATCAAACGCACAATTGTGTATGAAATCTCTGATTCGAGCCTTTTGCTTATACACCACCGACGAGCGTTTCGCATCTTCCGAAATCCATACCACACTCAAACGAAAGAACCCTCAGACATGGCTAAGCTCGGCGTCGGATACGAAGTTGAGATTGAGGAATACACCTGGGAACTTGGGACTGGTTTGGACTCCAAGCGCCACTCGCTCAAATGGTCGGAACAAGATTCGGAAGGTAATGGAAAGTCGTGGTCGCTCTCGAATTTCATCTTACCACCCGACCATCGCTTCTCTTACACAGCGGAGAAGAGATATCTTTACTAGTAAGTCTTTCTTTGACACATTCAGATATCTTCTAACCTCGCATGTAGCACGCATGGCGGGATCGATATACGCAATCGATATGGTGAAAGCATGGGTAGACGTACACCGACAGCTGCCGGGAAGACCAAGCTGGAGACACTCCCAATCGCAAGTCTCATCATCACCCAGGGAAGAAACTTCGTGTCCGAACTGTTCTTTTATCATTGGGAGAAGATCACCGGACGCAAGCTCTCGGATATCCTCCTACCCGGGTGGCTCGGTGGTTTTCGTTTCCACCCGGATAGTAGGTACATTGCAGCGTCGTTCTTTGCTCAATCTGAGACCACACGCGGACTACCTTTCCCTTCGAAAGACTTGGACCCAGCCTCGATCGCCCGCTATGTCGCCAAAGTCCGGAAAGACTACTTGCCCGCCAACGCCGGGGACTTACTGTGGCTGATCGATCGATTCTTGAAGTGGACGTTTCCTCGCGGTGACTACAAGCTCGACTTCATTCCGCTTTCCTGCGATCATCCCGACTCAATTTACCAACTCATCAAGACTTTTGGCGAAGAGGGAAGGTACCGACATCACCCTCATTTCCGAACCTTCCTCGCTTTCTCCAAGATGAGTGACATGGGCTCAGATGAGCGCGCTGTCACGAACAACACTCTGGTTATAGCTGCGAAAATCCTTGCAGGGCAATACACGATGAAGCGCAAGAGGGCAGAATTTCGCTTCAACGGCGGGGTAGTATCCGAAACCAGGAGCGTACCTATGCTGAGTGAGGACTGGCCTTCGTACACTGTGTGTCAAGAGGACCCAGAAGAGCTCAAGCAGGACATAGTACTTATTTCGGACTTGACGGACGATGAGGGCTGCGATGGCGAAGAGGAAGACGATGTTGATGGAAAAGATGATAAAAGCAAGTGAAGACGGCGCGATTGCTGAAGGTGGGGTGACTGGAGGTTCGAACTGATGAAGGAAAAAAGATGACAAAGTTGGAAGAGGGTGGAGCAAGACTTACGGCCTCTAAAAGTGCCCATTGTATGGGTTCGCTATGCCGCATTGGTCTCAGTCATTTTGGTGCTCAAGAAGCGACAGTGAGTAACGGAAAATGTTGAAATGGCTTATAATTACTTGGGTTTGATATACGTGGCACGTCCTTGGAGAGTTTCCTGTAACGACGTTTCTCACATTGTTGTGACGGCATCGCACTTTCTTACGACCCTAATCTTCTTCCCCATCATCAAAAATCCCACATACCTCCAGCTGAGGATAAGCCGCATTCCACTCTTTCAAAATCTCCTTCGCCTCATCATAGTCCATATTAGACCAAATCCCCATAATAGCCAATCTTGTGATATCCCTCGCAATCCTATACTCGGGCGTATAGGCCCACTTGCAATAGTCCTCACCAGCAGCATCCTCAAACGACTTCTTTACGGCCGCAAGATCGAAGTCTTCTGGTATGTCGTTGGCATCAGCCTCTTCCGGTTCGTCATCGCTCTCTTCGAAATTCCATAGCCAGTATGGGGATCGGCAGTTCATGAAGGTGGGGGCGAAGACGGTCTCATCCCAGTCTAAGATTGCGGAGAGGGTAGCGGTGGTGGGAGAGGTGATGTGGATGAGCATGTTGCGTGGCTCTAGATCCATGTGTGTGAGTGCGTAGATGTTGTCGTTAAGGAAGCCAAGCGTGTGTAGATGCTGTATGATGGCTGTAAACGGTTTCCAAGGGTTCAGAAATTTGCGATTGAGGGTTAGGTCGAACGCTCGTTGACGAGCGAATTGTGACATGAGGAATTCTTGGACTGTTTGAGGGGTAGCTGCCACGAAGGGCTCATTGGTTTGGCGAAACGCATTTCGTGGTGGGCATTGTAATCGCAGTAGCTGCGCTTCTGATGATCCAGCGAGAATGCTGTCTGGGTTCAGTGTGCCAGGAGATGGCGACTGGATCTTGCTCATCTCCTTCAGTGCAGAGCCTAGATCTCTCGCGAAGGAGATGCGCTGCTGCGTGTTGAGCTCGGAATAGACGTCGATTACTGACTTCCCCGGAACACGTGGCTGGATCGTGTATCGGCTTCCAATTGGGTTCTCAGTTGAGAAGCTGAAAGTCTTGATCTTGGGTTTTGGGATGCTCGTCGCTGCAAGAAACTTGAGGATGGAAACTTCGTGTTCAACCCACGCATGCTCCATGCGCGGTATACGCAGCACATAGTCTCTGAGCTCCGTCTTGCGTAACATACCGGGACAAAACGTTCGAAGAAACCAGCGTACCTGCCGCTCAACCCAGCTAGCTTGATATCGAGACCCGTCGACCTGGATGTTGATCACGCGGTTGTAAGAGCCACCATCCATACGTGTGATGGTGAAAGAGTCTCTAGAGAGATTCGGCCACTCCTTCTGACATAGCTCGACTACCTTGACCTGGAAAGTTTCGAAGGGCTCATGTTCGAACATTTCAGTAGAGGTAGTTGAAACGTCGGAACTCGCGATAGAAGCCGAGTCATTTTCAGTATCTCGCGCGGGCTCCGTCTGTTCCAAAGGCGTAGCGCTGGGTGACATCTTCGTATCGGACATAACTCCAGACCAATGGAGTGGTGGAGTCTGGTTGGCAAACCCCAATAAAGGAGCAGCGGTGTTCAACGTTATAAGAGGTCCTGTGAGCGTTGTGTGAAATGTAACAGTGCTGGAGGGCGACTTTCACAAAGAGAGTGTGGGTCTCAATTCAATCCGAAAGGTTTCCGTGTGCGAATGAAGCAGCAAGATGAAGAACGAGCGCCAGAGAAAGGCAGTGGTTACACTGCTTTTCAACTCAAGGCCCAATAGCCCGTCCCCTGGGTAGTTAAATACGCCTGGGTACTCTCTAAGTAATCGAGCATAACACACGTATCAATTCACACCAGCACTCAACTGAACAGACTTCCCGACCCTTTTCGACTCTTACTATGGCACGCAAATATGGATCCAAGGTAACACACCACTGCTGGTGTGGACAGACCGGCTGGTGTAGAAAGCACCTGTTACGATGTGAGGCGCACGGAATTGACTACTATGCGAGCGGTGGGTGCCAGGCTTGTGAGGGAGTAGCTGACGCTGCAGACCGAAGAGAGTATAAAGAGCGACAAGATGAGAAGAAACAAGCTGAGGACGCAAAGAGAAAGGAAGAAGATGCCTGGTTCACAAGAACCAAGGGCCGGAAGTAGAGCTTGATAGTAGGCACACGCGCGACTGAGATGGCGACCGCGCGTAGGTTGGGTAGCGGATGCGAACTCCAAGTGGCGTACCCGGATAAATTGAGGATGAAGACTAATTTCCCTGAAATGTTTGTATGTTGGTGTTGGCATGAATGTAGCTTTGCTGTCCGAGACGGGTTAACAAAGAAAGTGAGACAAAGAAAGTGGATTGGATAGAACACGTCCTGGGACGCATTTGGAAGTATTAGTCCTGTTGTCTTTAGCCATAACTGAGTGTTTAGATCTAGGTATGCTGTTTGGTTTGATGTCTTGTCGCTTAGCATGTATGCGGGGTGTGTTGCAGTCGTTTGTGAATTAAGAGAGCAACCGACTGAGCAAAAGAGAGCTCGAATAAGCGAGCATTACACTACTAGCTATTATCACTTTTTAAGACTAGGTCTCTCTCGAAAGCAAAAAAAAGTAATGGGTCTTACCGCGACTCGAACGCGGGGCCTCTCGCAAGCTGTGCTTGGGTTTACCCCTGTGAGGTGTTAGGATGAGAAGGGCGACTTGTGGCACGGTCAACTTACTAAGCGAGAATCATACCACTAGCTGTTGTATGTCAGAATTTGTTGGTCGGAAGACGAATGCTGGTACATACACCATAAGACCATTTTGCTGTTGCAACTGTTGATGGAGGGATGGCCAATTAGTCACAATATAATCTGAGCTCAAACGGTCTGGCCGCATCTCGCAGCCCCGCTCTGCATCAATAACCCACAGCAACTATGAAGTAATTGGTTAAGTCACGGTGGAGCTACGGCTCAGTGTTGAGCGGCTGAGTTCCCACATGTGGGGACCACAACACGAACACGAACGATGGAGGGGTAATCTGACTAGCTTACGGTAGAGACGATGCACACTGATAGTTCTGGAGTGATCTGACCATTAGTCGTTGAGGTGGTCGGAAGCTGAAGTAACTCAGGTTGTTTGACGTGGTACTTTTATACACAATCTCATTTTTGCCACTCCAAACAAGCAGCACACTAAGTTCAATCAACGATGCGTACAACAAGATATACAATAGCCTGGAGATTTACAGGATAATTTCAGAACAAGTTCAGATGCCAAAAGCATCATTTGGCGTATATATTGTTTAAAAAAAAACATCATAGTGAAAACAATGGTAATGCAAGGGTATTCGAGTACGATTGTCGCGGCGGATGCGCTATCGCAAGGGTCGCTGCATCTTCGCCTCGACATCATGGACGCGCTCCTCGGAATCTTGGAAGCGCGCGTACCTTCCAGCACCTCCGTCTACGCCGCATCAACGTCGCAACATCAACCTCCGATGGCGACCACGGCTTTACCTCCACCTTTGCACACGCTGGAAAAGTCATAATCCACCATGGTGCGGTTGCTGGTTCCTGAAGGTGAGTTGCGCGACCAGATGTAGCTCCGGTATCCTAACATGATCCAGGCGAGAGTCAGCATGCCATCACCGGAAGACCACCTGGCGCAATCGCCACACAGCGCGACCTTATCGCATCGCCATGGAGATCCTCAATCGCCGCTGCAGCCGTTACTGGCGGCTTCGCCCTTGTTGGCCGCTCACGACCTGGCGTCTTCCTCAAGTCCGCCGCCTTGATCGGTGCCGTAGACCTCACATTTACCGCCTCGGGAATCTATGGGCGACATGAACTGCACCGGGGCGTCTTCAAGATGGAAGGGATACAGCCCAAGCCGGGTAAGCTATGGGAACGGACAAAGCACTGGACGTGGGAAGATGCGACACTTGGGGGAGGAGTGGTGGGCGCATTTTTGGCACTGAACCCGCGTGCTCTACCCGGCGTCTACGGCTTCGCGCGATTCTTCGGAGCGGCTACAGTTGGGTGTGCGCTTGGCTACAAGGCCGGACAATTCTACATCGTTCGCCTGCCCCCACAACTCCTACAGCTCTTCGATTACACAATAATGGCCAACCGACGAAAAGAGTACGAAAAGTTGCAGGAGAACGAACAAGCGAAAGCATCCCTTTCTCGAATCGGCAAACTCGCGCTCTGGTATCACACGTCTCAGACGATGACTATTCTTCGGAGTCCTCTTCAACTTGGCGGTATCGGAGGGATGGGAGGATTTGGCGGTAGTCCTGGTGGACAGCAGTCACCGCATGGTAGCCCGTTGCATGCATTGAAGGCTGAGATGGACAAAGAGACTGTCTTCCAGACCGAGTTCAAGGAGGGTGAACTTGCAGGACCCGATGTAGAGAACGGCTACCGCGCGTACAAGGACAACCTCAAGTCAAGAGATGCGAGCAAAATACAAGACTGGTTGGAGCAAGTTCGGGAGCTCAAGAACAAGATCGGTTCGGAATGGCAATACGTATGGCAATACCTTGGGCAGAAAGAACACGAGTTCTATCAGCATGCAGAGGAAGATGGAGAGAAGGATCTGCTCCGACGGGAAATCCAGCTGCTGAACAACATGGCCGCTGATATAGTTACCCGATGTGCAATCCTCGAGTACCACGAACGCGATGCCCTGAAGCAACTACGGCAAATCGAGCAAACAGGATCAAGCGTCGAGTCCGATGCAACATCCCAATCCATCACTGCGCCATACGAATCTCCACACGATTCAGCCGAAGTTGCTCAGAGCAACCACCGTGGCCCGCGCATCGCCACCGAGCGAATCCGCACAACCTGGTCAAGACAAAAAGAGTTGTTGCGACACTTCGACCACGCTGCCGCCCGTGCCAGTGAGATATCCGAAGCCGATAGCGGTTTCCACGTCGCTGAGCACCTCAAGCGTTTGAAAGAGGATGCTGATCAGATGCGGAAGAATGTAGAAGCTACAGGGCGTCTGCTGCGACGGTTTGAGGATCGGGTTCGTAAGGCTGATGAGGAGGCGAGAGAAAAACCTCGCCAAAGCGGAGTTGATGAGGATAGTGAGCAGAAACCCACTTGAGATGGAAGTCTGTCGCGCCTGAGTATGTTTTCTCTGTGTCACGAGCCCACGAAGTCAGGCGTTGGAGTTTCTTTTGTTGTATACATCTGCAACGACTCATATTACGAGACTATGGGCCTGTTGGTGTACGTATCCTGCATGGATACGGTGGTCAATTCAAACTCAACAACGTCACGAATTCATCTTGATGGCTCGAATATATTCGCGAGAATACATAGCTAGAAAAGCACAACAAGCCGTGCGAGCTGCGATACCTAGGCAGGAATGATGCTCTCTACGCGAATCCGTGGCCTCGTCTGCGGATGATTCCATCGATGTCGGTGAGGCACTGGAAGGAGCTACTCTTCTTGGAAAGGACAATGTATATCTCTGGGTGCATCAATTCCGTCGAAGCACTATGAAATTCACTTTCGTAGTCGGCTGTCCATGTGTGTCGTAAAAATAGTAAACATCCAGAAGGCCGAATTTTCCATAGCCCGCAAAGAAACCATAGCTATGCTTCATGATAGTGCAGGATACACCCTACAACGCTTTTCAAACGATTTAGTGTATTCGTGCCAGCGCTTCTCGATAATCGCCGTGTGTGAGACGGCGATGGATGACGTAACCATTCGGAACTCGACGCGGAAATCTCTCGCCGCCGCACTTCTAGAAGACTCACTCCGACCACGAAACTCACCACCGCATCGCGTATCCTAATTATCATCCTATACACCTTCTTATATCTCAATAATGCGCTCCGTACGTTCGTCTGCAGCGCGCAGAATCCGCGCATCTCTCACCGAGCCCACCACTTCGCCGTTCCGTACGCGACCAAGCGCAACACCGTGCATGCTCTGCGCACATCGCATACCGCCCCAGACGATATCACGCCGATTTCAGTCTTCATCTTCTAGCTCAAATAAAGTCGAAAAGCCATTCGAGACACAACAATCCTCCACAGCGCAATCATCGCAGGTCCCACAAACACACTACGCCTTCTTCCCCAACTCCTTGCCAAATGGCCCGCCCCCAGGAGGTCCCTTCGCGATCGACCTCTCCGCTCTCAAGAAGGAATTTCTCCAACTACAAGCCCGCGCCCACCCCGATCTACACCCACAAGCCGACAAGAAGCGCGCCGAGGCCCTCTCATCACGCATTAACGAGGCCTACAAAACACTCCAGAACCCGCTTCTAAGAGCACAATACCTGCTATCCTTACGCGGAATAGAGGTAGCGGAAGATGAGACAGCGAAGGTAGAAGACCCGGAGCTGTTGATGGAGGTCCTGGACGCCAGAGAGAGCATAGAGGAGGCGGAAAGCGAAGAAGATCTGGTGGAGATGCGGGAGCGGAATGAAGAGAGGATAGCGGAGAGTACGGAGATAATTGACGAGGCATTTAAGAGGGACGATCTTGAGGCAGCGAAGAGCGAGGCGGTGAAGTTGAGGTATTGGGTCAATATCAAGGAGAGTATTGAGAATTGGGAGAAGGGGGCGCCGGTTGTGCTGCAACATTAGGTGGTGTGGTGGAAGATGGGAAGGCTCTTGTACGGTAACACGACGCGAAATACCGGAACAATTCAGCTATCCATCGGCTATCCATCCCTTCTAAACAGGAACAGTGATGGGGTTCATAACCCCCGCCCCGCCATCAACCCTCAACTCAGCGCCCGTAATATAACTACTGAATCCACTCGCCAGGAACCCCACCGTCCTACCCACCTCCTCCGGCCTACCCGCCCTCTCTAGCCCAATCGTCCTCTTCTGACTCTCTTCCCCTTGTAACGCAGCAGGCGGGAATTGGCCTTGCGCCATCTCCTTGACACCGCAGTCCTTCAGATCAACACCCACATCAATCTGCCCAGCCGTGATGGCATTGATACGCACCCCCGTCCCCTTGAGCACCAAAACGCCAGAGCGCACAACACCAAGCGCGGCATGCGACGCCATAGTAAAAGCAGGAGCCCAACACCCACCATACGTCCCCGCAACACTCGTCACAACAACAATACTCCCATACGGAACATCCTTCGGCGCAGCATTAGGATAACTCCCTTTCGGCGTCGTCTTCTGCATAGCAGCCGGCGCGTACTTGAGCGCGAAGAAAGCCGGCATGGCGTTCGTGTCAAACGCGGCGTACAGATCCTTCGGACCTGTTTGGTTGATAGATGGCGGACCGAGTAGACCTGTAGAAGATGTCCAGACATCGAGGCGGCCCCAGGAGTTCAGCACGTCGTCGATGAGGGCGAGGGTGTCTTCTTCGGAGTTGATCTTGTAGGGGTAGCCGATCACTTTTGTGTTTGGGTATTGCGCGTTTATTGAGTCGGCGAGTTCGGCGTAGGGTTCCGAGGGGAGGGAGGAGCAGGCGTATATGCATGCTGCGCCGTGGGCTGGTGGGGATTGTTAGCAGGGAGCTGAGGATGTGTTTGAGGGGGTGTGATGTACCGGCGAGTTCAGCGACGATTGCTTTGCCTACGGGTTGTGTTGCGCCTGTTACTACGCATACGAAGCCGTACTACATCAGAACGCAATGTTAGCCAATGTTGCGTTTCGTTTCCCAAGATGACAACAACTCACCAATTTCCCATCTGCTCTATACGGCGAAAAATGCTCCGAATCTGTGATACCCGCATCTCTCACTCCACTTCCATTCGTGTTGTTGGCCATGGTCACAAATCTCCACGGGTCTTGGGTATCAAGAATTCGCAATGAACGAAGGACTACGTGAAAAAGAAGGCACGCGCACCAGCGCGTCTATAGGACATCACATCATTGTTAGCTATTGATTGAGAGCTGCTTGCTTGGGTAGGAGGTATTATGTCAGTGTACATATCCACGGGGCGCGGAGATGCGGAGCAGGCGTGCGATTGCTGGCTGGGTTGGCAGCTTATCAGCAGCTTATCGGGCTGCATGGTGGCTTCCGCGGGGCTCTCGTGGGGCAGGGAGAGGCAGGGAAGGGTCTGGGTAGCTTCGTTTACGGACAGCTCCAATAAGTATACGCATGATGGAGATGCAGTTGTGAGGAAGATTTTAAGATGTGCATTTGTGAGCTTTGAAGCTCTGTTGTATAGCATTCACCACCCGATTCTGACAGCCAGTCACCATCATATCCGTACACCTCCCGCCAACGCCCTTCAAGATGCTTAAACCCCTGGTATCTGCCTCACAACGCCGCCAATGCCTGCTTCCCATGACACACTCTATGCCGTCTTCGCTTTATCATCTTCCTGGTTCTTCCTCAGCTGTTCCCTCGGTGGCAGCACGTCAGGCCCAAAGCTGAGCGGGAGCAGCTCGCCCATTGTCCTCACAATCCACTTTCCTTCCTTGTTGAACATAAAGATGGGCGTCTCTAGTGCCAGAAACTCGCGCAGGAATTGTCTGCACATTCCGCACGGCGAGCAGAAGTCGTCGATGTCGGTTGTAACGCCAACAGCCTTGAAGCTTCCGATGCGGTGGCCTGCGATAACGGCTGTACCCATGGCAACACGCTCAGCGCATGTTCCAACTGGGTAAGCCGCGTTTTCTACGTTTGCGCCGATTATAGTGTGCGCGGCGGATGTGTCGGTTGCGGAGGAGGTGGTCAGGAGGAGGGATGCGCCGACGCGGAAGAGGGAGTATGGGCCTGATCAAACATTCTGTTAGTACCAATCTCCAACCAAAATATCCTCAACACCCTCTACCATCATACGCTGCGTAGTAAAAGCCTGAAAAACATACAGTAAGCCCTCGCCCTAGCATCAAAGCATTGCTCGCCCAAAACCTGCAGCTCCTGCGCCGAAACGCCATGGATCAACCCATCCTTCTCGGTCACAGCTTCACCAGGGCTGAACTTTGGTACGGCGGTTGTTGACATGGTGGGGAAAGGAAAGGAAGGAAGAGAAGAGTGCGACGCGACGCGGGGATCATTTGGGGAAACTGGATGACGCCAGCCGAGGTTTGCCAGTGGGGCACTGAGCTATGGCGACAAAGGAAGGTTCGGCCACCTCCGATGCATTACGGAAGACACAAACATCATACAATGTGCTGACTGCTGTCCGATAACAGTTGTGCCAGTGTATGGGTACGAGTCTTGTGGTGCTGCTGATGATAGCAAACCTCGTGTTGCGCCACTATCCTGGCTGCAGTTGTCTCGAGCCCAGTGTTTTGGCTTTAGTAAGCGTCATTGGTTACCTAGCTAAAACTCTTAGGGCTTAGATCCATCGGTTAGCACTAGCGCGTAAAAAGTCGGTACGCATCCTACACGCCCGCGAGTTATTCTGCAGATTTGCCTACCTCTTACACTAGCATTGTAAGCTAATAGTATAATAGCAGACTAAACTCCGCACTCTATTAGTAATAAAGCTAGCTCGCAGCTACACAATTACAGCGGATTGCATAGCTAGCCTTCTATTTTAGATATTCTTACTCTACCTAATAATAAGCTGCGTTAAAATATTATAGAGAGTAATAAGATTAAGAGTAGATTTAGTCTACTACTATAGAGTAAACTTCTATATTTAGAATACATAACTCTTAAGTAATTATAGAATATAGTCTTTAGTCTTCTAGTTAAGTAACTTAGGCGTAGTAATATTATATTACTATTACTATAGGTAGAGTTCTTTAAGTAGACGCTTCTAATATTATAAGTTTTATAACGCAGAATTAAACGTAAACTAAACTAATTAATATTTTATAGACTTAATAATATAAAATTATAAGTCTTACTACTTTAAAATTCTTTTAAGATTACTAGTTAGAAACTTTATATATTACTTAACCTAATAACTATTAATTCTAAGATAGCTATAGACTCTAATACTACTATATTCTATATCTATACGTTTAAATTTATAATTAATAAGTTTTATATAGTTCTTAGCCTACTTATAAATATAAGTTATAATATAAATAATAAGCTCTTCTACTAGCTTAAACTAGTAGACTCTATTAAAGAAGCTAAACGCATATATATACGTTAGACTATTTACTATTATAGAATAACTAGTAGTTACGCCTAGTTACGCTATACCTAGAATATTAGCTACGCCTTAGATAAGTTAAATATATAGTTTAGCTATTTTCTTAAGGTTACTAAAAAGAAGTATCTAGAAATTATTAATAACGTCTAAGTAGACGTTATTATAGATATAATATTAGATTCTATATTATTAGCTATTTTATCTAACCTACGTAAGTAACTTTTTATTTTACTATTTAGTTTTAGCGTTATTAATATATAAGCTAGTAGTAGAGATATAATTTTACTTATAAATATAAGTAATAAAGATATATTCTTAATATTATAAATAAAGATATCTAGTCTTCTATAGCTACTTTAACTCTACTTAGAAGATATTAAGAAGTCTATTAAGATATATATTAATTACGCCTGTAAATACACTACTAAGAATCTAGTTTTAACTAAAGTAGATAAGTATAACTTTTCTAGTAAGCTCTAAAAGTATTTATAAGATTAAGCTACTCTAGCTATACTTTCTATTAGTTACGCTTTATTAATAACTATAGTATTAGATATTAGGTAGAATAACTATAAAGATAGTACTTTCTACTAGAGTAGACGTTAATCTACTAATATTATTAATTTATACTTTAACTATCTTGCGTACTAGAAAAAGCTAGCTAGTTCTACTTTTAAGTTAGAAACTATAAAAACTATATCTAAGTCTAGATATCTTTCTTTTATAGATCTATTTCTATAGTTTAAGAAAGATAAAGCTAATTATATAAAAGCTAGTAAACTCTTACTTAGATATCTTAGTATAACTAAACTACTTATTCTTCTTATATATAGTTAGCTACTCTTTTACTACACTCTTACGTTATTTAAGCCTCTTACTATTAAATTATTCTTTAAGACCTAGTAATTATTAAATATTAATTTAGATTTAAATTACTTTCTATAGCTCTTTAGATAACCTTATATTTATATAATTAGAGTAGATAGAGATAATAAAGTTATAGTTATATCTTACTATTACTCTAGTTATCTTACCTAAGTAGGTCTGCCTTTAGTTAAGGCTATAACTCTCTTCTTTTATATTTACTAGCTTATTTAGTTTAGCATAGATATAGCGCTTAACTTACTCTAGAATATATCTAGAAACTAGATCTATAAAGAGCTTTATAGTAAGATTATAGTTTTACTCTAGAAGGTACTTTCTATAGACTATAATTTTAGCTATACGTTTACTAGAGTTAAGTAGAAAACTATTAATGCTATAAAAGTATTTATATAAGAGAAAGCTATATATAGAAGAATTAAGAATATAAGCTAACTAAAGACTAAACTAACTTAATTCTTATCTCTAAAGAAGACTATCTATAAAGAGTAAAAGAGAAACTAAAAACTATAGATTATAACTATATTAACTTCTAGTAGCGCTACTATTAAAGGCTATAAGATCTATATTTATGCTATCTAACTAGCTAATACTATTACTTCTAGAAATAACTAAAACTAATATATTCTTAGCTAGAAAGAACTATTACTTAAGATATATAGTAAAGATTACTAGTAGATAATTAGTTCTCTTATACTTCTAGTAGAAGTTCTTAGTAATAGTTCTAAAAAGTGCCTTATATACTATACTAGAGATAGACTTAACGTTTAAAGCTTTAGTAGTAAATTTTAAAATAAAGTTAAGGCTCTTTATAGTAGTTAGTCTAGAACTTATATCTTACTAATTTTAGCTCTTGTAGTGTATACAAAGTTAGATAAAACTAAGAACTAAGAGTTTCTTAAGCACTAGAAGAATATTACTAGAGTTAATATTAATAAGTACCTAATAAACGCTGTTCTAACTAGCATATTAACTACTAATCTACTTACTAGATAATATCTAGCTAATTTCTTTAAGACTACTACTTATTTACTTCTAGTGCTAGTATTAAAGTCTCTATATAAGGCTTTTATAATTACCTATATTATACTTATTAAAAAAAACTACACTTCTATAAATTCTAGTAATATACTATAGTTATTTTTATAGTTTCTTTAAGAGATATATAATTCTATAGATAGAATCTCTTTTAATATAGCTAGCGCTTCTAAGAGTCTATCTTCTATCTATTAAATATTAGCTTAATTCTATTATGCGCTAACCTATTAAAATTATTCTTACCTAAGAACTCTTCTTATAGTTGCGCACTTACTAGAACTTAGAATTACTAAGAGAATATTAATATCTAATATTATAGTTATTACTCTTAGAACTCTAGTAGAAAGTACTAAGAAGATAACTACTATTACTCTAAAGACTATAAACAAGATAAGTAAGAATAGTTACGCTTCTTATAAGGTTAAGAACTTAAATAAGTTTTACAATAGCATTCTAGCGCCTTTTACACTACTAAAATTAGAGTATAACACTAAGATTATTAAGAAGAGCAAGAAGATAGATAATAAATCTAATGTAGGCTAAGAGCTTAGAAAGAGAAAGTATAATAGCAACTCTAATCTTAAAGACAATAATAATAATAATTACAACTTTAACAACACTTAAAGGCTAGAGAAGATAGCCTGTAGAGATTGTGTCTAAGGCGGTAATAATAAGGGACCTAACAATAAGATGCTCTTTAATCTTTAAGGAAGTTAGAAGTCTTAAGTTGTTCTTAGAAATAGTTGTGAGCTGTACGGCGATGATAGACATTGGCTAAGCTTAGAGGCAGGGTTCATACACTAGATAAAAGCAAGAATCATACCACTACACGCTGCGAAAGACCGACGTGAATCTCTAGTAAACTCTGCGTCAAGCGTCTTTGGACGCTTGCAAACCCAAGCATAGCTTGCGAGAGGCCCCGCGTTCGAGTCGCGGTAAGACCCATCTTTTTGCGCTTCTGGAGGCCCTGGCGGGGTCAGAGAGACCAGGATTGGCAGCAGAAACTATTTTTGCATTATTAGGTAGACTAATTAGATAGTTGGAGTGGTGGGTTGACAGATACACATGCTCCCGTCAAGCAAATCAACTCAGTTGTTCAATAACGTGGAAAGACTTAATATGTCTTGTGCGCAGCGATGTGATACTCTATCTCGTGACAGAGAGAATGCCTGCATTGCGGTTATAATCTAGTATTACGTCCATGTTACACTACTAGCATATCAATCTGAAAAACTTCGAACACGCATACACACACGTTGAAAGGCCATGACGAGGATAGCAGTGGCAAGGAATCTACTATATTATCTACGTTCCATTTGACTTCGCAGTGTCCCCCTTCTGATTCTGCGCAACCCCAAATGTAGCTCCACCCTCCTCCATAAACCTCCTCTCCTCCTCTGTACTGGTCCTACCCAAGGCAGCATTTCGATGCGGATACCTACCAAACCGCTCTATTGGATCCCTGTGTTCCTTTGCAGCTTTCTGGTAGTTCTCAATCAACATCTTCGTGCCATTGTACCCGTCCAACCCCTCGAGTTCTTGCGCGAACTCCGCTATTATTTCCTCGGCGAGATCATGGGCGAATAGGTCTTCGGAATGCATGAGGGGCATGTAGAACCAGGTCCTATGCGCGGCAGAGAAACGGAGCGCAGGGTGTTTGTCGGGGCGGCCAATGGGCGATGCGGGCGATAGAAGGTTGCGAACGAGCGCATCGCCCATGCGATCGTAATGCCCATACACGAGGCGCAGCCCTTCGTCTGTGCGGTAGATATTTCGCGGCATTTGGTCTAACAGGAGTGCGAAGCTGAGTGCTGTCCAAGCAGCGTCTTCTCCTGTTGCGCCATCTGCCTTGTTCTCTTCCTCCGCGACGCGCGCAATCTCGTCTAGGAAAGGTTGCGCATTCGCTTCTGGGAACTTTTCTGGGCCAATAGCTTCAAGGGCTTTGCCGCAGATATCTCTACATTGGCCGTCGAGGGCAAGTCGCTCTTCGGGACTGCCTGCGAACCAGCGCTTCGCGATGCTCATGTCAAACTCCTTGCCGCTTGTGTCGACGCCAGGGAACCATATGTCTGTTATCTTTCTGTATAGTGTCTTGTTGAAGATGGCAGGGTCGAGTGAGAAGGTAGAGGTGGACATCGTGCGCGGTAATGTGTGCGGGAGGTTCAGCGATTGGAGATTCGACGGGTGCAGACTCGACAGATACAGGCTGGATGTGAGGAAGCGCAAAGGCGTGCGAGCTGTGAGACGGGTAAGCATATCCTACGATGTCAGTTATGAGATTATACGCGCAAGGCTTTATACGTAGAGCTGAATGGACTCTATGACGCGCCTCGTGAGCTTGTTGCGCGCCTGAATCACGATTCTGGCTGCCTGAAGGAACGATGGATGGGCTCGGTGGCTACGAAGAGCCGACGGGGACGGCTGACTAAAGGACTGCCAAAATTCCGGATCCAGGGTCGCTCGGCTTCCGTCGTGCACTCTGATTACCTGAGACAATCTAATCATCCTGCGCATGTCATCGCAATGGAGGTAGTGTGCAGACAACGACAGCAGTACGCGACCTGTGCTTGGTGGTGAGGACGACGCGACGGATATCGGCCGAGCTTGCGTCGGCGCGCAATCTTGGAAGCACGCGCTACCAGATCTTCCCCAACACCAGAACTCGAAGTCTTGTACACGGACCGAATGCGTCCGAAGTTGGGGAAAAGTCCATGTACTAAACTTGCTCACCCAGCATGGCGCCAGGTCTACTCCGCATTCCCCCTCTTGTTCCACGCATGCAAAGGATAGCCAGCTAGGATTCATCCACCCGAACATGTGGGGAACCTGCATGATGGCACATCAGACACTCTACGCTTCGCGATACGTCGATATACCATGGGCATATCCGCGCATGTCCGGTCATTAAGATAGGCGGATGCTAGACGTACTACTCGCTCGTACTTCTGCTCAAGTCTCCTCTCACATGCTCCTTGAGCGGTACTCTTTCCAAGTAGCCCCACATGTACACCATCACTTTACTCCTGTTATCTGTTTTGGGCTTTATACTGTACACGCGATACAACAACAGACCACCAACTGGAACGAAAGTCGCACCAGGTCCTGCTGGCCTCCCGGTTCTTGGGAATGCACACCAATTAGGCCAGCAACCGCACCAGCAAATCACTGCGTGGGCTCGCGAGTATGGCGAGGTCTACAAAATCCGTCTGGGCTGGAACGACTGGTACATGATTTGTTCTCCCGAAGCATGCAAGGAGATTCTGGATAAACAATCTGCGCATACAAGCTCTCGAACGCAGTTGCCGGTATCTGGAGATGCACTTGGTGGTGGCATGCGATTCTTGTTTATGGAATATGGATCGGAATGGCGGAAGCTGAGAGGCATCAGTCATAAACTTTTGACACCAGCCGTCAGTGCGACGTTCAAGCCCAGTCAGGATTTTGAGGCGAAGATGTTGCTTGAAGAGATACTGAAGGGTGCAGATGCAGCAAAAGGGAATGGAGTTAGCTACAAGGCCATCCGAAGATACACTGTGAGCGTCATCATGACTAGCACGTATGGGCGACGCATTCCAGAATGGGTGAGTAGCGCATTTGAACACATGAGAATATCAATGCTGACATGTGGCAGGATTGCGACGAAGTGCACGGTATCTACGACATAATGAACGACTTCTCCACCATCGCGAAACCAGGGACGTACCTAGCAGACACGCTTCCGTTTCTCGGCAAGCTCCCCCCGCAACTACAATGGTGGCGTAAAGGCGTCAAACCTTACTTTGACAAACAAGCCAATTTGTGGATGTCTTTCTGGAGTACACTCAAGACTCAGATGGAGACCAAACAGGCCCCGGAATGCTTCGTCAAGCAATGTAAGTGATGTCGCTATGAGAACTTCATACGAGATATATTCTAACCCCTTACGCCTATAGTCATCGAGAGCGATTACGAGAAGCAAGGTATCAGTGAACTGCAGGCGGCGTTCCTAGCTGGTAGCATGATCGAAGCGGGCAGTGAGACAACATCCGCGGCACTGAACACTGCTATTCTCTACCTCAGCGCGAACCCGGACGTACGAAAGAGAGCAATCGACGAAATCAGAGGTGTCGTTCCACCCTCCCGGTCACCAACATTCGAAGACGAGCCAAGACTGCCCTATATCCGTGCCATCGTCAAAGAGACTCTACGCTTACGTCCTGTCACCAACATCGGTACGCCACATTACACAACTGCGCCAATAACATACAAAGGTATCCACATACCCGCCAAGTCAGTCGTATGTCTACAACAATACCCGATACACTACGATGCCAATGTATTCGAGGACCCTCATAGCTTCAAACCCGAGCGCTATCTCAACCACCCTCATGGAAGTGGACACTACGCGGCCGGCCCAGCTGCAAGCCGCGATCACTGGGCCTTTGGTGCGGGCCGTAGGATCTGCTCGGGCGTGCACCTGGCCGAGAATAGCATGTTCATCGTGCTAGCCAAGCTGTTATGGGCTTTCGACATCTTGCCGCCGATAGATCAACAGGGAAATGAAGTGCAGGTAGATACCAGCGATGAAGCGTTTGATGCTGTCGGAAGCACGACCATGGCGAAGCCGTACATGGTGAGATGGAAGGTGCGCAGTGAGGAGACTAAGGAGACGATCTCGAGAGAAGTGGCTGAAGCTAGGAGGGATGGATACGTGTTGAGGGGTGTGCGCGTTGGTGAAGAAGGTGTTAGGTTGTAGGCATGATCTGGCTGTCGCGTGCGCCTGTTATTACTTATCTCAACTTTGTTCAGACGTGCTTGCCCTATCCTTATTTCGTCATCGCGCTTGTTCGTTGCCCAGGTGTTTGTCGCGTCCACTTAGACCAGCGTTCTCCCGTCCTGCGCCTCGTTCCTACCTCGCCGTCCCTTCCATCTTTATCGCGACTACCACAACAAGATAGAATCTCACTCCACGTGTTTGTCATGTCGTCACCAAACAACAAGCCCCAAGGTCTTCCGCAGCCACCGCCGACCGTGATGCCTTCGACACCACCTCGACCAGCCTCATTAGGCGATAGCCAATCTTTGCAAGACGACGACAATATGAGCTCTAGCTCAACACCCACCAACTCACGAGGTTCCAACTTCTCTCCAGCCGATTGTCGCACCCTCCAAAAGATTCTCCATGACGTACGCAGCCCTTCACCTCTCTCCGCAACGTCATACTTTGACGAAACACCCGCAAGGAAGCTCAATCTCACTGCGACACCTACTGGTAGCCTCGCGGGAGAGCGGGTCGCCCAGAAGGAGAAGGTGTTCGATTCTGGCGATGAACGAGAGGGAGGCTACGAGGATGAAGATGACAGTATGGAACTGAGCGATGGCGAAGACGCTTTTGGTATAGACGGAAAGGAAGCCGGGGACACAATCGAGGATGTTATGAATCTTCCTGGTAAGACAGCACCACTTGTACCTGTCCAGGACTACAGCGGCTTCTATACCCACGATAAGTCCACGCCTGATGAGCCTAGCAAGCTGCAGCTTCGCCACTCTTCGATCGAAAAAGACTTGAAGGAGCAATGTCGACAGCAGGAATGCGCATCAGCGATTGCTGCAACAGACGGCGTCTTTGACACCGACGCGCTAAACCACGGTGTGTCAAGCCAGGCGTTAGCTATCGATGGGGGCAATGATCTCAAGAATCTCCAAGAAGATATTGGGATGCACCCAGTGGAAGACGAACAGGTGGCCACCGGTACGCTTGGTGTGAGTACCCACCATGGAGAGCTTGATCGATGTATACTAAATATGCAACAGTCCCTTGAAGCCTACAGCGACCAACCTCGAGCGCGCATCTCACCCCGCAACGTCCGCCGTGCGTCTGAAGATGCACTACCAGTGTCAACCTCGTTCATCGCCTTCCCTTCCCCTGCACGCGCCGTCGTGCAAACTCCCAACGGCATACACATCGACTTTGCGCCTTCAGCTACTACACCAGACACGCCTGTGACGAACACTCCTAGTTACTTTGATTGTCGCCAAGTCAAAGACAACACGCCGCACAAGAGCCGCCGCAGTGCCTCTTCGCCGACAGAAATTGTCGACCTAGCACGGGAGGCTAGAGTGGAAGAGGAGGAAGCGGCGGAGCAGAGGGAGCTGATGAATCTAGATCGATTTAGGGACATGGATCTTGCACCGATAGAGACTGTCATGGAGGGCGGACCAGCTGGCGACTTGATCGTGTGCGCAACTCCTGCGAAAACCAGTGACAAAGCCCTCTTTCCCCAAAGCGCATCTGATACCGCGGATTCCGAGATCGAAGAATGGATTGACCTGCAACGCCCACAGTCCAGATTGCCTTCACCACGTCGACCAAACTTGCTTGTCGAGCAGGACGAGGAGAATGATGCCGATGTTGAGGAATCAGATAGTACATCTGATCCCGATCAGCAGCAGCTCGCCGGTCTCCCACGATGCCCTACTTTCATCACTGTCATCAGCATGATACCAGCGGCTATCTTCTGGGCTACTGTTGCATCAATCGTTGACTGCAGTAGCAAAGCATTCGATATGCTCATTGAGAAGTTGACCGGACTGAAGGCGTAGATTAGGTTGGGGCAACCAGAGCTCAATCTGCGATGGTAGAAGTGCGAGTGATACGCTCGAGTATAGTATCCATGATTGTCTCTCGAGAGGATGGAAGCAATAGGAGAGAAGCGCGCGCTGCATGATTGGAATGAAGTATGATATATTAAGTAGATGGCCATGAGAAACACATTGCTTTTCGAGGCCTCGGATCCGCATCCTAACTCTGCCTGTCGCTGTGCAACACCGTTACTATGCGACTCAACGCCACCCAATGCAAATCGTATACACCTTCCTGGACCAACAAACCCTCCGTACTGTCCTATACCACGCTGTTGAAGCGTCCCTTATCAGCTCCAATCATAGTCAAAGACCATGAATAGTTCTTTTTTCGGTCATCTCCATCATCCTCTTCCCCACAGGCCTTGTAATTGAGTAATTGAAAGACACTGCTGAGAAGAGGACGCTAACCGTCACCGAGAATTCCTTTCGCCCTCTTCCCCGTCACCATCAACCTCGTCATCCCCATCGTCGTTGCCGCGGCCGTCGTAATCAGTTAGATCGTCGCTCATGATATGTAGTATCTGGCTGAATGTCCTGCTCTTCCATCGGCCCATGCCTTCCATGAGGTCTGAACAATGTAGCAAAGTACGGCGAGCAGCAAGATAGCCGCCTTCGAGTGCGATGCCCGTTATGCTGAAGCTGCCGCCGCGGTGTATGAAGTTGACGACTTGGGTAGCGTCTCCGAACCCTATGGGCGATTGTGGCGTATCGATGAAACCGAGTTGGCCGACAGAAATCCAGTCTACGAGGTCGAGGAGCTCGATGCAAGAGTCGCTCATGGGCCTATTATCTGTCGGTGGAAGAGCGAAGATATACAGGCCTAGAACGAGGGCGGCGTGGAAGAGTGCTACCACGCTGTGAGGGTTGACGATATCGCTCACTTTGCGGTCAAAGAGCAGCTTGTAGATGTGTGCGGCGTGCAATACACTTCGTCTCGCGCTTGGTGTTTGGCACCACATTGAAATGTCTTCCAGAGCGTTAACGGCAGGTTCGGGACCGGAACGTCCAGCTGCGAGTTCGAAATAGCGTATATTCGCTCCGAGGACCATGCAGGAAGCATGCCAAAGGACGGCGGAATTGAGATCCGCGGTGCGAAGTGCGTCAATTGAAGAGCCAGAAAGATTCACCAGCAAGGGAAGGATATCTCGACTCCGGGCATCTTCGGCGTATATCCGCCAAGGCTCAAGTTGCTTCTGATTTCCTGTCGCGGGAGCAAGCCTGTCATTGCTCTCGTAGATGCGCAGTAACAGGAGAGTCAGTAACGATCGGAAGCTTGATGCGTCGAGCTTGAGGCCTGGGGTCGGATGGAACGATGGTGTTATCCTCTGTGAGTGTATCCTCGCACCGCGCTGTACGAGATGGAACCACTTCGCCGCACTGTTGACATGATAGAGCGAGTAATCTGAGGGCGGCAGAATCTGGACTGTCTCGGGGCGGATCATTGGAGCTGTGGAGAGGTAGCCTGCCCACCAGCAGTCTGCTTCGATAAGACCAAAGATGATGCGTTTGCTGCATTCGACCTTTGACCAAGCCTTCCACTTTGAGTCAATATCGATCATCTCATCCAAGAGAGGATCTATCTTCACGCCCTCGTTGGCAGAGAAAAGACCTTGGCTCTGCGCAAACTACGAATGTCAGTCTGATGTACGAAAGCGTAGTACAAGCGGCTACATACCCCGATAAGCTCTGCATACATCTTCTCGGCTTGCGCAATACGGCTTTTCCGCTGCGTGAACGTTAGCTCATGACTTGCATGATCGATGATTACCACCTACTCCGGTGATAGACGCTAGATTCAAGGCTAGCAAGCTAGTGGCAATGATCCGCATCTGCCGATGTGGCGGATGATCTGTTGTTGGAAGGGTCTGTAGCTCGGCCAACGCGAGTTGTAACACAGCCTTATCAAGGGTCAGTATATGTGAGATGTACAGCTATCGTATTGCTTACCGGGAATGTGCGAGTGACAAACTTGGCTGCACCTGCGGTACCAAGAATGCTCAGGCCGATGAGACACATGCAAAGAAGTAATGGCCGTGGCGCATTCTTTGCAGAGAACGTCGGAATGTGAATAATCGGAAGGGTTGGATGGAAGTAGTACAGATACATCTCTAGAGCGATGTCCAAGATCTCGGCGGGAGGAAATTGTACACCTTCGATGCTCGGACTTCCTGCGGCATCCCCGCTCGAAGATGCAGTGTCGCCATATGATTCAGATCTTGGTGGGTTAGATGCCGGTAAGTTGTGCAAGGCGCTTTGAAGCCTGCCTCTGCACTCCTCGTCTAATCCCCATCGCGAGTTCCGCCGCTCCCTTTCACTCATGGGCGTTTCCATAGCTCCAGAGCCGACCTCCGACAGTATGTTGGTACATTCACACGCTACAAGGTTCTGCCACAGATCGGGCATAAGCCGGGAGGACTTGCGATTCCGGGAGGGCCAACAACTTTGGACTCGCTGGAATCGTTCTCGCGGCACTCTGCTTGCTATTGAAACACTGCTGCCCGATGGACTGGCCTGGTTTTCTGGAAGTGCTTGGAATGCTCCGTGCTCGAAAAAGCCTTCCACGCCTAGGTGATGCGATCCTTGGGGAGTGTTCATGTCGCCCTCGAGCGGAAACAGCCACGTTTGTAA
This sequence comes from Alternaria novae-zelandiae, assembly GCF_023758075.1. Classification (NCBI taxonomy): domain Eukaryota; kingdom Fungi; phylum Ascomycota; class Dothideomycetes; order Pleosporales; family Pleosporaceae; genus Alternaria; species Alternaria novae-zelandiae. Next base: position 1,340,831 of record NW_026056967.1, on the reverse strand, counting down.
CGCGTCCGCAGGAGTGCGATTGGGGACTGGGTTGTTGCTTTGAACAAGTTCGAAAGCCCACTGGTCCAAACTTGAGACATGGCCGGCTGGCGAGAACGAGAGCGCTTCCATAGCTGGGTCGATAGGTGGACCCATACTCTCATGGGGATTTCGATTTGACATCTGGACATTCTCGGCACGAGCAATAATCATAGGCGATGGTGACCGCCAGGGTGTGTCTGCTCCAGGCTCCAGATGTTGGGCCGCGTTGATCAGCGCTTCGATCCGGTCCTCACCGGGTGACGGCGGTTGTAACCGCGATGAAGAATGACGGCCATCCGTGGGAGGTGATAGATGCGCATTGTAGTGGTTATTCACATTGATCTGCGGTATTTGCGACTCTCTCCTCCTGGACATGGGCGAGAAGTTGGAGTCTTCGCGGATCAATGGTGTTCCTGCTGGAGTCGGGCCGTTTACGTTCCGTGAGGCAGATGGTCGTGATGTCTGATTCTCGTCCATGGAGTTGTGTCGGAACTCTTGCTGGTCGTTGGTGTTTTGTTGTTCATTGCTCTTCATCCGGTTCATCGCATTCTGCGCATGGCCTTTGCAGTGCCGAAACAGGACATCGCTATATGAAGAGGTTGGACGCTAGTACGGAGGTTTTTCATTGGGGGCCTCACCTGCGCGAGAAGTGCTTTTTGCATGTCGGGCACTCATAGGGGCGCTCTCGTGTGTCTGAGATGGTGTTTAGCTCACTGCTGATGATGGAGGTTTGAGATGGACGAACGGGACCGCTCGTGCCGCTTCACGTGCTCTACTGGAATCGGGGTCAGTACACTTTCTACACGCGTTCGGCAGCCACGTACACTTGGTGAATGTGCGATCGCACATGCTGCACTGCTTTAACGCCATGTCGCTCGTCGCAAAGATTTGATGTGTTGGCTGATGATCGGAGGACCCTTCGCAGGCCGGAGTCTGCAGGTGCTGTCGGTCGCCAAGCGATCGCGGCTGCGGGGGAAAGCAAGACCATGACTCGGCCTAAGCATTATAGGCTCATCTCAACTCATCTACAAAATGCATATAAACCTGCAATCCTGCTGCTGCAGATTGCGCCGCGCGCACATCTGCGCATCCGAAGACTACAGCTGATCCTTACGTTGGTGGTCCATAGTCGCCGCTTGGAGATACCTCCGGCGCTCGGGACCCTCATCTGATCGCCAAACACCGTACCAGCTCCTAGCACCACCGATCGCTCCGTGCCTCACCACGGCCGTTGGATGATGAGGTAAATGCTCCTTTGAATCGCCCTCAAATTACCAGACTTCTCGAAGGATTTCGTCCTACACCAACCCCGGATCGACTCGCATGTGGGACTATGAGGCGTACGCTAGTGGGGCCTCCCCTGACTGCTGACCGTTGTTGGAATCATCCACTGTCTCATTCGCCTCATTAAGGTGGCTAGTTCTGCTTGATCTGGTGCGTATAATCAATCAATTGCTACTTTGGATATCGGCTAGCTGCGTTTCGTTGCGTCAATCTTCCGCTAGAGGGTCGCACATCAGACAATGGCGTCTCAGATAAGTAATCAACTAATCGACACTGAATCGCTACAAGCACAGCGCCAGGTACTAGCAAGTTTGTGACATGTCTTTGCCTAGCTCGACGAGATTGTGAGGCTGTATAGTATTGGATGTTTGGTCAATACGCAGGGGCATGCAGTTGGCCATGGTTAGATACTCTCTGCCTTCGGCGGTGTATTGAAAACTCCGATATCAGTATTAAAAATAGGCAAGCGAAGCACATCATCTTGAGCAGAGCGGAAAGTCGGAGATCACTCGCACCGATACTTCCAATTTTCAGAACACGAGGATGTCTATGCCACCTTGGCGAACATGTCCAACACTGCGGAATACACCACCAACAATACGCCACCACCAGGTCCAAACCTTAAGATCTTCGCCACATAGCCCTTGTACAACGCTCTGAACCCTTCTTCCCTCGCAACAACCCCCAAGCTCGGCCACGCCCAAGCGTACTTTTGTCTTACACCAGGCGTCTTGGCAACGCTCTGTATACGACTCTTGACAACATCTAGTGGTGTGTTGAACGTCGTCCCGACAACACCGCCTACGAACCCTGCTATGAGGTCGTTCCCCATCTTCTGCCTTCTTGGATTGCTCGAGGTTGCCGGGGCAGGCAGCTGAGCCCGTACCTGGAAGATGCAGCCAAAGTACCCGGCATTCCATACGATATGTCGCCATAACGTGGCCTCAAAGCCGTTGTACAACGCCAATGGACCTTCTTGGCGGACTACCTTGACAAGACAGTCGAGCAGCCCATTGTAGCGTGACGCGGATGTCTTGTCTTGAAGTCGGATCTTGAGGAGCTCGAAGGGAACGACAACAAGAGACTCGGTTGCGCCAGCGCTGGCACCGGTGAGGATGGCGAGAGGTTGGGTCAGGCTTGGGGCTGAGAAGAGGCGTTGATAGAACTGCGTGAAGGAATCATTTGCGGAGAACTTGATAGCACTGTTTTCAATCAGTCGCAATCGACAAAGACATAAATTCGGGTCGTACCGCTTGGGAACCTCCATCAGTATAGGCGCAGTGATGCCACGATATAGTCTTGATGCACCTTCATTGCGAATGATCTTTCGGAAGCAGTCCAGAACGCCATTGTACCCTTCACCATCCATAACTTTGCCATGCTGAAGTTGAATTCGTGTTTTCACTACATCAAGCGGGTACCTATCTACATTCTTAGCACTGTCTTCGGACCTCCGATACCAAGACAATCTCACATTACCAAAATCTCCGATATCCCAGCTACGGCCCCAGCAGCAAACTGATAGCGGAAAGGCAGTGGTGCTGCATCGTTGCCATTGCCAACGGTAACGTTCTTCGTCGCCATGTTGAAAACACGTACTCTCTACTTTCACGCGTTCAGCATGCCGTTACCAACCATGCAGCGCTTCCACCACACTACCAGTACGCCTCCCATCCCCACTACCTCCATCATTCCACATGAACGGCTCTTGCAATATCCAGGCCACATGGCACATGCAGGGCACAATACACCCGCGATATAGCCAAGAGCGTGTCGCGTGAAGGACGTTATAGGGCCCTTAATGTATTAATGTAATTCTAGTTTTATTTGCTAAGGCGCTAGTCTAAAAGTAGATTTTTTTCTCCTATAACGCTACTTATGCGAATAGTAAATATTATAAAGCTATAAAATTAACTTATAACGCTTCTTTTCTACCTTTACCTTTACTAAAATTACTTACTATAGTAATTAATTACTATATTTACTAACGCTAGCTACTACTTAATTTTTTCTACTATTCTAAAGAAGCGCTACTTAGTATATATTAGCTATAGCTATACTAAAAATAGCTTTTAAAGTAGCGCCTTAAGCTTTATAAGCTTATTAGTATAAAACTTAGAAAAGCTAAAGACTAAAATATTAGCAACTTTATACTATTACTTAAGTAAATTATATACTATTATTAAGCTTCTTAAATAAGAAGATAGCTACCTTTATCTTAAGTACGCGTTTTATTTACTTTTTTTCTCTATAGTATAAATTATAAGGTTTCTTAAAAAATAAAGCTATATAATAAATAATCTTATATTTAAGAAGTAGAAGAAGAACTAAAAAAGTAAAATAAGCTACTTAAGTATTAGTAATAATAAAAGAATAGTAGTTAAAGTAGTTAAAGAAGATTATTATACTTATAATTATAATAAAGAGGTAGAAAAAGTAATAGTAGAAAAGCTCTTATATATAAGCTAGTTAGGCTTTATATTTAGTTTTATAAAATAAGCTATCTCTACTTTATAAGCTATTATAAAACTTATTATAATAACTTATTACGTATTTATTATAAAGTTATCTTTTACTACTATAAGTATATATAAAGATAACTACTTTAGATAAACAGCTTAGTAAACTACTATTACTAAATATCTTCTTTTTTAATGTATATAACTAAAGTACTCTTATAAAAAGACTTCTTAGGCTTAAGCGCGAAAGACAGAGAAGGACGTTGTGGGGTGCATACTGATGGCGCATGTGGGGCCAGGCGTTCCGGTGAGATGTGGGGCCTACGCGAAACGTCACTTCGCTGACAATCGACACGCGGCTCAGGAAATTTCGGTGGCTGACTCTCGGACAGTTGCGTCCCAATGCGTCGGAAGAATCGGACCTCGGAGATGAGGTGTCTGAATCATGTGAGGACGTGTGTGCTCGCGCTTGGTACCCTAGTTGTTTGTTTTCGGACGCGTCTTCGCAATGGGGATTTGGAATACTGGGTACGCGACTACCTACGCCACCGTCTACGCGACTACCTTCTTCTCTCTCAGCTCTCTGATCCCAGCTTCGTCGTACCCCAGTACGTCCCTCAATATCTCATCCGTATGCTGACCCAACAATGGCGGCGGGCTCCTGATCCGCGGCTCTGCTCTCGAATATTTGACCGGATGATTGACAAGCTTCACCTTGCCTACAGCAGGGTGCTCAACCTCTTCGATCATATTGCGCGCAAGAACGTGCTCGTGCTCGACCGTGCCCTTGATGTCGTTGACAGCCGCGTATGGCATGCCGCTTCCCTCGAAGATTTCCAACCATTCCTGCGTTGTCTTGGTCATAAGCTCGGCCTCTACGAGCGTGTCGATCTCGGTACGGTGCTTGACGCGGAGCGCGTTGGTGAGGAAGCGGGGATCGGTTTTCCATTCTGGACGCTGTAGCTTGTCGCAGAGGATGCCGTATAGGCGGTCGTTGCAGCCGCCGACTGCTATGTTGGTGTCTTTCGTCTTGTAGGCTCGGTAGGGTACTACTGTTGCTGTGGTGGCGTCAGCATCATCATTCTGACACATGGCTCATGTATGCGCTTACCATGTGCAGTTCCCCATCGTCCGCTATCGCCCTTCCCTGTCACCAGCGCACTGCTGGCGATGTTCGCTAATCCCGAGACCTGCACGTCGCTCAAACTCGCGTCGATCCACTGACCTAAGCCGGTCTCTTTCCGCGAATACAACGCTGCTTGTATGCCGATCGCAGTGTACATCCCGGTCATGATGTCCGTCACCGCTACGCCGACCTTGACTGGGGGCCCGTCGCGCTCGCCAGTGATGTGCATTAAGCCCATCTCAGCCTCGACCATAACATCGTAGCCCGCGCGGTCGCGGTATGGCCCAGTTTGCCCATAGCCGGTGACAGACGCGTATATCAGGGAGGGATTGAGCTTCGCAAGCGTCGCGTAGTCGAGCTGGTACTTTGCGAGTGATCCGGGGAGGTAGTTTTCGACGAGGACATCGCATTCTTGGGCTAGTCTATGGAGGATGGAGATACCGGTGGGGTTGTTGAAAGCGAGTCCGACAGACTTCTTGTTGCGATTCACCTGCATCATGTTAGCAGTATGAACGACATATTCGTGCGGCAAGTCCTACAGAAAGATAATATGCGCTTTCGCCAGGGAATTGGCGTTCGATACCATCGGTATAGGGCGCATCTGGTGGACCCCAGGACCTCGTGTCGTCGCCTCTTGTAGGGTGCTCGATCTTGATAACGTCCGCTCTGAACGCTCATCAGCATATGTGATACATAAGTATACAGTTATTGCATACCCCAGATCTCCAAGAATCTGTGTACAGTATGGCTACATGATGTTAGCGACCATGAGCCTCCGGCGAGGAAACATCTACGTACTCCTGCAAGTACCCGCGTCATATCCAATACTTTGATGCCAGCCAAAGGTAGTTTCTCAACCATCTGCTTGTCTACGTCGCTCTTGGTTGCAATGTTCCTCCTCCATGTTTGCGACATTCGACTCGCGATCCGATTAGCCGCATGTCCAAAGTGCACGCGTTGAGCCGCTTTCGCGACAGCTCCAAAAGAATACGACATGGTCTTACTCCAGACCTGCGATGCCAACACACAGTCATGTTAAAGGACGCGAGCATAACTTCTTGAAATTCCTGCCCCACATGACGCTTGTGGGGTCGGCAAAGGGTATGGAGTGTGAATGCACAGACGTTTCTAGTTCGCTATGCCAAAGCTTGCGATGCTCATTGTATGGAATTGGGATTATCGTGTACATGTAATTACAAGAAATGCAAAACTACATCGCTGAAACGCCAACAGCAATCAAGACCGTGAACCCAAAGAAGCTATCATGCATGAACGCCGTTCGTCCCGTTGGTCTTTGACTCAGGGCTCAAGTATTGCTTGAGCTCCTCCGCGTGAACACCATCCGTATCACTGGTGTTTGCGCCATGTGAGAAGCCACCAAAGTAATATGGTGCAAGTCTCTTCTTCTCAGCGATCTTGTCGTCTTTGATCCGGGCAAGCAACTCCTGGGCTCTCTTGTTGGCGGAGAAACGGTCTGGAAGAGCATCCCAGACCTTGTAATCGGTACCGTGGGTCTCGATTGTTCCGCAGCCTTTGCGAGCGTACTCGGTAAAGAGGAATAGACGGCTCGATTCGACCATGATGGTCAATTGTTCTGAGAGGCTGTTAGTACGTATTCGACCACTCGGCGATGCGGTTAGCTTACCAGTCAGTATCTTCTCGGGCTGGCTCTCGTGTATCCGCATGCCGTGCTGATATCCCTCATGGAATCCACCGTGAGGCGTGTGGCCACCCTCGAAACTACCACCGCCGGGCTGGAAGTCGTCGCTTCGTCCAAGACCTTGTCCGTATAAACAGGCAAGGAACTCTGACGCGGAATTGCGGTGGAAGTATGGTAACCGGAATGTATTGGTCGCAACATCCCATCTCGGGCCGAACCAGAGGAAGTCTGCGAGTGGTGTCATGGGATCGCGTGACTTAGCTGTGAGCACTGTGAAGATCGAAGGATCAGTGTGGTCGATAGATGTGCTGTTCTGTGACGAGAACTTCGTCAGATCGTATTTGTACGGTACGACATTGCCGTGCCATGCGACAAGGTCGAAGGGGCTGTGGTCTTGTTGGATCGCGACGAGCTGACCGTTCGTCTTGTTGACAATCTGCCAATCGACGTGCAGATCATCATCGATAGCAGCTACCGGGTAGAGAAAATCGCGAGGATTGGCAAGACCGTGGCCGCCTAGTGGGCCGAGATCAGGAAGCTCCCACATAGAGCCCCATACTTCTGTGATGTAGCCACGCGCCACTGGCGTACCCGGTGCTAGATTGAGGCAGAAGCGGATGCCGCGCTGGATGACACAGATCTCACCGGGCTGTAGGAAAATCTTGCCCATCTCTGTCTTGATATCTAGATTACCCTGTTGGGCACAGATGAGGAAGTCACCGTCGGTATTGCAGAACGCTCGCTGCTCCATACTAGAGTTAATCATATACACGTATAGCGCAAGACCCTCCTTGATGTTTGGGTCTCCGCTACCGCAGAGAGTATGCAGGCCATCCGCGAAGTCAATCTTCTCGTCGTCTTTTGGCAGTGGGAACGGACGCCATTCTGCTTGCTCGGGAAGCGTGTCGACCTTGGGATTGATGGACAAGAAGCAGTTTGTGATGTTGGACTTTGTCTCGATAGGAACGTAACCCTCTGTCACACGTTAGCCAATGTCTGCGAGAACTTGCCGCAATACGTACTGTGAGCAGCCGCTGGTCGACACCGGTACATATAAGTGCTGAAGTTGTGTGCACGTGGAGCTGCGAACGCTGAATACGTAATGCCTTCAGTGTAAAGTCCAAACCGGACTTCTTGGGGGTTGTTCTGAGCGACAGGTAGAGTGCCAGGAATGACCTCAGACTGATGTCGGTTTCCCCATCCTGCTTGGTAGTCGTAAGGATCGTTTGCACGCGTTGGCTTCAGTCTTTGGAGATCGGTGAAGTGAAATGCCTTTTGGGGGTCGGTAACGAGCTGGCGTTCTTTGAAGTCTTGCATGGTGTCTAGCGTATGACGATGATTGTAGGAGTGATCTAGCTTACCATGTAAAGATTTCAGCCTTATATTGGAGTATCCATGGCCGTGGAATGCTAGGCCGACATCTGCCGCACTTGGGTGGTCCGGCCTGCGCATCGTATGTGGTGGCGGGGCCCGACCCTGATAATAGCGGGGTTTCCGTTTCGGTAACTGGGCTACGGGAGCTGTGAGAGGCCCACATAGTGGCCGCGACCGGGTTAGTGGAACTCGTCAGATGAAAGTATGATAGCCTTTCCCACATGGAGGTCATGGTAATGTGGACGTGGCGCACTTGCGGGGTTCTTCATTGCTTCTGAGAAGAGCACCAATCGAGAATATAGTGCTGACTCAGATGAACCAGTCAGAATGTGGTTCTCCCTCATATCTACGCATGGCGATTGTTGTTCCCTGATGAATGACATGGATGTGATCTATTTGGATGCAGCTAAGACCTCGTCCACCATGAGTCCACATGAGCCTAGATAGTTCTTTGCATCGCACAATGAGCTCAGCTCTTCGCCGGAGATCTTATCGGTAATCTCGGGTCGTGTCTGTAGAGCTTCCAACAAGCTGGTGTCGTTCTCAATGCTTTCTTTGCATGCCTCGTAGACAACGTCGTGAGCTTTTGACCGACCGACGTGCGGAGCAAGACCCATCATGACAGCTTCTGCGACAATAAGACCTCTAGTGGAGTATAGGTTCGTGAGCATCTGCTTCGAATTGACTACCAGACCAGAGAGCGCAAAGTCAGCTTGGTACAGCGCTCCGACAGCCATAACGAAGCTCTCCGGGACGGCCACCCATTCGAGATGCCATGGACCGGAAGCACGCTCGAAGTCCGATACCATGCCATCCAGCACCAAGCCAGCATTCGATCGCAGGACCTTCGATGCGGCTAAGATGACCTCGCTCGAGATGGGATTTCGCTTCTGAGGCATAGTTGAGGAAGCACCGCGGTGTGGTACAAAGGGCTCTGACACTTCCGAGAGCTCATTGGAAGACATGATGATAATGTCTAGGGCAAGCTTGCCGAGGGTACCACCAACAAGGGCGAGATAGTTGGTGATCTCTGCAACACCATCTCGGGCGACGTGCCAGGTGATCGGAGGATCTGTCAGACCCAGGTCTCTTGCCATTTCCTTTCGAACACGAATGCCATCATCGCCCGAACCTAGTGAAGCCAAAGAACCTGCGGCGCCTCCGAACTGTACCATCAAGGCGCGAGGTTTGAGCTGCTCAAGACGCTCGAGATGTCGTTGAAACCCAGATAGCCAAATAGCGCACTTGTGGCCAAAAGTGATAGGAAGAGCATGTTGAAGATGGGTGCGACCAGCCATGGGCGTATCCCGGTGCTTTCTTGACAGGTCTTCGAGGTTTTTGATGACGGAGCGGAGTGTGCGCTCAACGATCTCGAGGCCCTCCTTCATCTGCAGAATGCTTGCCAGATCCATAATGTCCTGTGTTGTTGCTCCCCAATGCACGTATCGCCCAGCCTCCTCACCGCACGATGCAGAGAGCTGTCGCACCAAAGGAAAGATGGGGTAGCCGACGATTTCAGTTTCGTTGCGTAGCCTATCGTAGTCCAGTTCGACTTCGCGAGCTTTGGCCGTCACAATCTCTCCGATATGAGATGGTATGACATTGCATTTTGATTGTGCTCTTGCCAAAGCAGTCTCAGCATCAACGCATCGATTGATATACGCTTTGTCGTCGAAGACCTTTCTGATCTCATCGGTTCCAAACAGCGTACGGAAGATTACTGAGTCGATAGCGCTCACGCTGCCGAGAGATCGCCGTTGGAGACGAAGGGTGGTTTGCCGGGGGATGGCACGCAGTGGGACGCGTCGAAACAGGAACATGATGTGTGTTGCAGTGGGTGCAGCACCTCAATGAGTTACGAAGGGGAGGTGAAGCCCCAAAAGGAGCTCCAGCACTATGCAAGACATAGTGGCCTTGAAGCGGTGGACGTGTGGGACGCGGGTGCAGCCAGCATCCATGGATCGTGTGGGGAAGACAATGCCGGCCTCCAAGCTCGGAAGCGGCCAGCCTCTGCACTCCACGCTAGCGATTGGAAGTGGCTAGACTCTTTGTACACGTGACGCACGCGACACTTTCGTGATTTGCATCATCAATGCTTAAAACATTTCTACGGAACTACGACTCTCGAACGAACAACGAAGCAACACCTAAGCCGGTACTCGCGCACATGCTGACAATACCCATCTCCTTGTCCTGGCGTAGCAGCTCGCCGAACAATGTGGCAGTCTGCCGTGCCCCGGTCGCGCCGGTGGGATGCCCAAGAGCTATCGCACCGCCATTCGGATTGACCTTGTCCTCATCGAGACCCAGCTCCCGAATGCACGCAATGGTCTGGCTTGCGAACGCCTCGTTGAGCTCAATGATGTCAACGTCTTTTAGCCCAACGCCTGTCCACTTCAGCAATGCTGGTATGGCGTATATCGGGCTAATGCCCATCTCGTCGGGGGCGCAACCCTTGACCTGGGTGCCAACGAAGCGGCCAAGTGGCTTCAATCCACGTTCTTCAGCCCACGAACGTCGGGCGAGTATGGTAGAGGATGCGCCATCCGATATTTGGGATCTGAAAGGTCAGCTTTGCGAGGACTTTGAGTCATGTCTACTTACGAGTTGCCTGCGGTACTCTTGCCGCTCTCGCCGAACACAGGCTTGAGCGTCGACACTTTCTCAAAGGTCAACCCATGCCGAATGCCGTCGTCCTTGTTGACTTCGTGCCCTGCAGGCTGGCCTGTTGCCTCGTCCATCCTCTGAACCGTTACGGGCTCGATCTCCCAATCAAAGCGACCTTCCTTTTGGGCGCGACTTGCGCGCCCATGACTTCGCACCGCATATTCATCTTGCGACTTCCTGTCAACCTTGTATCTTTCCGCTACGTTCTCAGACGTGATTCCCATAGGCATAAGACAGTCGCGCGCATCTTTGACGGTCGACCCAAGCAGCGTGGGTGAGACATCGGCTGGGATGCCCCGCGAGCTGTAGTTTCTCGACATGCTCTCTACACCGCCAGCCAGCCCCACGTCAATCTGACCCACCATGATCGAGTGTGAGATGTGTGTGATGGCTTGTAGACTGCTCGAGCATTGCCGATTGACTGTATGGAAGGTCGTGGAGTTTGAAAAGCCGGCATGATTCAGCGCCATACGTCCTGTCTTCGCGAAGCCCAGTTCGGCGAGTACATTCCCAATCATAACATCGTTCACGTCGACTTTTTCGATGCCAGCTCGCTGTACTGCAGCTTTCATAATCTGTTGTATTCAGCAACAGTGCAGCGCGTTCTCCTGCCGAGACTCACCGGCATCAGGATGTCTTCTGGATGAGCATCTTTGTAACCGCCCTTGAAACTACGATTGATTGGCGACCTGACCGCAGAAAGTAAAACTACATCGTTGGGGCTTTTCTGCAGCACATTGCGCGTGGCTTTGCTAAAGGACGCCATTTTGGCACAACAACTGATAATCTACGCGTCGCATTGGTCCAGGAATGCCTATTGTATGATCTCACAGGGCCGAGAAAGTGCCGCATCGTGGTTGCGGCGAGAGCTGTGGCGGGGCGACGTGTATGTGTGGGGCAGGAGCGAGAGACCCCTCCATGCCGACTCGGGCAACAACGCAATGATGCTTGCCGAATCTAGCTTGCATGCGGACGCGACCATTGACTTTGAACATTTTCACGCGCAAACTGATCTCAACAAGACATTACACGATGGCGCTCCCGAACAAGTACCAGAATGGCAGCATTGACTCCTCTACCAAGGGAGTGTACAGGGCATCGCCCGTCAAGCTCATGATATACGGAAATGGTACGCAGACTGCGGTTGCGAATCGAAAAGAAAACTTACATGTTCGCACAGGAACGAGCAGCCAGCTTTCAGATGTCATTGCCGAGCTCGGTGCTACAAAGGCCTTCATCATCACCGGACGATCTTTATACGAGAAGACTCCCGTGATCAAGAACATTGAGAAGACACTTGGTTCTGCGCATGGTGGTACATTCAGCAAGATCGGACAACACGCGTATGTGGAGAGCTGTTGAAGTATGACAAGCGCAGGCTGACAAGTCCAAGACCGATTCAAGATATCAAAGAAGCCACCGCGCTGATGACAAAGTCCGGATGCGATGTACTCATATCGATAGGCGGTGGCTCACCCATTGACTCAGCCAAAGCCATTGCATACAATATCCACGAGGAGACCGGAAAGTGGATTCCTAGTATCGCCGTACCAACAACACTGAGTGTAGCTGAGACGACGCAAAACGCTGGCTTCACCACCGAAGAAAAGCACAAGATCGCCGTGAGCAACCCAGAACTTGTACCCAAGGGTAAGCACGATGTCGGATGGTCGGAGAGACTCAGGCTAATCAAATTCAGCTGTGGTATACGATGGTGAACTTGCTGTATACACACCCTTGAACCTCTGGACAAGCACAGGAGTAAGTTCATCATCTCCCCAGGCGATGAAGTCTCTGACACACTGGCAGATTCGATCACTGGACCACGCAGTGGAGCTGATGTACCACCCTCTCGCTGCTGAGATCCCGACAAAACGCATGTCTTTGGAAGCTATCAAGGATCTCTTCACATACCTACCACAATCGAAGGCCAACCCCAATGACGCCGAAGTGCGAACCAAGCTTTTCGTTGCTTGTTACTCGTCACTCTTCCCCTTCCTGTACACTGGCGGAGTCGGCCTCAGTCACAGCATCGGCCATGCGATTGGTGCAACATACAGCATTCCGCATGGTATCACCAGCTGCCTCAGTCTCGCACCGACGGTACACTTCAAGGCGAGCAACCCAGAGGAAGCGAAGCAAATCGCTAGGATCATCCCATACATCGGGAAGCAAAGTACTGGCAGCGACGAGAAGGATTCCCACGTCGTTGCTGACGCCATTGCTGGACTGGTCGAAGAACTGGGACACAAGACCACATTGACAGCTGTAAGTAGCTGAAGCATGCCGAGGAGGCCATTGCTAACGTCCAATAGTACAATGTGCCGACTGGTGATGCGGAAGAAGAGGCTATCGCATCGCGTGCGCTACACAGCAAAGACCACAAGGACTTCGCTAGCTGTACGTTATCGCGCCCGTCCTCCGAAAATCCTCTAGCTAACATACGCTGCAGTGAAGCAAATCGTGCACGATCTATACTAATCGACTCGATGAGTTTGTCATGTAGCGTCCATAGTAATACATATCTACCAACTCTTCAATACAGACATCCCAAATGTGCCCGCAGCCCGTCAATGACCACCAGCCTTACTTACACTCGTTGGCGCGTCAGCACGTGAGCCAGCCATCGTGGCTCGGCCTTGGAAATGTTTTCCACGTTGCCTTTTTCCGCGTGCCGGTTGGCCCAATGAACGTGCGTTTTGGCCGCAACCTCCGCATCTTGGCCGGCTAAGTCCTCATCCACCTCCGATTGTGGAGCTTTGCTCTTACCCGCCATCGGCACGGCATTTGCATCGGTCTGACCCAATCGGTTATTTGCTGTCATGCATGCCCTCGTGGTGCTCGTGTGGGGAGCGTCATCTCCGCTGTTCACCACAATTCTACACCAGATCTTTGTGCACTGAGGTTTGTGGAGAGTCTGACGCTTCGATCTGGTGTCGATTGAGCTGAGCTTACACTCTGGGAATCGGACAACGTCATTAACGACCTTTGTGCCATCTCAAGCTGAGCCAAGCGATCCGAAACCCATCGTTCCGATTTCACTTCCTCGGTACTTCGCGACTCACGACTACGAACCTCACGATGCAACGTTCTCTCCTTTTCTCGGCGCGCCGGCGCGGCCCAGCGACGGGCATGCGATTCTTCTCTGCCAGCGCGTCTCGGCCAGCCATCAACAAGATCGTCTCCTCCGCACAAGAAGCTATCAAGGACATGAAGTCCGATTCCACAGTTCTGGTCGGTGGATTCGGCTTCTCTGGAGTCCCCAACACCCTCATCAACGCTCTACGCGACCGAAGCGACCTTACAAACTTCACAGTGGTCAGCAACAACGCCGGTATGCCAGGTGTCGGGCTTGGACAGCTTCTGGAGACGAAGCAGATCGGCACGATGATTGCGAGTTACATCGGAGACAACAAGGTGTTTGAGCAAATGTACCTGAAGGGTCAATTGAGTCTGCAGTTGACCCCTCAGGGGACCATCGCAGAGAAGTGCGCTGCTGGTGCTGCGGGTGTACCGGCTTTCTACACACCAGCAGCTTATGGAACAATAGGTATGCGATCTACACTTTGGGATGAAAAGGGCAAGACACAGCTAACACCCTCCAGTGCAAACCGGCGAACTCCCTGTACGATACAACACCGACGGCACCATTGCGAAGATGGCCCCTCCCAAAGAAACCCGCGAGTTCAACGGCAAATCCTACGTCATGGAAGAAGCCATCTTCGGTGACTACGCCTTCGTCAAAGTCGCCAAAGCCGATCGTCTCGGCAACTGCCAGTTCCGCAAAGCACAGAACAACTTCAACGAAGCCATGGGCAAGAACGCGAAGATGACGATTGTCGAGGCCGATGAGATTGTTGAGGATGGAGAGATCGCACCAGAAGACATTCATCTCCAGGGCATATACGTCAAGAGGGTGATCAAGAGCACAGTGGGCAAGGAGATCGAGCGGAAGGTCTTCTGGAAGAGCCCCGAGGAGCAGAAGAAGGCACTGCTGGAGGGTGGTAAGTCCATACGGACAATGACCCGAGAGAGCGTGGCTAATAAAGTACTAGGCTCGACCGAGTCGTCGCAAAAGCGCGAGCGCATCATCAAGCGCGCAGCACAAGAATTGAAGGATGGCATGTATGTCAACCTCGGCATTGGCATGCCGCTGGCAGCACCTGCCTTCCTACCCGAGGGCACCGAGATCGTTTTGGAGTCTGAGAACGGAATTCTGGGTATGGGACGGTATCCCAAGCCTGGGGAGGAGGTAAGAATGCGATAACAGAGGGGTGTTGACAGTGTGACTAATGAGCTCAGGACCCCGATCTCATCAACGCCGGAAAAGAGACCGTTACTCTGATTAAGGGCGCATCAACATTTGGCAGCCACGAGTCTTTCGGCATGATCCGATCAGGCCGGATAGACGTCGCCATGCTGGGTGCCATGCAAGTGAACCAATACGGAGGTTCGTTCCATACTGTTATCATGCATGCCTTTCGTCCCACTAACTATTTCTAGACCTCGCAAACTTCATGCTTCCCGGAAAGGTCAAAGGCATCGGCGGTGCCATGGACCTAGTCGCGAACCCCACACAGACCAAAGTCGTCATCACCATGGAACACGTCGACAAGAAGGGCAACCCCAAGATCCTAAACCAATGCACATTCCCTCTCACAGGACAAAAGTGCGTGAGCACTATCATCACAGACCTGGCAGTATTCGACTGCGATCGCGTCGAAGGTTTGACCCTGAAGGAGCATGCCAAGGGAGTTACCGTGGACGAGATCAGAAGCAAGACGGAGGCGCCGTTCAAAGTCAGTGAGAATCTGAGGGAGATGAGCGTGTAGGAGAGATGAACAAGAAAGATACCAAAGAAGAAATACCAACACTGAGCGCGCAAGCAAACAATCTCTACCCTATGATTTGAAGGTTCGGCTAATCAAAACCTATCTACTACCACCTTCCACAGCATCCAAAAACACATACGCCGGCGCCGGCATATCCTCACTAATATCACCCCAAGCACTCCAATGTTTCCAGACCAAATTCTTCTGCTCAATCTCATCCGCAATCGCAATCGCCATATCCGCGACACTAATCCCCGTCAACCTCCCCTCAAACACATCTTTACCTTCCTGCTGCTCCCCCAGCAACACCATATCATCAACACTAATCTCATACTTGCCCGTCCTCTTCCCCGGACGGTACAAAGCAGACGGCGAAACAAAACTCCAATCAAAGTTCTTCCGGTCTTCGAAAAACATGTACGCCGTTCGCCCCGCTTTAATAAAGTCCGATGCGTTGTCTTTTGCGCGGATTTGTTTCTCGTAGTCTGCTATTACGGTTTTGTCTTCTTCCGTGGTCGTTCCCGAGCTCTCTGCTAATCTGGCTTCGCGGTATCGTCGCAGTGAGGTGCCCATGATACCGAGGCGCTCTTCCATGTATGCAATGTGCGCTAGTGATGTGGAGATGGCGCGGCGGTAGGCGAGGAAGAAGTCTGGGTGGTCGACGCAGGAGACGTTAGTGCCAGGGACGTGGAGGGAGCCTGCGCCGCCGACGAAGACGAAGTACGATGCGGGTCGTAGCTTGTAGGCGAGCAGGATCTTGCGGACGGATTCTAGGAACGGCACTGTTTTGGATCAGTCATTGGATACCGGTATCCCGAACCGGGCGGGACATACTGTACAGCAAAGCCCCTGGACCGGCTGTATGCGGTCCAAACTCGCTGACCAAGACATCGAGGCCTTTAAAAACTTCTGATAGTTCCTCTATCGAGACTTGATCGACATCTACTGGCCTGGGAATGTAGCGCGGATGCTTTCCTACTTTCTCAGGGTTGCGTGATATACCAACGACGGTATGGCCGCGGTTTAGCAACTCGACGGTCAGATAGGAACCGCCAAAACCTGCAGGGCCGATAACACCTATCCGGAGGGGCTTTGGTGACATGGTGGTATAGAACAACGATGAAGGTATTTGTGATTGCGCTCAAATTTGGCACTTGAGTGTGAAGCAGGTGGGTACATGTCGCGTCGCGTTCACATGACTACCATGCTATGTTGTCAAATGCAAGGTTACGCGTGTTCAATGGCAACGATTTCGGAGTGGTACGCCGAGGTTGTTGTATTGGGGAAAGGCAATTGGGGAAGTGAGGGGACGATGTGGGGCTTGAGTAAACACCAAGGGGCGAATGACGCTAGCCGATCCAGCGAGTACATGGAGAGGAACATGATGAGTGTTGTAAAATGAGGCATCCTGAAGGGGAAACAGTATCAGAAAGTTGAATCTACTACTGTCACAAGATAGGGTATCATTTGGAAATATGACGTCGGCAGATAACTACGCATTCATCGGTGAGCATTCTTAGCCAGCACCTTAGTAGGCATTACTAACAATGACAAGGTCTCGGAGCAATGGGCTACGCAATGGCAGCCAACATCCGCAAGAAGATAGACCCATCTTCGACCCTCTACATCAACGACATCAACGCCTCGGCGTGCTCCCGCTTCAAAGCCCAATACTCGTCCCACGGCCCCATAGAAATCGTCGCTACAGCACGCGAAGCAGCAGAAGATGCCAAAGTACTAATCTCCATCGTACCAGGAGGAGAAGATGTAAGGAAAGTGTATCTACATGAGAAAGACGGAGTGATTGCAGCGAAGAAAGACCAAGACAGAGTAATGCTGGAATGCAGCACAATTGACGTGAACACTACGAAAGAAGTAGGCCGAAAGCTGAAGAAAGCGGAAATGGGAACATATATCGACGCCCCCGTATCCGGCGGCGTCCCAGCAGCAGAAGCAGGCACCCTATCGATGCTGATCGGCCACCCACCGCCAGCGCAAACACCAACATCCTCAGCTTCTCCAGACTCTCGAATCACGACGACCCTCACGATGCTTGGCCCACCATCCAAAGCCTTCTACCTGAACACCCTCGGCGCCGGTCTCACCGCCAAGATATGCAACAACTACCTCTCCGGCACCATTCTCCTGGCTACCGCCGAAGCCCTCGCAATAGGCGTATCTCACGGCCTCGACCCCTCCGCTTTATACTCCGTGATCAAGAACAGCACTGGTCAGTCTTGGATGTGCGATCATGTTATGCCCATTCCCAATGTGCAGAAAGAGTATTGGGTACCGAGTAACAGTGGGTATAAACCGGGGTTCAAGACGCAGATGATGCTGAAGGATCTAGGATTGGGTATCGAGAGTGCGGGTCAGGTTGGGGTGAGGCCTAGTATGGCGGAGAGGGCGTTGGAGGTTTGGGAAGAGGCGGCGAAGGACGAGAGGTGTGTGGATAGGGATGGTAGTAGTATATATTTGCATGTTGGAGGTCTTCTACCGAAGGGATACGAAGACAAAGGGAGGAAGAATGAGGATGAAACGTGGGAGTTTGCGGAGTAAGGCTTCTGTCATCTTTAATATACATAGTGGTGTTGCGAATCTTTCCTGATGCACTCATGTAGTCTTCATACCGTCTACTTTCCTTGGAAGAAGTTCTGGAAGACCTCCATAACGGCATCAAATCCAGCCGTCTCTCCCAGCTTGAGTACCCTCTCATCTCTTCCAATTTTTGTTGGATCACCATCTGGAACCCATCTGCTCGTGACACCATCGGCACTAGGCCCATAGACCTTGGCACACAACTTGTCGGTCTTTACAGGCGGCCAAGGATCCTCCCCGTTGACGAATTTGATGAAGTCTTCCCCGTACTCTCGTGCTACCTTCTGCTGCGCATCGTCCAGGTGCTCGTTGTAGTTCTGGAAGAGGTACGATACATCGAGAATGTGGCCTGCTTCGCCCTTGAAGCGACCTTCCCAAGGTATTCCTTCGTTGAAGTGGTAGAGGAAGAACTTCGAGTCGGGTGTGTTGGGCCAGCCTTGGGCAAAGGCACGAGCGGGCGCGTAGAAAGATATCTCGGAACCAAAGCGCAATATTGATAGCATAGCCTCTTCGTCCGGAGTCTCGGGGGTTATCTTGTAGGATGTGAGCAGCTGTTCCGCAACCTCTGGCTTGGTGGACAGTGTGGCGTTGCAGGAGTCGATGAACTTTTGCGCGACGCCTGGCTTGCGAGCATCGAGGCCAAGGTATGCAATGATGTTCGCCTAAAAAGATGAGCCCACATATTTCGAGATTCACGATATGGAACTTACGTCCAGCTTTGACTCTCCGATCATAAAGGCCTTGCACCACTTCCTACCCGGCATCATGAAAGCTGGGCTGTCTTCTTGAGATGAGACGGTAAGGAAATCTGGTGAGCCCGGCATGGTATCTTTGTCGACTGAAGGCAGCATCGGTGCTGTGGGTGGCACCTTCTGCCATAGATCATCCAAGGGTATACTGAGTAGGGCCTTGATACGATCCTCAGGCGACTTGTCCGTCAGGCCAAAAGCTTCGATGGCTTTTTGATACGAGGACTCTGCAACAAAATCTGGGATGGGCTTGAACAGTAGCACAGCTCCTCCAGTACTAAGACAGCGCTTCATCAGCGGCTCCTCCGAGCAGAGCAATACTGTTGCAGACACTGCGTATGTTAGTCGAGCTCTAGTTCAACAGCGTCCAAAACATACGTCCACCGGCGCTCTCTCCGCATACTGTGATCTCATCTGCATCACCTCCGAATCCGCCTATGAACTTCCTGATCCACTGTAGAGCCGTGCGCTGGTCGCGAAAGCCGTTGTTCGCTTTGTATCCTGCTTTGCGCAATTCTTCGGAATTCGCAAACCCTGTGAAACCCAGTCGATAGCTGTATCTGTTAGTAGACGAGGCGTGTTTCAGGTTGTAAGACCCACTTGATGGTAATGCCGATGATGGGCTTTTTCCTCTCGACAGACATCTTCACAATGGGAGCTGGATCATAGTGCGGGTACCAGCTACTCCCAACAGCAAAGCCGCCCCCATGTATGAAGACAAAGACAGGCAACTTCGCGTTGGAATCAATAGCCCCATCCTTGTTGGTCGGCACAGTGATGTTGAGGTTCAGACATTCGAGGTCGGAATGCGTCGGAACCTCTGGGAGTGGCAGGGAGTGCTGAATGAAGCCGAATTCGCGTTCAATGGCACCGACTGGAGATACTGGAGGAGGACTGGTACATTAGTATATGGTGATTGGCGCCACCAATTGACGTACCCAAATTTCGTGGCATCCGTAGTTCCAGATCCATAGCTATCAACGAGCTGGGGTGCAGCCAAGCGATCTTTTAACGAAGCATACTGCAAGCCAAGGAATTGGACTGCGCCATCTACTGGCTTTCCTTCTATTTCACCTAGGTGTTGGTGCTTGAGGGTTTCCGACATGTTGGCTGCTGCGTGGGATGGGATGGTAGGAAGCAAAGGACCGTTCCATAGACTAACGGATTGTTTACTATTGCCTAGTGTCTGCTTGGATTAGCTGAAAGAAGTTGCGCATCCCTGGAGCTGCTTCTCTGGAAGCAGGTACGTTGGGGGCAATGATGGTCCGACAATTACCCCGCACCTGTACCTGCCATTTCAGTAGTGGGGCAATCACCCGCGACCAAACATCGCGTGCGGGATGTGGGGGTACTACAGCGACTGTGCCTCGCATCGATGAGGATATCGTAATTCGCTCGATATCTGAGCTCGGCAATTAGCAAGCATGTGTTCGGCTAGATAGGGTGCTACCTATGTAGATGTACACGTTACACGTAGCCAGTATCTTGCACAGATGACACCAACAATGGAGGCCAGCCTCCCTCATACTGACGCCTTTGTCAGTCTTGCTCTCCTCGATGGCGGTAGCTTTCTAGGAGATCTGAGCCGCTTGCATGCTGGTGAGAGCGGCACATTTCGCATGTACAACTGGGCGTTTTACATCTCGCACCAGGGAAGACACACACTTTGGGATCTTGGGTTGGATGAGGTGCGTAGGCCAATATCGGGTTTGGCTATCTCAATCTTCTTCTGACTAGTTTCTTGAAGGACCGAAGTTGTTATACCCCTTGGGTCAACAAGTTCATGTTGGATATCGTCAATCACGTCGGACCAAGGAGAACTATCGTTCAGCAGTTGGCGCAAAGAGGCGTGGCTGCGGAAGATGTCGATACTGTCTTGTTCAGGTATGGACACAAGGGTGGCGTGAATGAAGTTCGCTGAGCAGCCTGCAGCCACGCTCATTGGGATCATTCGAGGCCTATCAGCGATTTATTTCCAAATGCGATGGCGTACTTTGGTCCCGGAACGAGAGCAGCATGTCAGCCAGGGCATATGAGAGATCCAAGCCTACAGTGGGACGGCCGCTTCTTTGATCCGGAGAACTCGACAGAAAAATGGGATGAGCTACATGGCGTATGGAAGCCCTTTGGCCCGTTCGAAAGAGCACTGGACTACTTCGGAGACGGCAGTTTCTGGATCCTCGATGCACCTGGCCATATGCCTGGTAACTTGGCTGCTGCCGCAAGACTGCAAGATGGCGAGTGGGTAATACTTGGCAGCGATTGTATGTTGTCCTAGGAAATTTCCATTGGCACTCGCTAATCTTGTGCTAGGCTGCCATTCGCGGTACGTTAAATTGATTGCACCAGGCGTTTGCTGACGTGCATGGTGTATACGATCGGGCGTTTACTGACCGGTCAGGGATTTGCTGGACGGCACGCGAACTATTGCGGAGTTCCAAGGCCCAGGGGCAGTGAGCATGTCACTGCATACAGACCTTTCTTCAGCGAAAGAAACAATCGCTAAGATAGGACTGCTTGAAACAAAGTTTGGTGCTCATACAGCGCTCGCACACGATGCTAGCTGGCTGAAGAAGGGCACGGACCAGGTACTCATGTCACTGCTGGACGACGAGATGCGAGTTGCAGCCCAGGAAAAGATACCGTATGATGAGATACCGTAGATGGAGTTTGAGACACGAATCAGATTTAGTAACCGAATGTTGGAGGCCTGACGATCAGTAAACGCGTCGGTGGGTTCGCTACGCGTTTTTTCGTGGCGCGATAGCTGTCAGGTTGGACGCACGAATGTGGAATGCGTCAACGTTGTCTTGCTAGATGTCGATAAAGCAACAAGCCAGACGTGAATTGTTTCGAGGTCGCTTAGAGAAGTAAATGCAGACGTCCATTTTGCTGGGCGATGCTCGCGCATAGTCTATTCCAAGGTTTTGAGTTGCTGTCTCACCCTAGCCAGCACGCTAAAGACGCGCCTACTTGAACACCAACATCATGACGTCTCGCGTCGCAGGGTGCTGTAGCGCCCACACTACAGACAACGCCCCGCCAGTCTTACAAGATATACCGCAACCTAGGAGCCTAAAGCGCGTGGGAGGCAATGGCAATGGAGGAGATGAAAGAGATGTTCAATAGAGAACACGTGTGACGGGAGTGGCCATGGCTCAAGCAAGCAACGCCATCTTGTCACACATTGAAGTCCATCTCCAACATCGCAATCCTCTGACGATACGGGGTCGATGCTTCCACGGCCGCAATTTACAAACCTGCGCCTTTCCAACACACGCTAGAGATATCCCACCACCAAGCGCCACAGGATCGCCTAGTGCTGATTTACTCCACTCAAGTGCCAAGATGCCACGATCGGGGGGCCTGGATCAGCACAACCTCATATACCTAGGTACTTCAATCCTCCACACCTAGCAGACCTTACACTTTAGCCCTTCACAATGGCTCTTCGTGACCTACCATGGGTGACGATACTCTTCTCTGGCGTCATTGCGGCGCTCGCATATGGCGTAATGAGATTGATCCAAGTTCGGCGTTTTTACAAAGATGTTGTACGTTAGCAGTATCCGAGACAGGCTATAATCAAGACAGCACTGACAGTAGATCAGCCCAAACCGCCTCATAGCTTCTTCTTCGGCCATTTGAAACTGCTCGGCGAGACCTTCAAATCGCTACCCAGTGATTGCCATTATCAGGCAGCGGTGGTTACGATCGCCAGGAAGTACAACATGCCAGGTGTCTTCTATCTCGATTTGTGGCCTGCCTCATTTCAGCAAGTTGTGGTGACAGATCCGGATGTTGCACTTGACATGACAGTCATCCGGAATCACCCCAAACATGAAATGGAGGCAACTATGGTCGACCCCTTGATTGGAAGCGGCAACATCGTCACAACAAACGGCGCAAAATGGAAGTATCTCCATAAAATGTTGAGCCCTGCTTTCGCCACTTCGCACATCACCAACATGAGGCCGATGGTTGCTGAGGAGGTTATGAAATTTCGGTCGATTCTTTCCGAGAAAGCTGAATCGGGTGAGGTTTTCAGGTTGGAGGACCATACCCTGTGCATGACGTTTGATGTCATATCGACTATGACCTTTGGCCGATCCCTTGACGCGCAGACCAAAGGTAGCCCTGCTCTGCAGCACTTTGAAAGCATGTGCCGTGCTTTTATGACCACGCGAGAGTCTCTGAACTACATCCGCAACTTTCTCGTCAACCGGACGGTTTTCGCTGAACGCGCAAAGTTTGATGCTATTGTGGAAGGGCTCATCAACGAGAGATTCGAGATAGTCAAACGTAAGAAGCTCAATGGAGTCCCTGCATACTTGAACTTCGTGCGGCTAACACATAGCTGCAGGCGACAAGCTCGATCTCTCGGAGAAGCGAGGACTAGGGATAATGGACCTCATCTTGCGAGACTATATTGCAGAGCGACAGGGTGACGTAAAAGAGCTCGACCCCCAATTCACCAAAGATGCTCTCACACAAGTAAAGACTCTTTTGATCGCTGGACTTGGAACTACGTCGGATACCATCTGTTTCGGAGCTATGCTGCTTAGCGTTCACCCTGAAGTGGTACAAAGGATGCGCGAAGAGCACGACCGTGTTTTCACCCCTGGTATCGAAGCGACGTACGAGATGCTTAAAAAGGAGCCGTATAAGCTGAATGAGCTCACCTATACGAACAACGTCATCAAGGAAGTCCTGAGATTCTATCCGATAGGAAATACCGCACGCAAGGGCATCGATACTCTCACGTATCAGGGTCGCGAATGGCCGACCAAAGGTCGCATGATCTGCCCCGTCCAACTGGCTATGCATATGGATCCAGCGATATTCCCAGGCAAGTGACATCCATCGATCCTTCTTTGTAACACACATCCGGTGGCTAATGCTTCGTCCAGATCCGCTCAAGTTCGACCCAGATCGGTTTACACGAGAAGACCACCCGCGGCACGCCTGGCGTCCGTTCGAGAGAGGACCGCGTGCGTGTCTGGGCCAACCGCTGGCTATGGACGAGTTCGTGATCGTATTCCTGCTGACAATACGCGATTTCGACTTTACTTGCGCGGATCTGAAACCCAACAAGACGCCTCGAGCAGAGTGGAATGATCTGGATCTGACATTCGGTGATCGCGCCTACCAGGAATTTGTTTTCGAGGCCAAACCACGAGATGGCATGCCGATGACCGTTAAGAGGTCCAACTGGCCAAAGTAAGCGCGGCAACGGCTGCCAATTCGGGTCAATAGACGACATCAGTGGCGGTCGCTAGTATGGACTATCCCAGGGCTCCTGCTCCGCAACGCATGTGTGTATGTATTGACTCGGGAGGGGCGGATGGCGGATTGGGGTCGACGTGTCATGGGAAATTAGGAAATGTGCCATGGCTGTCATACGGTCAAGTCTTATTGCCTGATGCACGTTGACAAACTGCCGCGCGACACTGACGGAACCTGGGGTAGTTAACTTCCAAGGTTGGAAGCATGGCTGTTGAGGCATAAGCAAATACCATCAAGGTTCCATCCCGTCTTCCGTCAGCCCACATTGGCGCATCCCTTGCGGATGCTCGGCTGATGCTTATGCGAGACCATCCTGCAATTCCAGTATTTCACCGACGTCTTGTGCGTGTAGTTGCCGTGCCTTGAACTTACCGCTTCTCGGGTGTGGTGCTTACAGTCGTAGATTTACATTCAGCCTGAATGCATAGCCAGGCGCAGCCAATCGGAGGGCGGGGAGATCCACTTAGCGCGAACCCCTCACAGATTTTGCAAGTACCATGGGGCTCCGCATGCGGCTCGGGTACAATCTTGGCTGCCGTATGCCTCTGGGCCAAGCATCGGGAGTGGCTTCGGACACAAGACTGGCTCGGCGCTCGGAAATAAGTGGACTGAAGACCGCTGCTCAACCGCGTGGCCGACGAGACCATGACGTACAGGAATCGTGGGCTGTGGTGTTTACCAACCGCGTGCTGACGCAGGGTCGGTGACTACGGCTATTTACTGTGCTATAAGACATGGAGTGAGGACGACGACGAGCTGCATCCGGACCATCCGAACCAAACCAGACAACCGGCGTCATGTTCACCTCGACGCGTGCGCTGCAAGTGTTGGCCTTCGCTGCAACAGGAGCGTATGCTCAATACGTATTCCCAGACTGCAGCAGTGGACGTTTGAGCAATGAGACCATCTGCGATCCTTCGGCGTGTATGTTCATCCACATTTACACACCATTTCGGCCATACTAATGCTTTCCAGCTCCGCTAGCTCGTGCGAGAAACCTCGTGTCTCTCTACACTCTCGAGGAGAAGATCAACGCTACGAGCAGTGGCTCGCCAGGCGTTGCTCGTCTCGGCATACCACCTTATCAGTGGTGGAACGAGGGTCTTCACGGCATTGCTGGCCCTTACACCAACTTCAGCGATGAGGGAGAGTTTAGCTACTCCACCTCGTTCCCCCAGCCCATCTTGATGGGTGCGGCTTTCGACGATGAACTCATCACCGAAGTTGCAAAGGTCATCTCCACCGAAGCGCGTGCTTTCAACAACGCGAACAGGACTGGTCTTGACTTCTGGACACCCAACATCAACCCGTTCCGTGACCCTCGCTGGGGACGCGGACAGGAGACACCCGGTGAAGACTCCTACCATCTGTCTTCTTACGTCCAGGCCTTGATCCACGGTCTTCAGGGTGACGCGTCTGACCCGTACAAGCGTGTTGTCGCAACTTGCAAGCACTTCGCAGGTTATGACGTTGAGGACTGGAACGGAAACCTTCGCTACCAGAATGACGTGGAGATCTCTCAGCAGGATATGGTTGAGTACTATCTCGTTCCATTCCAGGCCTGTGTCCAGGCGAACGTCGGTGCTTTCATGTGCAGCTACAATGCGGTCAATGGTGCCCCACCATGTGCCGACCCTTACTTGCTGCAGACCATTTTGCGCGAGCACTGGGGCTGGACGAACGAAGAGCAATGGGTCACATCCGACTGCGATGCTGTTCAGAACGTCTACCTCCCGCACCAGTGGTCATCATCTCGTGGAGGCGCTGCCTACGACTCACTGAAGGCCGGTACCGATCTTACGTGCGGTACTTACATGCAGGAGCACCTCCCCGCTGCTGTCCAGCAAGGTATCTTCGACGAAGCTGTTCTTGACCAGGCCCTTGTCCGCCAGTACTCCTCGCTCGTCCGTCTTGGATATTTCGACTCGGCAGACAACCAGCCATACCGCCAGCTCGGCTTTGACGCAGTTGCAACGAACGCTTCGCAGGCACTTGCACGCAGAGCCGCTGCCGAGGGTATCGTTCTGCTGAAGAACGATGGTACGCTGCCGCTCTCTGTCGATTCGTCTATGTCAATCGGCCTCTTCGGTGACTGGGCGAACGCAACCGACCAGCTCCTTGGTAACTACGCCGGTGTTGCTACATACCTCCACTCTCCTCTGTACGCTCTTGAGCAGCTTAACGTTACCATCAACTACGCTGGCGGAAACCCCGGAGGCCAGGGCGACCCAACGACCAACCGTTGGTCCAACCTTTATGGCGCGTACTCTACCAGCGATGTGCTGATGTACGTCGGCGGTATCGACAACAGCGTTGAGGCGGAAGATGACGACCGTACTTACCTCACATGGACTGGAGCTCAGCTCGATGTTATCAGCCTGCTCGCCGACACCGGAAAGCCAGTCATCGTTGTAGTCACTGGAGGTGGACAGATTGACAACACTCCTCTCGTCAACAACCCCAACATCTCTGCCATCCTCTGGGCCGGATACCCCGGTCAGGATGGAGGTTCCGCCATCATCGACATTGTTACCGGAAAGACTGCTCCCGCTGGACGTCTACCTACGACCCAGTACCCCTCCAACTACATCGCCCAGGTCTCCATGATGGACATGAACATGCGCCCTGGTGAAAACAACCCTGGTCGCACCTACAAGTGGTACAACGGTTCCGCCGTCTACGAGTTCGGTCACGGTCTGCACTACACCAACTTCTCCGCTGAAGTCACTAGCGAGCTTCAACAGAGCTACACCATCTCTGCCCTCACGCAGAACTGCAACAGCACTGGAGGTTTCCTCGAGCGTTGCCCCTTCGTATCTGTCGATGTCGAGGTCTCCAACGATGGCGATGTTAGCTCTGACTACGTCACTCTTGGCTACATTGCTGGAGAGTTTGGTCCTGCGCCCCACCCCAAGAAGTCGCTCGTCTCTTACAAGCGTCTTCACAACATTGCTGGAGGCTCTTCCGCGACTGCGACTCTCAACCTCACTCTTGCGTCGCTTGCCAGAGTTGACGAGATGGGCAACAAGGTTTTGTACCCTGGTGACTACACCATGATGATCGACAACCACCCGCTTGCAAGCGTCAACTTTACCTTGACTGGAGAACATGCGATGCTAGACATGTGGCCTCAGCGTCCTAACCAGACTGCTCAGGGCGTCGAGTACGTTGGTGACTACTGGTATGGAGGTTACGGTAGCGACTATGGTGCTGAGCCTGCGGAGTTCCAGAGCACCATGTAAATGGACTTTCGTATACTATGCATATGAAATGTATATAGCAATCTAACAAGTGATTGCAAGTCTTACTGAAACCCTTGCAACATCTGAATCTACTTCCTTCTTCATCTTTACCTTCACCTGCGCTCGGACCACAATGTTTGTTTGCTACGATGACAGGCTCTTTCCACCTTTTGTCATCCACTCCTTTCCACACGTTTCTCCAGCCCCGATACTGAACGGCCGATCAAGACACCGATGACGCTTTGCGACGAGTGCGACAACGAGGGCGCGCTACGCTGCGTTGGCTGCGGTTCCAGCTGGTACTGCTCCAAAGAGTGCCAGAAGAAGGCGTGGTCTCTTCACAAGATCCTCTGCAAATCCGTCAAGGACTTCCAAGACCGCCCCGAGGCCGAGAAACCTGGCGAGAAGTACACTCGCGCTATCTACTTCCATCCCGACGAGGGCGCACCACGATTCGTTTGGCTCAAGACTATAACCGAGGATGGAGAGTACGGACACCCTTGCCTCACAGCTTGCCCCGGTGCGCTAGCCGCCAACAACGAGAAGGAAACAGAGTCTGAAGAGGAAATTGGTATGACAGGTATGAAGATCCGGCATAATCACGCGCTCGCCCGTCGTCTCCCATACAACTTGGTCTTGTCCTACCGCGAGAACTTTCTTCACGATGGGTCGACACACAACATGGCTATCGACAAGATCATCGACCCCAATTCTCCTCACCTACACGCCTGGCGGGGTCCGATGATTGCGTATGGGACCGATGCCTTCGACGACGTCCCTTTCAGTCAAGATCCGTCTTACAGCCAAGATCTCGGTCCTTCCGACCTTCGTATTATCGCGCACAAGCTCAACACTTACTACTTCAAGTACGCTGTTGGTCCGACGATTGAGGACATCAAAGAAGAATTGAGTAGCGTAGTCGGCGTACGAATCAACTGCGATGGCGACGTCGAAGTTGAGGGCCGTCCTCGCTATGAGCCTATGGAACTTCCGGCCTACCGCTCATTCTTCCACGCAGCCACCGATGTCTCAAAGCACATTGAACTACCCTTTACTGTTCAGCGCATTCCTGGAAGTGTCGTCAAATGGAAACAGCGACCAGAGACTCCGTCGGGCAACACGTCTTGGGTCAATGTTGCTGGTACATTCCTCAACATTGGCTGCAAGCCCGAGCGTACAGATACCGCCTTCAACTGGGGCCTCGCACCACCAGAGTGGCAGAATGACGTTGGTTCTGTTGTCGTCATGCGCAAAGACAAGAGGCCTCTCCTTCCGATACATGTCTTCGCCCTCGCCGACTATCATCAGCATCGCCTTATGGATGTCTTCGAGTCGGAGGGGGAGAGTGTGCATTCAGATGCGGAGCCTGAGCGGAAGCGCGACAAGGCGTGGATCATGAAGCAAATCACCAAGGACAAGTTCGAGTGGTATTATATGACTTGGAAGTCGGGAATGACAGAGGATGCGCCCCGGATCTCGCCTTACGACTCCTAGTACTGGTGTGAGCTCGGCGCCAGGCAACGTGGGATTTGTCTTCTCGTTCAGAGATCTATCATGTCGAAGTTGGCGTCCATATTCGGGTTGTATTACCTGGAGCAGACGACGCACGCACAGTTTCCATGAGTGTTAGCAATGGTTTCGAGAAAGGTCGTTACCTAGCTAGTTATTAGTAAAGCTCGACCGACACAGCATGAACCCATCCAGATCACACTCTCGTTTCGTAGGCTTGATGACGTATTCGCTCCCTTCATTATCGTCTAATATGTCTTGTTCCCACCCAGCCTACAACTTGCTCTTGAAACCGCCCACATCCTTAACAATCATAACCGACATCGGCTCCCTAAGAAGATCCTCCCCGTTGACCGCCGCTTGTAACTTCTTCAATCCCGCGCTCTTGGCATGGAACATCAGAGCATCTTTGTCCGCATATCTGATTACTGTCAGTTTTGAATTTGCCCAAGGCTTTGCAGCGTGACTTACGTTTCAAATATAACAAAGCTCGGCGCGTCGCCCTTTGTTTCGCGCTGTAGGTGATACCGGGTGGTGCCGGGTTCAGTGGCCTTTACTTCTTGGGCTGCGATGTTGAGCAGCTCTTCTACCTGGGAGGGGTTAATTGTTTGTACATGTCAGGGTGCTAATTCCGCGCTTACTCTGTCTTGGTTGCCAGGCTTGGGCTTGAGGATGGCGATGATTTCGTAGCTTCTGGACATGATGACGTAATATTCGACGCGCAATTGTTGGGTTGGAGAAATGCAAATGTTTCAGCGCGCAAAGGAGCTACAATATGCGGCAATAATAAGAGATATGCAATATTCAGATAACGCAGCCAAGCCTAAGGTCGTGTCGTTGAGCTCGTCGCCGTCAGCTTACTTTCTCCGCTTTTCCCCAAAGGAGCCGAAAGATGCCGAGGCACGTTTCTAATATACCACTACCTGCCCCCCACACTCCTCACAGTATCAACCCAGCTCGCGGTCCCTGTTCGGGAGTTTAAACGCAACCCCATGGCGCTTGCGCGTCCGCGAATGCCTATCTTGCTGAGAAGGGCCAGCAGATTGAGGTGTCTCCAGCCGGAGCCTGTTGACCACTATGTAGGACGCTGATAAGTTCATTTCATATACTTTGGCCAGTATTCAGTGTTCAATGTTCAGCATTCAATGTGAACGACTTCTCTTCCAGTCTATAGAGACTTTTCGTTACATATCGTCACCGCTGCCAGTGCTTTCCGGCTCAATGACTGCTCTAGCTCCAAGATCATACCTATCGCCCTCTCGCAAGAAGTAAAACCTCGCGTTGGACGGCGGCAGAGGCCTCTCCCAGCTTCCTTCTCTCGACCAGAAACCACCATCGTATACCAATGCATACGTGCTGCCAATGACTTCCATCTCGTTCTTGTTGACCACCAGCGCGGTGTCTTCGTCAATTGCCAATCCTAGCAGCTCCGGGTAGGCGTTCAGGATCTCGAACATGTCGAAGTGCCTGTTGCGTACTAGAACGTGCTGATCGATGGCCGAGTTCTTTAAGTATCCAAAGCCGACAGTATGATCGCCTACAGAACTCGTTAGCCTTTCTCTCTCTTGTGGCGTACATCGAAGAGGCCTCACCTATCATGATGGTGTTGTTCGCGGTGTCACCACGAGCAAGGAAACTGCCAATGATACTCGCGCCAGCACTAGACCCTGAGATAACACCTCCAGCATCGAGGACGTCCTGGAACGCTGCTTCGGCTTTGGTGCCAGCGTAGGCATCCACGAGCCTCCATTGTCTACCTCCACCGAAGAAGATGCCCTTCGCACTCAACAACGGTGCAACGAATTCGTCGGTATCGGCAACCGCGGGATCGTATGTATGCAATACCGTCACGTTGTTGGCACCATACTTGCGGAAGGCCACTGCGGTCGTAAAGTTCTGGTCGTATGTGTCCTCGCCACCTGCCGTGGGAACCACAACAATCGATGCATTGGGGCCGCCAGCAAGGGCGATGATGCGCTGGTAGATGCTCTCGCTCTGCAGATTTCCTCCAACGATTACGAGGTGGCCGTTTTCTGGACCGACGTAAGTCGTATTAGTGCCATTCGTTCCGTATATGGGAGTTGCGATGGCCGTTACCGCAAGAGCGGCGGTATAGAAGAAAGTGGTAAGCCGCATGATGAATACTTTGATACCCGACGGAATGGATATCTCTCAATGCGAAAGCCTACTACATATACCGTACATCGTCAGTGACGGCATCTTATCACATAGTTGATGCTGGGCATCGCATCATCGTGGGTCTTGATCTAATTGGGCGGAGATCGACAGCACCTGCCTGAAAGGTATTAAAACCTCAACGGCAACCCCACTCATCCATTTCCCGGGGCATTGGCACGGAGATGCGCGGCGCAAGATGGAATAGTTTCGCACGGAATTAGTGATTTGAAGATGGAACTTAGGTACGAGCTGGTGAGGTGAGTGGAAACACGCGGGGCGCTAAGCGAGGTGATGATGTCACGCGTTCAGCACCTTCAATTTCTGGATATAGTAGATTACTGCTACCATCTCTTTTAAGACAATGTATCACCTACACTAAGTTGAAAAAGATTGACATCCGTTCACCATTTGTCGTAGCTGGGCTTACGAGGCCAAATCATGAGTGTCAAGCTGTCCCACATTTTGCCAAGTGATATACAGCCTTCTTGGTGAAGAAACTCTTCCCGATGTCGCAACCTTTGTTCATATCTCTTCGCTTTCTTCGATATCGATTCTTGATTTTTGAACACCTGAGACTGGTCTGGTAACATTCTGATGACATCATCCGCGTGGTAGACGAGCTCCACTGGATGACCCTTGCCGTTGATGTAGACAGCCGGACAGCGCCCATGCCTTCTGTAGTCCTCGTCCTCGAAGACTTGAGACAGAACGATGAATACATTCAGTCTCAGCTGTTTGAGTGTGAATGAGGACTGGGTGTTGCTGCTGACACCGTCGCGTAATGAGCGCAACCGAACAGTTATGACCATGGAAGGGCGCGATTGATACGTGGCTCGAAGCAGCTCGATTATGTCGATGCGAACATCATCCATATCTTGATCCTCTGGCCGAAGACTAATTTCAAGCAAAAGCTGGAAGTTTCTCGCCAAGAGGTCGACGTCGCTGGCGAAACCGTGTGGCCAGAGTTGGGCTTCATTCTCTGAGTCGGCTCTTACCATACGCAATCTCTCTATATATGAGAATCCGCCGAAATTGGGTCGGAGACCTTCTGAAGCGAGCATGAAGATGAACGAAGTGGTTCTATACGCATGGTATAGGGCGTCTGACCGTACCTTGCGATTGACACGGAACACAGGGGACTTCCACGGCGGCAGTATCGTAGAGAGCGGGCTAGCGAAGAGCTTTACGGTAGGCTGGACTGCATATGCAATGATAGCATGATAAACGGATGCAGGTAAAGCTGAGAGCTCCGGTTTCCGCGGAATTTGGCTCATAGTGACTACCTTCCCTTCATCTGAGCATGAGAAAGTAGATTGCACGTTCGCTTCGGGGGTAGTGCTTGCGAAGGTAACCGTGCCCATGGTCCCTTCAACCCTCAAGATCACCGATGCAAGTAAATTTGAATACCGTCTGAGGTTTAGCTGGTCTTCCTGAGCGATGGATCTGAAAGCGTTGTTGAATATGGCGGGCGCATCGTTATAACTTGGAGTCTCGATCGAGACTTGCAGCATTGCTCCAGACTCGGTCCAAAGCAATCGTAACAACGGCAGCAAGTCGAGAGCGACTACCCAAGTGGGGCCGTGATCTTCCTCCAGCTCGGAAGACAAAGCGGTGTAATCGATGGTGACATGTCTCAGGAATTGCGACCGAGGACCGAGTTGTTCGGACCATTTCTTGAAATAAGCCTGTTCGTACCAGGATGACACGAAGAAGTGGTTCCGTTGATATAGAACGCTGGCAGCTTCCCAGTAAACTTGGCGACAGCTGAAGAGTAGCCCAAAATTCAGCGCCGCTTCTGATTCGACACCTCCCCAACGTGCGCCCGTGTCCCATACGAAGAGTTGTTCATCCAAGACGTACAGTAGGTCGTATATCTGATTTCGGATCTCTGAGGGGAGCGAGATGAAAGAACGTGCGCTTGCGTCCGCCGGCAATGAGTACGTCTCTGGGATTGCTCTAACCCTGTCTTTAGTGTTGGTTATAGGTTCCATGGCAGAAATGATGAGTGTAAAGTATAGAGGAAAGTACGAAGAGTAGAAGACAAACAGTAGTAATCCACCGGGAATATAGGAAGTAGAAGGCACGCGCTTTGCGCTTTTACCTAGACAGGCGGCCACTTACCGCATGCGGCCTTGTACGCAGATTCGCCGCTGTTACATCGAGAAGTGGGTCCTCGTCAAGGCGCCCAATTACTCACCACGCAGCTCTCAGACCTTCACCCCATAGCGCGATCCTCAAATCATCCCACACCCTGATTAAGCTACCCGGAACTCGATTTTCATCATCAGTCATCTCCCTACCCTCCCAACTTTTCCCGCCCACAGGCACTAGATACTTGAGCCACCTAGCGTAATGCTTACCGCGCTCCTCTGCTTTTGTTGGGTTGCTCATATCGTGGGTGGCGTGGTGAAACCTGGGCCCTCGGGGCTTGTTTGGGTATGTGATCTCTACGGCGATGCCGAAGCCGTTGATGTAGACGTTTGGACAAGTCCATCTCAACCTGCCGGGCTGGGCCTGCAGTACGTGAGACAGGATAATGAAAGCGTTGAGCTGTACATGGCGGAGGGTGAAGGCGCTTTCGTAGTGCGCAGTGCGACCATCTTTCCCAGGACAAGTGAGCACGCATTTGATGGAGGCAGTAAAAGGTTCGTCCCATGTTGTCGTTTTGAGTAAGTCGATGATGCTGATCCGTAACCTCTCTAATGACGTTCTCTCGCAGAGATCGAATCGAAACTCAAATTGGACAGCCTTCATCCACCGCAAGATTGTTCGTGCGTCTTTCGTAGCCGTTGTCTGAGCCGCCTTCGCCTGATTGTCGTTACGTCGTTGCCTTGCTTCACGAGCCAGTCGCCAAGACATCATCTTTCTATCAACCACTCTTTCGGAAAACGTCACCGACAAAATCTTACGTTGTCCGGCGGCTGCTCTGGCGGTGGCCCTGGCTAATCTCTTGCCAGATCTCCGTTTTGTTTCTTCTTTGACTCTGTGAACCGTCTCTGGGGTTGTCGTGGCGGTCGTCCGAATGTCGAGCACGTCCATTCTCAGCCAAAAGAACAGGTGTGACATATCTCCGTATGTTGCCCGTTTCGTATGAAGATTCGTAACAAATGTGAACATGTTCGAAGTGTAGATACTGGGCACGACAACGCCGAGGAGTCTTGGACGGTCCTTGACAAGGTTGAGCAGTAGAAATCTTGGAAATATGCTTGTCTTCGAACCGAGGACGACAACTACGCTCTCAAGTAAGCTTAGTGCGTGTTCGCAAATTGTCCCCAGGACATCTGGTGGGAGGAAGAAGAGATTGGAGGTCGATTGGACCTGTCTCTTGTGTATTACCCAACTGTCTTCAGGAACTTTGAAGTTTATATTGGGCGCCAGACAACCAGTGATGGTACGCCATCTGATGTTACCTTTGATTGCAGACCTGTCAAACGTGATGCACGCAAGACGGCGGCCTAAATCGCCAAGTCTACGAAGATTAAGTGGATCTTGTGTCACAAGTGTGTAAAACGTTCCTTCCAGTAAGTTTTGATCCGGAGGATCTCTCCAATGAGGATAACCCAAACGTAGGCGAGCGTTCGTGTAGTCTGGTACCGACGGAATTGGCGGTGATCGTGGACTCAACGTGAAGTCAACCCACAATATTGCTTGAGGCGAGCCAACCATGCTGCTTAGTAAAGGTAGGAGATCTATACGCTTGTGGTGGTCGTTGTGATAGGGAAGGGGCGGTACAGATAGATCAACAACGACTGCTCGCAAGAGCGGGGTCTCTGATCGGAATTGCTTCAGCCAGGAACGTACAAATGGCAGGTGGTCCCTCTCCCGGAATGGCAAGAAGTTACGCCGATTTCTGAACATGACTGTCGTCCCGTTCAGGATCACACCTATGCCTTCGCGGTAGATCTGTCGGCAACACCGAAGCAGCTGTACAGACGGTATGTTACAGAAGAAAACGGAATTGTTGGTTCCCATACGTGGTGATGCGTTCATTGGCCTGCCGTCATCCGTTGAAGCGGCCGTGTGCGTGACCAAAATAGCATGATTAAAGTCATCGAAGACGTATTCGTAGATCTGATTACGCAGCTCAGAAGGAAAACTCGTGAGGAAGGCATGATTTGTCGAAGTTAGTTGCTTACGGATGCGTGATCTGGAGTTCATCGTGGCGGAAACAAAGAGATGAGCCCAGAGATGGGTTGTGAGGAGGCATCCATGGATACTTGTAGTAGCAGCGAGCGTGGGCTTTGTGGTATCTGAAGTTTGTCAAACAGCAATGTATGTTCAGCTGGACAAGAAAAGCTTCAAGCCGTCGATTAGAATACCTCATCGAGATATGCACAGTGTCTCTCCTTCATTCCAGAATCCGGGAGACTCATGCTGATGACAGCGAATGCGAATCTCGTCATTGCGCCGGACGCCCGGGGATGCACAAGGTGATAGATGCGGCTAATGGCTGAAAGAGCGAATGGAAAACGTAAAGCGACGTGATAAGTAGCTATAGCTGCGAAGTTTGCCTAAAGACGAAGAGACGAAATGGTGGTCGGCATACCGCGTCATCAAGCCTCCTCGACGCACGTCCCGCACCGCGCACCTAGCTCCAAATTCTTGCTCGCGCGACATCATCGCCCGCCGTCACCCATGTCCAAATCCATCACCACGGCCACTCCACCCCAACAAGCCACCACGCACCCGTACCGTACCTACCAACCCAACCAACACGCCAATTGCGCACCCCTCGTTAACCCGAGAAAGGAAACAACCACCCACCACCCAACATGTCAATGTTCTTCGGTCAAAAACCCCAAATCTCTTCGGAGCAAAAGATTGCACAGGCCGAGGCGGAAATCGACATGGTTTCCGACATGTACAGCCGGTACGTCACAAACCCCCTCTCATACCTCCATCCCTCCCTCCCTTCCCCCCATCCTTCCTCCCTCAATCCCTCCAAGAAACAAGCATTTACTAACTTCCACTGCTCCAGCCTCGTCAAATCCTGCACATCCAAATGCATAGACACATCGTACCGCGAAGCCGATCTCAACAAGGGCGAATCCGTGTGCCTCGACCGCTGCGTATCCAAGTTCTTCGAGGTCAATGTCAAGGTTAGCGAGAAGATGCAGGGTGAGGCGCAGGGAAAGCAGGGTGGTGGCGGTGGCATGTTCGGTGGTGGAATGTAAAGAAGGATGCTATATGGAATGCGCGAGATGCTGGGGCTGGATGATATGGATAAACCTCATGGCTGTTGCTTTGGGCCACAAGAGGTCTTGCATTTAGGAGCAGAGGCGCCATGTTGTCGGGCGACCACGGCTGCGTAGGAGCACCATTGCAGCAGACGTTTCTCTATTTGAAGATGCTGGAGGGTTGCTCTGCATACTCCATTCCAGCCTCTTGACGTGCGACTGTTGATGTGGTTGCAGTCTCAGCAATGATACAACACGATATGAAGGACATGTACAATACAAAGTTTATGTTTTCAATTCGACCGGTCTATGTATCAGGGTATCTCCCAATGTCGCACCTTACGTGTTCATATGTAAGTGCAGTCCGATCAAGTAACTCAGTGTCCAGTCATTCAGTCTTCTAATCATTAGGTGATGTCCTTGCTGAATAGTGAGCAAGACATCGGGTCGGTCCATGAGCGTGTGCTTTCATAGCATCGCGAAACCGTAAACTCGTGCAATTGTTGGGTATCGTACAATCGTCCCGCCATGGTGTTTCTCTCATGTGAAAGAAGTGTCGATAAAAGGAAATGGAAGTGTACAAGAGGTCATCTGGTCCAGTAAAACCTGGAAACCCCAGATTCAAGATCAAGTCGTAGATATGACCTTGCGTCAATCATGCAAAGAACGAGCCTTGAACAATAGCCGGGTGTGTGTGATAGCAGAGCATACGAAGCGGTGTTCGAGGCGCGCTATTCTTCGTTAGCTGTTGGTCTGTGGGTACATAGAATACTGCCAACATACCTTCAACATGCTGTATGAAAGCCCGGCATAAATCCTCGGCGAATCTCCTCTCTCGATCGCTTGCGTTCAAATTTAGGTAGGAAACTCTTGATGTATCTCGTGGACTCAGCATCCATCGGCGTGGTGTCGAGTAGCTCGCGCAAGCGTGTGAACTCGGACGTGACACGGTCTGCATGATATTCCGCTTCAACAGCACTCTTCCTCGCTTCCATAGCGCTGATGTTTGCTTTGCGAGAACTGTCGGCGGCCGAAATGATGCACTGTTTATTTCGTACGGTCAGGACAAGCTCTTCTTCAGCAATGGTTTTCAATCGGAGGGCTTCATCCGCGGTGTTGATTCGGAGGGCTTCACTTACCTCTGCAATCTCCACGTGACGCAGACGCTCTTGTGAGTTCTCAGGTTGCGCATCTATGCGGTCGACGATGTCGTGAAGCATCTCATCTGCGTGGCTCGGTCTTCCAGATGATGGCTGTTCGGCCGGGGTGGCTCTACCGCTGGGAAATGCAGAGAACATGCCTGGCTGGAAGCTCCTCTTATTAGAGACGTGATCAGACTCAGTCTCCAGCTTCGGTTCAGTCTTTCTTGGCAGATGAACTTTCGAGAGGCTCTTGGAATCGCGCAAGACCTTAGCGAGCGAGCTCCGCGTGCTACTCATGAATCCTTGCTTGGACGCCGCCGCCTCTGGTGATTTTGGGCTTGTCTTCTCACGGTTGAACAGGTTGCGAATGCTGCGTTTGGCTTTGATCCTGCTTGTAACAGTTTCCTTATCATGGTTGTCCGGGGGTGTATCTTCTGCAGGCGACGAAGAGACTACAGGTGTGACGTGGCGGCGAAAGGGCTGACGGGCTTTGGGTATTCCACGACCCAATGGGTTATCAATACTGATCGACCTGGCAGTCTCCGCGGTCCTTGGCTTGGGAGGAGCCTGGGTGCGGACCGTCTCGCGTGAAGGCTCGGCGTGAGGCAGTGACGAAGAACTCAATTCGGCAGCACTGGGGTTTGCGGTTGAGTCGTCCTCGACGGTAGGATAAATGGAGCTTGGTGAGGGACTCGCGTTTTCGCGTGCTGGTGCTGTCCGCCTGACTTTGCTCACGGTGAGGGAGTCGTCGGGTCCTGGTACAATCGTAGGCTCAGAGAGCTCTTCAAGCTGTTCCTGATTCTATAGTTAGCACTGTCACGTCACGCAATTGAGTTCACATACCTGATAGGCGTCCCAGGAATCCACAGGCGGTTCAGAGGAGTCTCGAAGCAACGGTACGGACCTAGGCTCAGGTGTAGGCGTCGCAGACCTATCTGAGATCGGCGATACACTGCGCTCAGTCTCTACAATTACCTCAGGTGTGTTACCGACAGTTGTCGCGTCTGGGAAGATCATAGACGGAGACAAAGGCAGCTGGGGAGAATGAGCGTCAAGACTAGGCTTCCTCGCTGGCTGCATCGACCGGATGGGACTGATCTTAACAACTGGACTTCCATTTGCCGTGAGTTCTGCCGTGCTGTGTACTGGCGATGTAGTCGCAATGCTCAACGATGCTTTGGACGTTGTCGCCCTGGTGATTCGACTAGCAAGAGCGCCTAGAGACCGCGGCTGAGGAGTACGCTCTGGTAGTACCGCGGGGATGGCGGGTACTGCCGGGATGGAGTCGCGCTGACCGAGAATGACTGCGTCTGCATCGGCAGAGATCGTGAGGATGGGTCCAGTTCCCGAGCTTGAGCCCGACGCCGTCGAATGCCATGAGAGTCGCTTTACCCTGCTGCCTTCCTTGCCATTGGAAGGCGTTTGACGGCCAGAGTTGATCCCGCTTCGCGTAGGGAGCGAGCTCCTCTTCGAACTCAGGCGAGGGGGGATGTTCTCCGGCGCGAGAATGGGCCAATTCTCCAGGGTTGGGCTCGGCGTAAAGGCATCAAGCAAGGTGCGCGAAGCCTTAGGAGGCGAGTTGGGATCTACCACCTGCGCGAGAGGCGGACTGGGCAGCGGTTTCTCGCTTTGAGGGCGACGAGGGAGGCGTGAAGTGCCCGTAGGCGTCGTCGTCGCACGCGTTGCCGGCGACAATGCCCTCTCAGGCAGCGGACTTCTCACGCCAAACGAGGCCGGTCGGATGCTGGGTATCTTTGATTTGTTAGCGCCCGTCATGTTAGCATGTGTTGACAGCTTTGACAAGCTGTCAGGAGGTCACAGCAAAGAGGTTCGGCACGTGTCGCGGCGGGGCGGTCGCGATGCGGTGGGAAGGCGCCTGAAGTTTCTATTGTAGCTGCCAAATCTGGAGTTCTGCGCACGGACGCGTCTACTCATAGAGGAGCAGTGATGGTGAAAGAGGAAGTCCGGACACGTGCAGTGCACTCCAACTCTTTCTGGCATTCACGGTGAAAATCACATACCGTTCCATGATTTCGGTGTCAGTATTGACGGCTAGTCCCTGGGTTTTGGCCATATTCTCTACATCACGTTGTGCATTGTGTAGAAGAAGGGGTGTGGAAGTCGCGATGTGTGAGGTCATCAAAGCTCGGGCCACATTCCGTTTGCGAAGAGGCCAGCCAGACGCGTCAGGACGCACCAACCATTGCACTGTATAGTAGACGACCAACTCGCGCAACGCTCTTTCTAGCATCATGGCGAAGACATACAAGCAAATGAAGGAGGCCTGGGTGTCTGGACACACCGGGAGCTCCGTAGCAGACGTGAACAGCGTCTCGCTCGCAATGCCTGTACCGTACACACACCCACTACTCAAGCAATGCACTCTTACTAACTGCATGCGTAGCTGAGCATTCTACTTTGGTCTGTCATCCAGTCGCGCATGCGCCTCTTCACGCCGTACACGCCGCCTGCCTTCCTCGTCGACTTCCTGCTCAACTGCGGTGCCACGTTGTTCGCGACTACCATATACTCCTCCTCGCCATGGGTCCTGAATCTCCTTCTGCTGCTCCCGGCAATCACGTTATACGTCTTCGAGAAACCGGTCGCGGTGAAGGACGCTCCAAGGCCACCGAAGATCGATAAGTCGGAAAAGGACATGAAGCTCGATGCGCTGCCCGTCAAGCCGTTTATAACGAACTATCGTGGCGCGATGATGGTTATAACGTGTGTTGCTATTCTGGCAGTCGACTTCCGCGTCTTTCCCAGGCGCTTCGCGAAAGTGGAGAACTGGGGTACATCGCTCATGGATATGGGTGTGGGATCTTTCGTCTTCACGGCTGGCGTGGTGTCTGTCCGGGCGTCTCTCAAGGAAGGAGCTGGTCGTCAGTCATTGTTAAAGCGCTTGACAGCATCAATCAGACATGCCATCCCACTCCTGATTCTAGGCATCATTCGGCTCATCTCTGTAAAAGGACTGGACTACGCCGAGCACGTCACGGAATATGGGGTACACTGGAACTTCTTCTTTACTCTGGGCTTCCTTCCCCCATTCGCTGCTCTTTTCCAATCAGCCTTTGACTTGGTCCCTTCCTATGCCGTCCTCTCGTTTACTCTGGCTGCCATCTACGAGATAGCTTTAGACTGGACTTCCCTCGGATCCTTCATCCTAATAGCCCCACGTACGGATCTCTTCTCTCAGAACCGAGAAGGCATATTCTCTTTCTTCGGCTACCTCGCCATTTTCCTCGCCGGTCAATCGCTGGGCGCCTCCGCACTACCTCGGCAACAACAAATCCCCAAGGATGCCACATTCCAGACGAAGCTTCGGCAATCCACATTCGGGAAGCTGATCATGACCTCCATGCTTTGGACAGGGTTATTCTACTTCTCAACTAGCTACTACGGTCTTCGACTCCCTGTATCGCGCCGCCTAGCCAATCTGCCCTATTTCCTCTGGGTCTCGTCGTTCAACAGCTACCAAATTACCATTTGTTACGCTATCGAAAGTATCCTCTTTCCGAACTTGTACAAAGCTACGACCAAAAGCGATGAATCGCGGAGAAGCAGGGATGCTACCAGCACTGTACTTTATGCTTTCAACCGCAATGGTCTTGCAGTCTTCCTTGTGGCGAATCTGCTCACGGGTTTGGTTAACATGACGTTCCCGACCTTGCACATGAGTGTTGTGCAGGCCATGGCAATACTCGTCGCATATATTGCTGCTGTCACTGCAGTCGCAGTGGGTCTAGACATGTACAATCTTACTATAAAGCTGTAGGCTTGCTGTTCGTAGACTACTGCAATGCGACTACTAAGGAATGTATCCACATAAAGCCTTCTCATGACCGGGAATCAAATAAGTACCTCCGTTTCGTAAACCACCACCTGCTCGTAAATCTTCCCTCATAGATGCACCGAAGCGAGATCACTACATATCTGTCACACCTTCTCCGGATCGTTGATACCGCCGTTGGTAATGATGTACGTCGCCTCCTTCTCCGGCATGTCTAACGTACTCCGTTAGTAGAGGTAGCAAGAGTAGTAGCAACGAAGGATGACATACCAGGAGAGTCTTGGATCTTGGCAACACGCTCCTCACCGCGACCCTTACGGAGCAGAATCCTCGTAGCAGACGCGTGAGCAAGGATATGGCCACCGATCGGCTTGCGACCGTCTGCGCCAGCGAAGAGAGCGCTCGCACCAGGGTCGCTCTGAACTTGGTTTGTCAATAGCACGGCGACATTGAACTCTGGGTGATGTTAGCCGAGATTAACGATTGGGAGTAATCTTTCGCGCACCTTCAGCGACATGCGTCAACTTGGAGAGGAACTGGTTGAGCTTCTGTTGGCGCTCGTTGAGTTCACCACGACCTGTATAATCGACACGAAACAGAGCCATGATGCTGTCGATGATGAGTAGTCGGTACTCGTTGCTGACGAAGAATTCGGCGACTTTGTTGAGAAGCTCCATCTGATGCTCCGAGTTGACAGCGCGGGCATAGGTGATGTTGTCTTGGGCTATACGTTGTCAGTGAACGCCATCGAAGTTGTGAGAAGGGTGCATACCAGTCTCAGGGTCGACTCCAAAGCGCTCAGCGATTTGGGCTATCCTCTCAGGCCGAAAGGTACCTTCGGTATCTGCGTCATGGTCAGCGGTATTCGGAGGCAGCGACATCCCACATACC
Organism: Alternaria novae-zelandiae; assembly: GCF_023758075.1. NCBI lineage: Eukaryota > Fungi > Ascomycota > Dothideomycetes > Pleosporales > Pleosporaceae > Alternaria > Alternaria novae-zelandiae. The sequence goes on along the minus strand of NW_026056967.1, from coordinate 1,298,843 downwards.
GATGTATGCCACTTTGCCTTCTGCGCCACCCATGTCCTTCGGTAGCTGCGCAATCACGGAAATGGTATGTGATAGTTGAGTCTTTCCGCAGCGGAACTCTCCGAAGACCTCGCTGATGCTCATGGTCTGGAAGCCACTGTCGCGTATCGTCAGTGTCAATGCTCGGAAGATCAACTGTGATGTGTACCCACCCTCCGAGGACTGCATCGAGTGCCTTGCTGCCAGTAGAGATCTTGATGACACGCTTGCGTAGATGTCCGAGCTCATGGGCGGTCTGGAAGCCTCCACCAGAAGGCTGCAATGGATGTTAGTGATGCGCACTCAAGTGCTGGCCTACTGCAGTGACGTACCTGGCATTTGGCGATGGCGTCCTTGACTTTGTCAACCTTGATCTCACTGAAGCCCTTGATCTTCAGTAGGTTGCGACGAGTAGCTGAATGCACCGATGCGATCGTATAGTATCCGTTGGACTTGAGCTTCGAAATGTCGACAGCGCCGATGCCTTGCGCTTGGATCGCATCGATATCGACGATGAAGCCGTCCTTTGTGGGGTTAGTCAAGATCACTCTTACTGTGGAAAGAGGCAGTCACTCACATCGTTGTTCGAGTCGTCGCTGGCCACTGAAGAAGCACCCATAGTAACTGCTGGTGATAACTGGCGCGAGTTGAGATGAAAAGGAACGATACGAACGAATTGCGAATGATGTGTTTGCGAGTGACGCTGCGAAGAATGCGAGGAGAGATGAGAGAAAATTCTACGGAGGTGAGATTGTGGAGGGAGGCATGATGGGAAGGAGCGCTAGGCTCAACTCCACGTGTATGACTGAGAGGAAGGAAGGGGTAGCCACCACCAACACGATGGCCTCCAACCCTGAGATAAAGCTGAACGTGCACCGGCTCGATCGTAAGCAGAATCCGAACACAAAGACGGTGATGTATGTCCCAGTCTAGTATGTCCATAAATCGCGACAACTCTTAAATTTGGGCAGCTCAGATGCTTACGGCCGCGACCGGTTACAGCAACAAAGTCAGACCTTGGCAAGTAAAATTTCATGATTGCATATATTCGAAATAGATGATACAATCTAGATCTATCATATGCAAGCACAAAGTGTAAACATGATAACAGACAGATATACCGACTCAGCTCCCGACAAACACACACAGTCTCCTTCACTCTTCCCCCTCAACCCCGGGGGGCACTCTTTCCACACCAAACCACCACAGCCGCCTCCAGCTCCATAAGCGAACCTGATCTATCCAAGCAAATTCGCATCAACAACGCTTCTGCCGAAGCCGCAGTCGATCCAAATCACTTGCATGCAGACAGGCCGCCGTCCAAATCGCCAAGCCGTCGTCTGTCGAAATAATGGTAGAATGGTTGAAGTAAGGGATACAATGTTCGTGGGGTATCAGTGTAAGAATCGTGAAGAACTTTTGCCGTATCCGTTGATGACTCGTGAATGCGTGAGATATGCCGATATGATGCTGAGATTGGCCAAGAAAACGATTGTGATGAAAGACAAACTAAGGGAAGGCATGGAAATGCATGCCAGGTAAGCCAGTGGTCGCCGTGATATTACTCGATGGTGGACCTCTGGCGAAGCTCACAGTCGTCTAAGCGACAGTAGCGGTGGGGGCAGCGGCCGGGACGGGAGCAGCAGCGACAGGGGCAGCGGTAGCATCGCCGTTGACCTCAGCCTGTGTGCAGTCGCGGGAGATGTGACCGGTCTCGCCGCAGCGGTAGCAGGTCTTGCCGGCAGTGTTCAATGGGCCGCCGTTGGGAGCAGTGCAATCGCGGGAGATGTGGCCTGGTTTGGTCAGAAATGTAACTAGAAATGCGCTCAGTTTACTCACCAAGCTTGCCGCAGGCGTAGCACTTCATGGCTTGGGCCTGGCAGTCACGGGCAAAGTGATTGGGTCCACCGCACTTGTAGCAGGTGGCCGGGCGAGCGCCGCCAGCGAAGCCGCCACGGAAACCTCCTCCGTATCCGCCACGGGGAGCACCAGCGCCGCGACCCATTCCAGGGTTGGGGCAGTTGCGGGCAAGGTGACCGGCGATACCGCAGCTGTAGCAACGTCCGCTTGTGCCGGCTCCGCTCAGGCGCAAAGTCGGGCAGTCAGCCTGGACGTGTCCGAGACCCTGGCAGTGGTAGCACTGCTTGGCTGTTCCTTTGTCAGCCCTTCATTCTCTATATGTATAGCCCCCTGTGTTCTCGACATGCGCCAGGACTCGGGGTGACGTACTCTCGGTGGTGCGTGGGTGCGGGCATCCGTTGGACTCGTGGCCTGGCTGCTTGCCTGTGGAAAGATTAGTCCATAGTCGCAAATGATGTTTAGATGTAGTCTTACAGTTGTAGCAAAGCCTCTCAGACGAAGAGCAGACCTCTGCGCATTGTTGTTAGTCGCATCATCTTGTGGAATTTGCCTCATTGCTCGACGTCACGCGATGCAGACACCGCAGCCAGAGACGATGTTCGCGATGCATGTCCCGACCATGCGACTGCAGCGCGCGCGCCGAGCAGATGCGCGGATATCGCTTACCGGCGTAGTGGCCAACGTTTCCGCACTTGAAGCACGCACGACGGGATAGAGAAGACATGATGATGTTCCTCTGCGTATATCTGGGCAGCGTATAAGTATGTAGTCGGTGGTTGTGTGAGCAGCGAGGAGGAGTGGATCGCGGATGAGGGGCGGTTGTGTGGTGTGTTTGCTGCGACGTGTGCTCTGAACCTCTGGTTTGCTCGAGAGAATGCGCGCCGAACAGCAGGAGTGATAGGCGCACGTACCTGCTTCGTTTACTTCTTCAATTTCTTCACCTGCGTTCGCCAGTCAGTCGCAGATTTTTCGAGGGGCTGTTGTCGAGGGGTAAAGACTGCGGACGGAGCACGCGCCAGGGCGGAACCTCGCGCGCACCCTCGACACGGAGGAATCCTCGGCAGGCGCGACCTACTTTCTTTCAACTTTCCAGACCTTCTTCCCGCTGCAACACTTCTTCAACCTCCTGCCAGTGGTGTATGTGGTGAGAGAATGAGGGGATCGTGGAATGTTCGGGCAACGGGCAAAATGCATCTCCCATGACGGTGGTCCCTGCTCCGTGCGCTAGCGAAATGCGCAATCTGGTTCTTCCCGAGGTCGAAAGTGCGTCCCAAACGGCCCCCAATTGCATCATGCGACGTTTCAAACGACTGCAACCTTACCCTCTTCACCCTAGACAACTTCTGTCTCCTATCCTCGTGCAGCAAAGGCGCTTTCCTCATGCCGTCGGCCCCTGACCTATCTTTTCCAATTCCTCCGCTGCTGCCGCCAGCTCGTGAACTATGTCTCTGCCCCGCTTCATGACACCATGGCTGCAGTCGCATGTCTGGAGCTAGGACACAAAGTTAGCTTCTCCACAAGTCAGTTAGTAATCACCCTTTGGGAGGTCCAGATATGTCAGAGGCGCCGAAGAGGCAAGTGGCCGATATATTCATAAGTATTCGTGTCTATGTATTATTCAATGCCAACAGTACTGGAGCTTCTGTTGTAAGAGTGGGTGGCCATATTCCTTACTCTACTGTGTCGTTCCGAAGAGAAGGTCTCGGGGCGTTTGCACGTTGCATCGAGATTTGTAAGTCTTCTAGTCTTCAGACTCGATGACCGCAGGTGCCTTGATTGTCCTGCTCTTGAGGAAGTCAAGGCCTTCGCCACCCTGTTTTCGATTAGCATATAGTCTCATATCTCAAACAGCCTCGAGAACTTACGTAGGAGATCAATGGTGAAACTTCGACGTAGGAGTCGGAGTCCTCGCTAACGACAGTCGCACCGGCGGCTTGCACCCATTTCCTGCCCTGGGTCATGATATCCGCCTTGCTGGTATCTGGGTCGTCTTCACCAGTTCCGCGAGCGTTCTTCAAAGGCGAGAACTCGTCCTCACGCTTCACTTCCATGCAGGCAAACTTCTCCAGAGTCAGGAAGGGGAAGCAGTCAAAGACAAACTGCTCCAGCTTGATGCCGTTTGGCTTCTCTGGCTTGACTGTCTCTCCGGTCTCGGTGTTGACGAAAGGAATCTTCTTGCGGGCGACGTGGTGAGGCAGCTTCTTTGCCCACTCTGGGATGCTCTCGAGGAACTTGTATGAGTAGTAGTGGTTGACAATGTTGGCAGCACGGAACTTGAGCAGGCTGGAGTCCTTGGAGTCCTTGGCCTCTGCGTCCTCGGTAGAGATTTCCGAGTATTCGACAACATCTGGCTTGCCGTTCTTCTGCAGGATAAGGCCAACGGACTCCTTGGCGTTGCGCTTGCGGACGACCTTGGTAGCGATGTCAACGTTCTTTGAGGCGGAGAAACCGATGAAGACGGGGTCGGCGACCTTGACGAGGCAGTTGTCGACGCAGTATGCGTGGATGTGCTGAATGCCGCGCTTGCCCATGTCTTGCACAACGCCGGACTGGATGAGAGCTTGGTAGAGACCGCCGTTGCCATCGGGTGCGACAGCGACCTAGTCATTCTTAGTATGTTGTCCTGGTCTAACAGCACCCTGAATGAGAGCGGACGTACCTTTGACTTGCTCTCCAGCAGGATCTTGCCCTCGTTCGAGATGCATGGCAAGACACCCTGCTCGAAGATGACAACGTTCTCCTTCTTCAGGCCAAAGTAGTTGTGCTTCTCGAAGAAGTCGGCGGTAGGGCCGCGAGTAGGCCCGCTGGTCATGACGTACCACGGGATGGTTACGCTCTCCTTGTTGTGCTTCTTGGCGGCCAACATCTCGGCCTTCCTGATCCTCTCACCCTGCAGCTGGAACAGGCTCTTCTTGCTAGGAAGACCAATGTCGAAGCATCCCTTGGGCGCTGAGCTGCCCAGACGGGTGCCCTGGCCACCAGCCATGAGCACAACCGCGACCTTGTTCTCGGCGATCAGGTCCAGTCCGCTGTCGTACCACTTGTCGAGGTCCTCCTGGGAGGACGAGAGGACAGAGGATGTGGCATTCTCGGGAAGGGGCTCGAGCTTGTTCTCGCTGGCTTCGGTCTCGGCGGGGTGGAGGGCTCGCTCGGTGATTTCGTTGATGTAGTCGGGGCTGAAGTTGCTCAGCTGCTCGAAGAGGGTCGCCTTCTCGGCTGTGGAGAGCTTGTCGTAGAAGGCCTGATTGCGTCTGTCAGTAAAGATGCATGTGATGAGCACAAGTCTTGGGGCACGTCGCGGGGTTGAGCAAGCCATGCAGTGCTCACACAGTCCAGCGAGGTGCTCCCAGACTTGGAACACCAACGCCCGGGCTGCACTTACGAAAACCTGCTCTTGGCCGGCCTTCTGGTACTTAGCCTTGAGCTCGTTCAGCTGCTCCTCTGTTGGGTCCTTCGCCGGTGTGCCCTGGGGTGCGCCCCCAGTGATGTTGAGCTTCTCGAGCGCGCTGTTGACGGTATCCTTAATGGCGTCCATGGTGATGCGGGGTATTGGCGGGGTAATTCGTGCAATGCAGAAAGGTGTTGCAATTGATCTCGAAGGTGTATGCTTGATATATACACTGAATTCGTGGAAAGGTACAGTTTTGCTGGCTCACCGCGTCCTTATGAAGATTCGACTGCAGCATAGCACTGACGCCTCGTGTTGCCCCACTCGGCGTGCGTCCCTGCTGCACATGGGTGCGATCGAGCCTCCCGAGATCGTCAGCGCCCGCGTCACTAATTTTAGACCTGTTGTGTACCCTTCGTATTTCATGAGCTGCGACTACATCGTAAAGCTAGCAGTATGGCCAGTCGCTTAATGCCATTCGTAACTACACAATCCCAACCAGAAGCCTCTAGTTGAGCAAACAACGAGCAAAATATATGCCGCTTCAGCGCAATGCTTAACACCAGGCCATCCAAAAAGCAAGCCATATGCAACTCCCGCAACGCCATGACGTCGTGTAACCATCTTACTAATGTCCGTTGACCTCCGCCTTCTCAGGCTCAGCGGGCTTGAGGGCTTTCTGCGGCGCTGGGTTCAGTATGCGAGTGGCATCGATCAAGCCGGCGTTGGGGTTCAGCTTAAGACCAAAGCCTGGAAGGTCGAGGGTCTTGACGTCGAGATAGCCCTTGGTGGGAATTGGCTCATTGGTGAAGCTGCACAGTATTAGCACAACACTTTGCGCACGCGGAAGGGAAACTTACAGGTTGCCGAACACGGGCAACACAGACTTGCCATCCGGTGAGTTCGCGAGGTACTCTTGGAAAGGCGAGTTGGCCTGAGAAACGACGAAATGGTACGAGTATGGTCCACTAGCGTGAGGAACAACGGGGATATCGTAGGCAGCAGCCATGGCCGAGATCTTGATGAGTTCAGTCATACCGCCAACCCACATAACATCGGGTTGGAGAATGTCTAGGTTGCGGCCCTCGATGAGTTTCCTGAAGCCATATCGTGAGTACTCGTGTTCGCCAGTGGTGAACTTCATGCGGGGGTGAGCGCGCTTGATCTGCTCAAAGCCATCTGAGTCGTCGGGCGATAAGCACTCTTCCCACCAGTTCAAGTTGAGGTGTTCGGTGGCCTTGACCACTTCGATGGTGTAGGGTACGTTCAAGCTCATGTAGCAGTCGACCATGAGAGGAAAGTCTGGCCCCACGCTCTCGCGATGCTTGGTGAGGAATTCGACATTCTTCTTCAAGCCTTCGACACCCTCACCAGGGCCGTACGGGAGTGGTACTTTAGCGCCGAAAAAGCCCATTTCCTTTGCTGCCGCTGGCTCGGGACCAGTGCAGTAGAAGTTGAGCCTCTCCCGGGTTGCTCCACCAAGCATCTTGTATACGGGCTCGTTGCGAATGTGGCCAAGCAGATCCCAGATAGCAAGATCGATGACTGAGATGACGGCGACCGGAAGACCCTTGCGACCGTAGAACATGGACGCACGGTACATTTGCTCGAACATGTGGTTTGTGTCTCTGGGATCTAGCTTGCATCAGAATGAAGACTCGTAGCGTCGCACAACTAGATACTCACCTTGGCCTATTAAGAAGCGCTCAAAGTGCTCAGCGACTAGCCAGCACGCTGGCGGCCCGCCAAAGCCAGTAGCGAAACCCTTGGTGCCGTCACTGGCCTCGAGCTCTACACAGAAAGATCCCAGAACATTGATTCCCCAGCTAGTTCTTGACTTTCGGTACTGCTCATATCCGCTCATGGGAGTGGAGATCTTGCTGTCGATGAGCCAATGTCCGCCAGCGACATTATGGTAGTCTCCGCCGCTGCCGGGGCCCTGTGTTATGAATGTTCGCACGTGTTTGATGGTTGGGAACGAGCGCGCTGCGCCAGAATCTTCGGTGGAAGGCATGATCACGTTAGGGAGAGGAGTGTGGAATCGACAAAGCAGAAGACCACAGAGTATAGAGGAGGGGTAGATAAGTGCACGGAGGGTCAGAAATGATATTTAAACCGCGGGATAGCGGCGTGCCAGGCTTCGCGTCTGATCAAGAGGGTCCCTCGGTCCATCTCGCTGCGATTTGCGACGATTTGCGACGACTTGGGAAGAGCCATTGATACCTGGGCTAAGAAGTGGAGCGCGAACGCGTGAGTAGGCGTCGCTGTGAGGCGTTCGGCACCAAGGTCGGAATGTGGACAAGGCCGAAGCATGTGTTTTTGCTGACGAGTATTGTACCGAAAAGCCAGCGGCCCACTCGGTGCCACCAATCGAAGGATGCGGAGGGCGCGCTTGCCGGTCTATACGATTTACGATATCTGGGGTAGGGAACTAGAGCGTGCAGGCGGGGCTGCAAGAGTAGAACCCTCGGTGTAGCTCTTCCGAACCTGCACGCCCCCAATCGCATTCGCTTTCATCATCATGGACGCCAGCACAACCCACCAGCAGGCGGCAAGTCCAAACGGCACTGCGAAGCTCTCCAACCACTCTCCTGGCGATGCGCAAGACTGGAGTGGTGATGAACGCTCCAGCGACGAAGAAGCCCACGACAGAAGCCAAAGCGGCACGTCGAACAAGCGGAAGCGGCCGCTTTCTGTGAGTTGTGAGACATGCAGTAAGTGTGACACAACATGATGAGGCTGTTGAGGCTCACCATGCGTAGAGCAGCGAAAAGTCAAATGCGACAGAGGCGCGCCTGCCTGTTCCTGGTGCTTGAAGAACCACTCAGCATGCGTCAGTTGCGCCATCCACTGACATCACCCCCAATACTCAATCGCATCAGGTCTACCTTCCGCGCAAGAAGCCCGGCCTGCGCGCTGGCTATGGACGAGAGCTCGAGTCGAGACTTGGTAAGTCGCGCATCCTCACCACCCTGTTCTGGAGTAGCCGAGGTCTGGATAAGCAGACTGAAGTTTGCCGTTATCGCTGGCAAACTTCGCGCGCCCACAGTCACGACAGTGCCTAGGTGGGACTTGGTGGAGGTCACGACTGTCGCGCAGCTTGACTAAGCGGGCGCTCCTTCTGTCCGCCAGCCAGAGACCCTACAGGGCAATCGCGACCACAGCTGACAATCGTCCCTTCCTCAGACAAGCTCGAAGCGCTCCTCGTCCAGCAGCAGTCGCAAATCAATCATCTCTCCAGCACCCAAGTCGCCACGTCCGGCCCGTCACCGCAAGAGGTAGCCGCGTTCCGAAGCCCGCCCGTCATCCAAACCCCCCATATACCGCGTCCCGAAACGGCCCTCTTCATCCAGAAGCCCACGTTCCCTTCGCAGAGCGCAATACAGAACCAGTATGGCAACGGCGTCACGGACAATAGACCCACCCCCTCGGTCACGGGGAATGGCTACCAGTCCGAGGATGTGAGCATGAGCGGTGGCTTGTCCAGAGATGGCTACACACCATACAATGAGCAATACCAGCCGGCCATATCGAGGACTCTCGGCCACGCGGATGCCGACTTCCCACCGTATGACCTCCTGTATGGCCTCGTCGATCTTTTCTTCAAGCACATCAACACCTGGTGCCCCATCCTCCACCGCCAGAGCACGCTGAACTCGCTTTTCGGAGACGCGACACTAGAAGAGGCGGATCGAATCATACTACACGCAGTCGTCGCAACGACTGTCAAGTTCTCTACCGACCAGCGCTTGACTGCCGAGAAGCGCACGCGCTACCACAAGAACTCCAAAGAGAAGGTCCTGCTGTATGGCATCGAGAACAGCTCTGTAAAGTCGTTGCAGGCGCTTGTGATCCTCGCTCTGGACGTTGTTGGTTGTTCCAATGGCCCTCCCGGCTGGAACCTTCTGGCTCTTATTACGCGCTCAGTCGTCCAGCTAGGTCTGTCGGTCGAAAGCTACTCACCGAGCGTCGCTCCACAATTTGCGTCAATATACACCTTGCGCGCCATGACGCTACCTGAGCCCAAGGACTGGATCGAAGAAGAGAGCCGACGCCGCCTTTTCTGGATGATTTACGTCCTAGACCGGTATGCGACCGTTGCCACGGCTTTCGAATTCGCTCTCGACGAAAAGGAGATCGACCGTCGGTTGCCGTGTCGCGACGACATGTATGCGCGAAACGTGCCCGTCGAGACGCGATGGTTCCACACTTCGACAAGATCTGACTACAGCATGAACAGACCAGAAAACTTAGGCTCCTTCTCATACTACGTCGAAGTCCTAGGGATTCTCACACGCATCCACAAATTTCTCAAGAAGCCTGTAGACATTACATCCTTGTCCGACGTCGAGACCTGGCAAAGCGAGTATCGTGAGCTTGACAATGCCATCGAGCAATGGAAGTACAATCTTCCTCAAGAATTTGGCAACTCTGCGAGATTGTTTGCAAAGCCGGGTATGGGACAGAATTTGGACAGTGGTTTGGTGATGCTCCATGCGGCCTTCCACACGTAAGTTTGTCTTCCCTTTGCCTTCAGGAAGAAACTAACTCTGGCAGCACTGTGATTCGTCTTCACTCATCCGCGGCCTACCCTACCCATCGTTCACCCATATTCACACCGTCCTTCAGCGCTAGCCAGCGATGTCTCAGTGCTGTTGAGAATATCACAGCCCTTTGTGCTACCGTACGCGACAACGGTTTGCTGAGCAAACTTGGCCCGCCCTTCGCATTCTCGCTCTGGGTAGCCGCACGTGTTCTCTTGGTCCACGGATCCACCATCGATCACCGAGTCGATCAATCCATCAACCTCCTGGTCAGCACTCTCCAGGACATGGGTCAGTACTGGGAAGTAGGCACACGCTATGCAAGCCTTCTTTCACGCGTACTTTCCGAATATCAAGAGAGTCAGGACACCCCCGCTGGTGCGAATGGTGAACGCGTGACACCTTCAACCGTCAAGATCCTCGCCGACATGCGACGATGTGCATTCGATCTCGACTTCCTCATATCCCGTCAACCTAAGCTCAGCAACAAGCAAAATCTGAAGATACCATCGGTGACTCCAGCTCGAACACCTGCAGCTAATGAGCTAGAGTATCTCGATGTGTTCGACTTCTTCAACATGCCTCGACTCCCTGTGTCGATAGACGGAGCCATGAGCTACCCTGCGCCTGACGGCAACATACAATTACCTGACGGCGGGTTTGGAAACGAGTCGAATATTACCAACTATATGGTTGATGCGAGCTCAGATTGGTTCATGAAGCAGTCGGCATAATACTTCTTTTTGTGTCTTGGGTGCACGGAAAATGGACTGTAAAAGTTGGTTGATCTTTCGCTATATAATATTGCGTTTTGGACCCTGTTCATAGTCTTGTCCATACAATCTCTTCTTAATTTGAATGATACCCTATTTCATCTCTAACAGACTTGGCTATCTCATCACCAGTGATCCATGCATGCAATGAGTCCAAGCAGTCGATGTTCAGGTCCGTACCTGGGCGTGGCTTGTGTTGTACGCTTGTCCGGAACCGCTCATTCCGATCGGAACGCCATCGGTGCGTTATCTGCGTCCTGGCTCGGCCTCTGTAATCGACACTTGACAACACTTCTCACTGATCAAGCAATACTGTCGTTCGATTCGTCGTGATCTACGCGACTGCTTACGTGCTCTATTAAGCTTGCGTCGATTTGGCTTTTGTACAATACCGTGTAGAGAACTATCGCCGTTTACCGTCGGAATAGGCTGGTGAGGCTCGGGATAGCATACAAGGTATGGGTGAATCTTACTCCGCTGCACGGAACGTACAAGAACTCCGCCGAACCAAACATACAAGAAAGATGAGTCATTGACATTCATATAGCTCTGTGTAATCCTTGAGCATTTGATACCCAGACTAAATTCATCGAAGAACTCGCATTTCGGTCTGACCATCGTCAAAGCATCTCGTCATCATCACCACCCTCAAACATCTCGCATATCGAAGCTATCTATTGTCACCCAACCACCCATCATGGCTTCCCAAAAAGACCAACAACACATCGTCATCCTCGGCGCCGGTGTGATCGGTCTAACAACCTCACTCGCCCTATCCCACACCTACCCCACCGCCAAGATAACCGTAGTAGCAAAGCACTTCCCCGGAGACCGCTCGATAGAATACACATCTCCATGGGCGGGCGCCAACTGGTCTTCTATGGCCCACGACAATGGTCTGCTGGAGAAATACGACGAGGTCACCTTCCACCGTTTCGGTGAGCTCATCGACGGGAAAAGCGTGTTTGGTTGTCAGACCCTGAAGGCTGGTGAGACGGAAGGCGTCGATGGGGTAAATGGAGGAGGGAATGAAGCGGGGCTGGGGAGAATGGGTATGCGGGCTGCGTTCGACGAGCCGATTGAAGAGGCGGGTGTTTTGACTGAAGAGACCGGTAAGGTGTGGTACGATCAGTTAGTAGGCGGGTTGAGGCAGTTGGATGGTAGTGAGCTGCCCAAGGGAGCGAACTTTGGGTTCGAGTTCCCAAGTACGTTCAGGATCAACACGCAAGTGTATCTGCAGTGGTACGTATTCCTGATCCTCATTCCCAGGATGCAAAGTCCTAGCTTCAGTGCCATTGATACTTCGCAAGACTGATATTGTACCAGGCTCCAAGCTCAAGCCCTGTGCAAAGGCATCACTCTCGTACGCCGACACTATCCTTCTGTCTCAGAAGTCTTAATGGACCACCCATCCACCACCCTCCTGGTAAACTGCACCGGTCTCGGCTCCCTCAAATTCTCCGACATCAAGGACACGAATCTGTACCCAACACGTGGTCAAACACTACTGGTCGCTGAACCCAAAACGCCAATCACCAGAATGTATGAAATGGAACGAGTCAAGTACGACAATGCCATCCTACTTGCCTTCCTCCGCCCCAGACCCGACTATTTTCCGTGTATCCAGTTTGACTAACGAACCAAACTAGGTCTTTCCGCTCTCCGAAGCGCATCGATCCCACGACAACCTACGTCTTCCCGCGTCCGTTGGGCGGCGGCGTGATTCTAGGTGGCAGTCGACAGGACAACGACTGGAGTGAAGAGTGGGATGAGGAACTTGGTCAGGATATCATGAAGCGGTGCTGTGAGTTGTGTCCTGAGTTGGGGAAGCCGGAGGATCTGCAGGTTATTGGGCGGAATGTGGGCTTGAGGCGTAAGTATCGTCGTGAAAGTCATTTCATGGGGGCTGGCTGACAGTGTCTAGCCTCGCGCAAGGGCGGCCCAAGGATTGAGACGGAAATGGGCAGGTGGAAGGTCCCGGTTGTGCATTGCTATGGACATGCTGGGGCGGGATATCAGTCTTCGTGGTGAGTACATTGAAGCTCGTCTGTGTCGACAGTACAATACTAATGTTTCTCGCAGGGGCACCGCCGAGCGCGTCCTTGAGCTCGTTCAGAAGACGCTGACGCCCAGCTCGAAGCTATGATCGCTACACCAGATACTCTTAGTTGATCCAAATCAGCTTTGACTTCACTCAGCCAACTATCATTCCAACTCCACTCATGCCTATTTCGCCATCTTCTCTTCTTTCCTCCCCTCATCCCTACTATTCCACTCCCGATCAAAAACCTGCAAACTCCTCTGTGCAGTAGGCACGACATCCAACGCCTTCACACAAACCCTATCCTTCTGACCTAGCATGAACGCAGCCGCCTCCGCAACATCTGGCGCAACAAGAGGCTCGAAGCCCGACATGAAAGTGTCGTAGCTCTGCTTTTCGTATCCAACACTGCATGTCTTGTTAGCTCGGAACTCCATCGCTGCGCTGAAATAATGAAGAAGGGAATGAAGCCATACCGTTGTTCGTGGAAGTTTGTTGCTACAACACCGGGCCGTAACGCGAGAATTTTGATATCAGTACCCACCAACTCCGTTCTCAGCACGTTTGTGAAAGCCTCCTGGCACGCCTTGCTAGCATGGTAGACAGCCTCGCCTGGGAAAGGTGGTACTTCTAATCCCGTGGTGCTGGTCACGTTCAGAATCGTTCCCTTGCCACGCTCCTTCATCTTTCCCTCGTTCAAAACCGTATAAGCAGCGAACATGTACCCATTGATGTTGGTGCTCGTCATTGTGATGATGTCTTGGATCTTGAGGTCAGGGAAGCGTGACGGCGCACCTATAGCCAAACCGGCGTTGTTGATTAGAACATCGATGTGGGAGACTAGCTGGACGACAATTGAGACGGCGGTGCTGAGTGATGTGTGGTCTTGTACGTCGACGACTGATGTGAAGACCTTCAAGTCTTTGTGTTCTTTCTTGAGTTCGTCGGAGAGGGCGTTTAGCTTATCGCCTGAGCGTGCAAAGAGGATGAGCGTTGCGCTTTCAGCGGCTAGTCGGCGCGCAATAGCTGCGCCGATGCCCATCGATGCCCCTGTGATGAGGACAGTTTGGTCTTTGAGTGACATGGTAAGGGATAGCAGTATGAGGATGAGATGGATGGATGAATTGAGATAACAGTTCACTTGATGTGAACCCTCGGGACAGTTTTGTTACGACTGACCGTGAGAAGACGATGAGAATGACAATGATTACACAGGGAGTACATGTGCGGAGGATGAACATGCTAGTAGGCTTTCGGTGGAGCAAGAATGACGTCATCAGCATCGCATTTGTCATCTACGAATGGTGTCCGATGTGTATAACACGTTGCATTGGGTGTGTAGTAAATATAGTTCATAAGGGTATCTCTGTAAACAATCATTCTGATAGCATCAGTCATGTAACAAATCAAAGGTCTCAGGCGTTGACTTACAATTCGTATCTGGCATTACCATCGCAGCGCGAGTCCGTATCTTGTGATGCGCGCAACTTCCAGTCGCTTATGCTTATGAGCTTTAGACTTGAAATAGTCGAGGCATATCGAAGAGTGTTGTTGGCTGTTCGATCGAAATCATCAACCATCCCACCTCTGCGCCTCTTTGTTGTAGCCGATGAGCTTGAGGTCGATGTTAAGGGTCTTGAGCATCATGTCCATCGTGAACGACTGCTTCAACATTAGTATAACGACTTGCATGTACACATCCGTGCACTCACATCATCGTCTGCTCCCTTAAACGTCTCCTTCTCCTCCTCTCCTTTGTCCCTCTCCGAATCCATCTCGGCGTAGCGATCATACGCTTCTTCAGAGACCTCACCACTCTCTTTCGCCTCCTCCATCTTCTCACGTTCCGCCTCCATCTCTTCTTTATCCCATTGCATCTGCCGTTCCTTGGATTCTTTTTCACGTTCCTTCCATGCGCCTACCCCGCCCATTCTGTTAACCCTGTCTCTAGTGCTACCAAACAGCTCTTCCGCCGCCGCACGACTTGCTGTACGCCATTTGTCGACCAGTACGACCAGGTCGTCATCCTTTGTAGACGTTGCCAGGGTCTGAGCTTGTGTAAGCATCTGGATCTCATTGCGGATTTGCATGATCTCGCGTGCGACCGAGGGTTTCGACGGTGCCTTCTTCGACGCGACACGTGACGGGGTAGATAGGTTCGGACGTGAGACGAGAGGTTTCGAGACACGTGGTGTCACCTTAGACGTTGCTGGCGTTTTGGGGGGTTGCATAGAGGCGGTACAGGTGGCCGCTTGCTGTGCGCCATTGCCTGCAGGGGCGGTACTTCTAGCAGGAGCGATGGTTGTCCTAGGTGTATCAAGCGCAGGAGTGTGGACCTCAGGCGGATCTGAGGATGGCGGGTCGTCGCCTATGCTGGGCTTCAACGGTGTGCGGAACGGCGATTTGAACGGCTTCTGGAGCGTTTTCGTGGCTTCGTTCAGCCGGCGACGTTTCGCTTGCGGGGTCGACATCTTCGCGGGTGTTTGGGCATTGGTGTGGGTGGTCAATTCTCGAAGTGGGGGGGGTGGTGAGTGTCTTGAGACTGGCGATGTCATCTGTCGCTTCTGATTGCGGATGGTCTGACGCGTCGCGCTAGAGCCTCGTCATCACGTGTCCATCAGGGTGTCTTTTCTAGGAACTGACGACCAGCAACTCTATCAAATCAGGTAGGTACGCAACTCATACGCGTTTTATGATAGACTCAATTTTTGGGACGAACGAACGTTGTATTGTGATAAGCACCATGATCTAAGCATATACATAGCACAGCGGCCCCGAGGTAGTAGAGAAGAACTCCTTGCTCGCGATGTGGTTCTGACCTGGCGGTGCCACCACATCCAACTCCTGCTGATCTGTCGGTTTACCTTTGGGACTGTTGGGTATCGACCAATGGGTGCCGCCTTCGTACATGCTTGTGCGAGACTTGACCTCCTTCTCTTGATACATGGCCCACATCCACCAGTGCCTGTCCAGCTGACCATGATGCAACCAGAAGGCTGGCTCCGCAGGGCTCACATAGACATCGCCTCCAGGATCACCCCAGATAGAGAAGTGACCGCCAATGTGCAACGCTGAAAGGCTGTTCGTCGCGTTGGTCTGGAGTGTGTCCTGGAAGGTACCAATGGCCTTATTGGTGGTGATATGGAATAGAAGATCTTGAGGCCGGAGGTAGCGCTCGGTGAAGAAGTTGCTTACGTCGCGACGGTGGCAACGTGGATTGTCACCATAGCCATCGGCGCGTGGGTTTGGTGGGATGTTGAGTTTAGGGTCCATGGTGGGCGCGAGGGGACCAAGACGAATGGTCAAATTGGTGAAAGGACCTTTACTGATACAGCCTCCTCCGGGTCCACCAGGAAGCGTCTCACCCGGCCATAGACTCATGCCTGCATGCGGTCCGATTGGATCACCATTCCCACCCATGCTCCATTCGTCGCCGTTGAAGATGGGGCTGTTAACGAGATCGGTGTACTTGGCCCAGTCCCAGTAGGGTCTGTGATGAGTAGGCGAGGTTAGTGTATGCTTTACACAAGATCTAAAGAAGAATACTCACTGGTAGCCTTTGTAGCCACATTCCGTGCGAAGCGCTGTTTCGTAAGCCCATATGTAGTAACGGTGCCAGTGCATGAAGTTTGCGGTGGCGTGAACCGTCGGTGTCATGTTCATATGCACCACAACAAAGTCTTCATAGCGAGACTTTGCTCCAGGATATTGACCAGCAGGAAGTTTGGAGGGCGCCTTGAGCATGCAATTGACGGCCGTGGTGTATGCTTTCCGTTCCTCTTTCGTGAGGTCGCCGCTATCGTGTGTTAGCATCATGACCGTGGCAGTGCCCAAATTTACTTACAACTCTTTGCGTACAGCAACAGTGTCCTTGTTACATGTCGCAGGCCTCGTCAGACCGTCTGACAGCGTCCCATCCAGTACCTTGTATGCATTTGCGAGAGCTTGCTTCTGGACGCCGTCGAGGGTAAGCGTGTCTTGCCTCTGAGTAAAAGGAGATGCTGAAGCGCTAGAGAACAGAGACAGAGATGCCACAAGGGCCTTGACAACCGCAATGCCTGCCATCGATTGATTTCTGGCGATTCAGCTAAGTGCGGATCTCAATGCTTTTATGTCGAGCACCATGATCAGCCTCCTTCTCCAATGCAGGCCAACATCAACCGTGCCATACTACTGCATGTGCTGGGTCATTTATTTAGAGGGTTGCCCGACGTGGGGCGAAGTTCTACAAAGCTCTGCTGTAATGAACACCCTTGGCATGCAACACACGTACCGACGAAATACTGCTGTGCAAGGGTGTTCCAATATCATGACTATCTCAACGAACAGCCATTCCTGTTCATGGGGTCTGCAGCATGCCATTCATGGTGGCCACGAGTGGTCACAGAGTCCATACTTTTGATGTCCAAGACCTGAGCTGCATCTGACCGCGTTGATGAGCGGCAGTCAACTGGAAGCGGTCAGCATCCTTGTATGCAATGTAAGGCGCCTGGTCAGGACTGTGAAATCAACTCCGATTTACTTTGAGATCGAGCTTTCCCCGTAATAAGCTCTAAAGGTTGTTTCTGTTGTGCGATGGCGAAGACCCTCGTGATACCTCGTCTCTTAGGTTGAAAGTGTCGAAAGCTACAAACAGGTTCAGACCAAGCGCCCGAAGCTCTTGATGTTCGTGGTCAGCGTACAAGTATGTGCCATTGGCAACAGGAAGATCGTCGTTGCCGTTATTCATCCCTTGCAAGCCAGATAGTCCCAACCGGACAATATGGCGTATGTAATACCGGCTATGATACCCCTGGTGTTCGGTAGGATTCTGCCGGGCGCAAGGTGTGTTTGCCAAGCTTGTACATGTTTCGATGAAACTGTAGGACATCAACATTGATTACTACTCAGTACACCTGAGGTGGTGGTATTCGTCAGCTGCGCCACGTAATTCTGCATCGAGGCATTCGCAAGGAGATGCGCGATACCTCATATAATGCACAGCGCGGCAGACTCTCCGGTAGTGTTCGCGTGTATGGAGGCGCATGGCGCTTGCTGAAAATGCATGCCGACGGAGGCTTCCATCAACTTCGCGCCATGCGTAAGAAGCCGGCCATTTATCTTCTCGTGAAAACTGGTGATGCTTAAGTAGATCAGCTTGGGAGAGCTTCGGCGACGTCCTTGGCGTCCAATTCGATTGATTGAAGGATCAGGATCCCTGGCGGTGCGTCGCCTTCGAACGAAAAGCACATCGAAGTAGATGGTAGATGGGGCGTATGCTTACAACCGGACGGAACACGGCATATGCCGAGGCCTGTCCTTGCTAGATTCAGATACTGTTGAACAAGTGTGGCGTGCGCTGTTGGATCGGGCTGCTAGCAAACCTAAGCAGAGCGGCGGAGCGGCGGAGCGTATTGAAATGGGATGAGATGAAGATTGATTGAATACTAAAAGTGGGCGGCGAAGCCGCCCCTATATGCCAGCCACTAAGGTAGCTAGGAACTAGCCACCTAAATATTTAAATTCTAATACTCCCTCTTAGAATTTAACAATTCTGTGCTACTATTAAGGCTAGGCAGCCTTATTAAACTCTCTAAACTTTATAGAAAAAAGAGAGAAGAGTACTATCTATTACTCTAAGTTTAGCTAGAACTTCTCTATTTCTCTAGCCTAAGAGCTGCTCTAAAGCGCTTAAAGGCGACTTGCTATAAAAGCTTTGTAAGCCTATTAGCTACCTAATTAGCTATTAAAATATACTCTAGCGCAATTGTACTAGCCTCTTAAACTTCTCTAGTATAGTGCTATTAAATATTAATGTACTTAGATCTAGCGTAGTTGTTAGAGTTACTAGCTAGCGCAATTGCGCTTTAGTTGTCTGCCTTAATAGAGGTTGCTAGTAAATTTAGCTTTATAATTTAAAATTTAGCTAGTAGTTCTCTTAGCTAGATAGCTTTCTTAGTAGCTTAGGTCTAACCTATGTACTTAGCTTTGTATAATAAGAGGGCGATAGTGTACTAGCGTTTTAAGCTCTAGCTAATAGCTACGCTTTCTAAATTAAATGTATAGCTAGAGGTAGAGCGCTACTTTTCTAGATTACTCCTCTAATTAGCGTCTGTGTAGCCTTAGAGAGCCTATAATTTACTCTTATAGACTAGAACTAGCTTGTTAGTACTTTTAAGGTACTGCTAAAGGTGCTTTATAGTAGCGTAATAATTCTCTACTAAGTTAGCTATATAGTAGCTAAGACAGCTTATAGTAAAGGTAATGTTAGGTCTTGTACCTAGTATTAGGTATATAAGAGATTCTATAGCCTTCTAGTAGCGTTTAATATTAGGCTTTAGAGTCTAAAAGCCTTCTAGTCTAGGCCTAAGGTAGCCTTCTATAGAGGTGCTGTTAGAGCTGTACTTAGCTATACTAAAGTTATCTAAAATCTTAGCTAAATAGCTAGCCTATAATAGTCTAAGAGTTCTGTTAGAGTAGTTATAGATAATCTCTATGCCTAGGTAGAAGTAGCATTTACCTAGGTTGCTTATTTTAAATCTAGCTAAAAGAGTAGTCTTAAGTACTAAGATTTTATCTAAGCTTACTCTAGTAATAAGAAGGTTATTAACGTAGATAGCTATAAACAGAAGGCCTTTAGCGAAGATTTCTAGGTCTAAGGTAGTAGAAAAGAAGCCTTGCTCTTTTATAAAATTAGTAAGAGTGTTATACTAGATTCTTAGGCTCTGTTTTAGTCTATATAGAGCTTTACGTAGGTAATAGAGCTTCTCTTTACTACTTTTAAGCTTATAGAGAGGTTTAATAAATATCTTAGTGTTAATATCTTTATAGAGAAAGGCTGTCTTAACGTTTATTTAGTAAATCTCTAGGTTTATAGTAGTAGTAATAGCGAATAGTACCTTATAGCTTATAGGCTTTACTACTAATGTAAATATTTTGTAGTAGTTAATGCCTTTTTACTACTTAAAGCTTCTTACTACTTAGTAGGTCTTATAGCGCAAGACTTTGCCTTAGAGGCCTTTCTTAATCTTAAATACCTACTTGCTGCCTAAGGCATGCTAGGTTACTTTAGGTACTATATTCTAAGTCTTATTAGCTTCTAGTAATGTAATTTTATTATTAATAGCTGCTAACTAGAAGAGCTAGTGTAGGCTCTAGCAGGCTTTCTTATAGGTTTAGAGCTTACTATTCTTAATAGCTATAAGAGCAATACTATATTATTAGCCTAAGCAAGTTTTAGCTAGCTCTAGAAGCTGTAGTTTAGAGTAACGTTCTAGAGTGTTAGTAGAGATAATGTAATCTAGTTTACTACTATTACTAGCTAGAGGTGTTAATAGTAGTGTTAACTATGCTAAATTCTAGAGCTTTTTAGGCGTTGTAAATTTAAGATTCTGTAGGTTACTAGGTAGTATAGTAACTTCTCTAGCTTCTAAAGCTAGGCTAATAGGTAGTATAGTAGAAACTTCTCTAGCTTCTAAAGCTAGGCTACTAGATAGTGTAGTAAGTTTCTTTTGTAAATTAGTGTTAATTTTAGGTAGTTTAAAGAATAGATCTTTGCTATTATGCTCTCCTCTTTAAGGTGCCTAAAATTACTTCTATAATTACTAAGAGGTATTCTCTCTTTTTCTCTTCTAGCTAGCCTAGAAGTTTGCAGCGCATAGTCTATTTTCTAGGTAGACTAGGTTATATATAGTTGTTACTACTCTATCTTCTCTAAGAATATAGTACACTAAGGCCTCTTTATAGCTAAGTAAGCAGCATAGAACGCCTTTATTCTTACTAATCTTGTTTCTTAGGCTAGTTCTGTAGCTTAGGCACTAGCTACCTAGAAAGCAAAGGTAGGTAATATTAGAGACTATGCTAAACTAGGCCTAGTAGAGCGTTATATTTAGGTAAATATAGAGAGTTAGTGTTCTTAAGTACGCTACTAATCTAATTAGGTTAGGCTAGAATTTTATATTTAGGCTGCTATTAATTAGTATAGCATAAAGGCGTTCTTCTAGAATTTAATTTATAACCTTAGCTATGCTATTAGACTAGTGCTAATTAGTTACTATAAATTTAGCTATAATTCTCTTATCTTATAAAAAGGCTAGCATTTTATTACTAGTAAATTTGCTAGCCTTATTAAGGCGAATTTAGCGGTAGTGCTTCTTAAAGGTCTTCTAGCGCTTTAAGTAGCGCTTAATAGCTATTAAGGCCTTACTATAGGTAACTATTAGCGTTGCTATAGTAAATCTAGTAGTATTATCTATAATAGTAAGCTAATAACGCTTACTATAGCGCCTAGATAGTAATAGGCTAATAGCATCTATATAAATAAAGTCTAGCAGGTACTTACTGCGCTTTAAGAGCCTGTTATATAGTGTTTAGGTAAATTTTGCTTTTATATAGGTATTACAGACACAGGCTAGTAGAAATAGTCTTATTCTAGTAACTATCTTCTAAACCTTTTCTAAACTATCTTACCTAAGATAAGCTAGCCTTCTGTGCTATAGCTCTAGTTAATCTTAACTTAGTAAATAGGTAGCTATCGCTATAGGCTGTGCCTAAAGGTAGAAGAAATACAGTCTATGCACTTAGTTATAGTACGCTATAAGGCTCTTTAGCGTTAATATACTAATACTATTTAGTGTAAAATTTATAATAGCGCTATGCTTCTATAACTAGAAAACTAAGACTAAGTTGTAGCTAGTAGTAGAGGAGTAAAGAGTATTAGAGAGGCGTAGCCTCTTTAGCTCTTTATTAACGCAGATAATAAGTTAAATTATACTAACTATTATAGATTGTTAGCTAGCTTCTCTAAAGCCTACTATTAGTAGTCTAGTGTATAGCTAAAGGCTTTTAGGTAGAAAAGTAGAGCGTTTAGAGAAAATGTGCCTACTATAACTAGTATCTAGAGCCTAATTATTTAGTAAGGCGTAAGGCTTTTAGCTTGCTATAAAGCTAAAACTACTTTTTTTAAAATTAGAGAGCAGCTGCTAGTAAGCTAGGCTACCTACTATTAGCGCTTAGGTAGTCTAAGTCTTTACCTTCTTAGCTAACTAGGCTTTGCCTACGTTACTACGCTTTTAGATTTTACGTAGGTAAGAGAACTTCTTATAGTAGTTATTTACCTTATACTCTTAGTGTTTATAGAAGAAGTATAAGCCTTTTCTCTTGTATTAGCTTAGAATTTAGGCTATTAGAGTAAAATTCTTAGGTTATAGGTAGCTTTTTAGCCTCTATTTAAATTGCTCTACTACTTAGACTACTTCTTTAAATAAAATAGTAGCTATTTTAACTAAATTGTTAGCCTTTTACTTAGTAATTAAGCTATAGGTTTAGTAGAAGGTTATAAGAAAAGTAGCGTAGTTGTTGTTAAGACTACTAAGAAAGTAGTCTATAAAGAAGAGCTTAGTAATCTTAACGCTTATATTAAGAGCTTTAAGTTTAGATTTTGCTTTACGTAAGCGCTTAGTAAAGTCTAAGATAGTTTTCTTATAGGTATTAAGAGTAATACTCTTGTATTTCTAGTATAGATTTTAGAATACAGCGCTACCTATAGGTTAAAAGTATACTCTAAGAAGTTTAAAAGCTGCTGCTACTCTTATTACTATCTATTTCTCTTCCCTCTCTTCTAGAACTATCTTAGCGTTAGTACTATAGCGAGAAAGAATTGTCTAGATAGCTTTATTCTAGTTTTGCTTCTAAGTCTTGTAGTAAGTAGCCTTCTTCTTTGCGCTCTTGCCTTTAACTTCTTATAGCTTAATAGTATTAGGCTAACTTATAAGGTATCTAGTAAAGCTAGAAAAGTCTAAGAACTTAGTTATTTAGCGCTTCTATTATAGCTAATTGTTAGGTTCTTCTAGTAGCTTAATCTACTAAACCTTAGTAAGGCTTGTTATTTCTATAGTGTTGTTTTTGCAGTAGAGAGAGTAATTCTAAATCTAATAGTGCTGTGTGTTTAGTCTTTGCCTAGCAAATAATAGCTTCTCTTATCTAATATTTAATCTTGTTCTCTACTTGCTATTAGTATGTAGAGATCTTAGAGTTAAGAGAGTTGTAGTAGGCTTGTTTGCCTTTAAGAATTAAAGAGCTAGGTGTATAGATTAAAGAAGTAATAGCTTTAAGGCTAAAAAGGTTGTAAGAGCTAGCTTAACTAAGCTAACTTTTAGTAGTAAGAGAGCTAGAGTAGCTTAAATTAGTTTTAAGGCTTAAGAGAGCGTATAAGAAGTTGTTAGTATTAAAAGAAGTTAATTTAATATTAGCTATAAGGTATTAAAAATAGCGTATATTAAGGTATCTTTAGCGCGTTAAAGGCTGTAGTAGGTAAGGTTAAAGTAAATATTATAGTAATAATAGGTTTATATTACTTATAAGGTCTTACTTATACTAGTAGTATTAGTAGTAGTAGCTAGTATGTATTGTCTCTCTCTTTAGTAGTAGAACTTAAAATAAGAGAGCTAGAAAGTATAGGCTATATTTAAAACAAAGCGCTGCGCTTATTAGCCTGCTAGTTAAGCTAGCTACTAAAGATATCTACTAGCTATATTTACTTAAAAAATTTTGCTTAGCTACCTATCTAGCTTTACGCTCTCTCTCTCTGCTACTGCTAGGCGCCTTTTCTTTTTAGCGATAATAGATGCTGCTGCTATTCTTAATCTAAGACTAGGTCTTTCTCTATAATCTAGAACTATGTCTTGTTCTAGAGAAGCTAGAGCTAGTCTAGTAGGCTACTAAAGAGATAGAATAATTTAGCGCTTTTAAAAGCGCTATTAGTGTCTTAGCTATTTATTAGTGTTAGAGGCTTAGCTGTTTGTTATTTATAGCTCTATTGCTATAGCCTAAATTTAGTAGTTCTTCTTAGCTTGCCTCTAGCGGCTCTACTACCTATAAGACCTAGTAATTTAGGCGGCTTTTTCTCTCTCTATAGCGTTGCTAATAGCTGCTAGCTTTAGGCTAGTTGCTGCTGAATTTGCTTATTTAGTGCCTACGTTGTTAGCTCTAATAGCCGCTAATAATTTAAGCTAGTCTATTTCTAGTTCTACTTTAAAATTTATTAGAATTTTAAGATCTTCTTTATAGTTTATATAACTATAAGTATATCTATACTATTTTCTATACAAAAATAGTACCTCTAAGATAGTTACTGCTATCTAAACTCTGCGCTGCAAAATTTAAGCTAAACAATATTTCTGTATACTATATAGAGACTGCAATTTTCTAGTAACTAAGTAGTAGCTTTAGTAAACTATAGTTATTAGGCGCGCGTAGTTCTCTAGGTACTACGTAGTAGCTTTAGCAAAGTATAGTTAGCTAGAGTAAGAGTTCTAGAAGCGTGTTTTACGTAATAGACGTCTTTAGCGTAGAGTATTCTGTAAGGCAGAATCTAAAAATTTATAGTAGGTAGCCTTATCTTTAATAACTAAGAATATTCTAAGATTGTTAGAGAGGTAGAATTACTGCTTATAAATAACTTCTTAAAGCTTTTCTAGTTTAGGTTCTAACTAGAGCGTATAATATAAAAGGTAATACTTAGTAAATAGAGGCTGCTGCAGTAGCTGTGTAGATTCTAGTTATCTTTACCTCTACTTTTTTAAGCATAATAAGCTTATATAAGAAACGCTAAAAGCTATAGATTAATAGCTAAAGATTAGTTCTAGGAAGTAGAAGACTTTATCTCTATAACTTAGCCTAAACCTGCTATTTAAAAGGCCTCTCTGTCTCTTTTAGAAATACTCTTTAATTAATATTAGATAAGAGCTTGTTTAGAATAAGCTTTAGTTCTCTCTAGTTCTTAAGGGCTCTACGCCTAGAAGAAGTATCTAAATTACTATGTTATAGAAGGTTGTAGGCTCTATTAAAGAGAACGCTTACGTGCCTAGTAAGAGAGTTTAAAAAGAGAGAAAGAGAAAAATAGGTATCTTTATTTTGCTGCGCAAAACCTAGGCTTATAACCTATTAAAATAGGATAAGATAAAGATTAATTAAATACTAAAAGTGGGCGGCGAAGCCGCCCCTATATGCTAGCTACTAAGGTGGCTGGGAACCAGCCACCTGAATATTCAAATTCCAACAGAGCGAACGACGCAAATGGAACCCAATAGAGAGCATACTTTCGTGGCTTGAGGAGACGACTGACGATGCAATGACTGTTGGCGATCATTCCGATCTGCAGATGAGGGCAGCTCACACAGCTTGGACGGTGCGACATGTGGGACATGTTTCGGCTGTCAAGCGTGATGAAGAGGGGTAGAAACGACGAAGAACGGCGTTGTGAGAGCGGAAAGCTCTGCCGCACATCGATGCGTCACAAAATGATGCGTCCAAAGCATGCTGGGTGCTGCTGCCGTAATTTATGATGTTGCGGACGTAGTGAAACTGCGCTGTTACTTTTCCAACCCTAGAGGCAAATGTCAAAACATCAACCCCAGCAATTGCATTCTGCGTACGACAGACACTACAATGGACGATAAAGCCAAGGCATTCCTGGCTAATGTGGAAGGCGGAATCGTGCCAGTAACATGTCACGATGATGTCTTGCGAATCGCATACATTTATATCGATGAGGGGCTGTGGGACAGCCAGGGCGTATATGATGTTGTGGAGAAGCTGCACGCGCATGGCTGGTCTTTTGGTGAGGACGAGCTCCGCTTCAATCGGTAAGCTACATCCTCATATGAGAATCCCTCATACCGATGTACCCAGCACCTGCACGTGTGTGACTAAGATAAAACAGTACCTTGGATATATTTTATCTCGCCCAGATCGCAGCAGCCTACTACCGCTGGACCGACCAACTAAATGGAGACGACCCTCTCACCTTCTCAGACTTCGACGCCTTCTACACTGCGCACCATGACCTCTTGAGTCCCACAGCCTGGCGCTCCTACTACTCCACCGCATTCCTTACCCAACCCACCACAGCACGCTTCTACCGCATGCCCGACCTCCAGGATCTTCCGGACTCGTCCTCCCCACTGTGTCTGCCGCGTGACAATCCGGTATCCAAACACGTCCTAAAGCTCCCCCGCTGGGCTTATACTGTGGGGCGGACTTGCCACAGGCAACCGTTCCTTCCATTTGACACGATTACTGAAATAGCCCTCCGCACGCTTGACACAGCCTTGACACGCCTACACGCGGCCTACCCCAGCACACCCCCCTTTTCAGAACCACATGCGCGCTTCTGGCTAGACGAGTACTACAAACCTCCCATCGCAGAATCGAAACAAGAAGCGTTGTCCACGAACACCAACACCCAGCTGGAGGGAGAGGAGAAGATCCCTTCATCTTCGAGCCCTACATCTGACCCATCGCCTCGCAAGGACAACCGCGAAGCATGGGGGCCCCATCACTTTGGGCTCAATGTCGCGTCGGGATTGTATGATATACACAGTTTGGAAGCACAGTACCTCGCACAGGTTTCTTCGGGTAAGGTTGTCGAACCAGAACCTAGCAAGCCAGTGTTTTTCTGGTGTGGGATACCGGATGGAGGGACTGCAGATCAAGCGTTGCAGAGGGGGTGGCAGGAAGAGATTGGGAGTGAGGAGGAGGTCGAGTTCCTAGCCGCTGTTGCGATGGAGGAGACAGCCGGACTAGGAGCTGGAGCAATCAAGGTGGATGAGTTGGACTGTTCAATCCGGTCACATATCCTACTTGCGGTCATGCAGGCTGCGTTGGTAGAGAACATGCAAGAGAGAGAGCATTTCTTGGGGGAGCTGGAGAGGCGGATGGTACAAAAGGGGAGGATTGGTGAGGAAAGAGCAGGGAGATGGGTTAGGCAGGCCTTGGAAATTATGGTGCCTTATGTACGCGTGTGGCAGGGCGAATGGCCAGGTGCAGAGAAGAGAGGGGAGATGCTGCGCCGGATCTTGGTGGAGAATCCACTGCTCTTTGCACGCTGGAAGTTGTCGCCTGTTTTAAGGCAGTTCGCTTTTGACGACGCAAAAGTTGACTGTCTCGGCTGCCAAGCGGCGTACTGTTAACTACTGTCGAGATCCCTTCACCCGGATAGTAGACAACTGTTGGCATACCCTACTGGTGAATGTAGTCGACAATCGTGTAGTATCTACTGCCTAACACGGGCCGATACCTGGGTGGGCTCAAAGCAGAACTTGTGTCGCAGAACCGTGAATCTTGCTAATGATCAAAGCTGCTTTTGAACGGCTTTTGGTATCCGTAGTCGACCTATCCAGACGCGATTGACTGTAAGCTGTCGTGGAATTCCACCGTCGCGGTTTACCACGCTGCGATGCCGCTTACATGTTTGATTGGAATTCCCAGAATAAATAGAGTGCGCCTTTGACGATAGCCCCCCACAAAACTGACGTTGTATCCAAAGGAACAACGGCTAATGCGACAGCGGCTGGGTGCTGCTGCTGCTGCCGTCATTTATGATGCTTGCGGACGTAGTGAAACTGCGCAGCCGTTGGGTCCCCTGATAGCGTTGGGCGCCATGCCGGATGCGGGCTTAATTGGCAGCCATGGAGGTAACGTGAAGACGCGAGGACGCGTCGAGGGGCGCTTTTCTTTGTGCGTGCCTGGCCAGCTCCACCGACGCGACCCATCGCGTCCGAGGTTCATTGATCAGCGACGCATAATTTCACGGCATCAGGGACCGTGTCATGGTCGCTGACATCGCCTTTGCCAGCCGCGAATCCTGTCATTGCGCGGAACCGGATCGCAGCCTCGCGCTACGCCTCTCTCCCACCATCGGTCCTTCAACACGACATTTGCCCCTCAGGGGAACGCCAAACGGCCTCTACATGGGGCCTCCGGTGGACGGCCGCAATTTGTTGATTCGCGGATGCAAGCGATGAGCCGACGCTGGCTGTTGCACCGCGGCGGCGTCGATTGCTTTTCGCAAAGTTTCTTGGGTGCCTGGCCAAAGCTTCAACCCTTTACAGAGCCCTGCGCAAAGAACGCGACCAGTCATCTCATCACTTCATCGTGCCGTGCGAATGCTCGTCGCATGCCTCAAGCAAAAAGCACGGTTTGAGACATTAGAAGTGTCGGTCCTCAGGTCCTGCTAACATGTCCTGAGCGGGCTCAGTTGTTTGCGGTAGAGGAACACGCCATGCCACCGGCGCACAACTAGCGCCATCAGCCTTCTTTGTTCCGCCCTTGTTTCACAACCTTGCACAAGTGTTGCTTGGTCCAGGACCGGGGGCTCAGCCGTCCTGACTCTTAGCTCTGGAAGAGGCAAAGTGGAACATGTGATATCGCGTTTACGCGTTAGGTCCATTTACGCGTCCAATCGCGTCGCAATTCACCCTCACCCTGGCCGAGGGCCGGAAAGTGGCCTCCTGTGAGGAGTCAGGTATATATACACGGCTGCAGTCGCCTAGTACTTGCATGCTATCGTCCTATTTGCCCTACGACGTTTCTGCCTAAGGATCTTTCGGAGTCGTCTGCTTTGCCTACTTGTACTCGTACGCTTGCTGCCTACTCACTGCACCTATAAGTATCAGCGATACCTCTTCGCACCGAAACCATCCATCGTAAACACAGCATTCCAACATCGCATCATCATGTTCTCATCAAACCGCACGCGCCATCAAGAGGGCAGCTTCTCGAAACATCGCGCATCCAAGTCCAAATCACACAAGAAGAACCCCTCCTTCAGAGACTCACCGAGGAGAGTAGAACGACTAGCACAGCATGCCCAGGCATCATCACCACAATCGAACCAAACTTCTCCAACACTGGGAAGGTGAGTCTGTTCTTTTACGATGAAAGCCGAAGAAACTTTACTGACAACTTCCGTCAGTGCCATCATCACTATCTCCGTCGGCCGCGAGCAGCGACTATTTGCAGCGCACGAAGACGTTCTATCGCATTCTCCCTGGTTCCAGACTCTCTGTAGCGGTCAGTTCTTCCAGTCTACCAACAAGCGCATCGACCTACCCGACGAAGAGCCCGAAGTCTTCTCATCGATCCTCGAGTACCTCTACAAGGGCGACTACTACCCACGTATGGAGTATGACAAGAAGCGAAACAGCTGGAACCTTGAAGATGGTGGAAACGCCAACAACGCCCACGAAGCCATCGTTCAGTCTTCGGTTGGACCGATACTGAAAGACACCGTCATCTACTGTCAAGCCGACAAGTACGGACTCCAGGAACTGA
This sequence comes from Alternaria novae-zelandiae, assembly GCF_023758075.1. NCBI lineage: Eukaryota > Fungi > Ascomycota > Dothideomycetes > Pleosporales > Pleosporaceae > Alternaria > Alternaria novae-zelandiae. The sequence goes on along the minus strand of NW_026056967.1, from coordinate 1,270,127 downwards.
AGAAACTTGCGCTCAAGAAGCAAGGCCTCCAATCTGGCATCCAATGCTCGACTATCTTAACCTCCGCCCGTTACGCATATGCCAACACTCCTGACAACGACTCCAAGCTTCGCGCACACTACCTCGCGCTCATCATCCGCGCCCGACACACATTTAAGCGCAGCGGCACAATGCAGAACGAGATGGAGAACGGTGGCAAGCTCTTCTTCGACTTGTTCGTTGCCATGGTCAACCACATGGACGACCTTTCAGCGAAGTCGCCGCACTAAGTTGCTGCCATCGCATTTGATCCTTTCGAGCTTCCCTTGAGTAGCTTGCCCTCTTCATCGCCCCCAACTAATGACTCCTTTCATCTGCTATTTCTTGACCTTCTTGTATATACACCTTGCGTTTCAGCCTCGCGGCTATGCCTTTTCTTTACTGGGTTCTGCTTCAGTCTGGGTTTGTTGCTGCACGGCGTTACGGTCTGGATATACCTTTCTGGCACTCATTCACGCCACTGTTGTACTATACTTATCTCTTTACCTGGCTTGGTTTTCCTTATCTTTCCCGTCTTCTCCATCGGCCTCAAAATTGCCTAGATGCGCAGGCCTTTTCGCATTGGTTCAACTTTCCTCTCTGCATCTCAAGACAGAAAACACTTCCTGGCTATCCAAGTTACCAGAATGGTTGCGCTTTACTTATGTCCTTCGTCGCGTTTTTGATTCTCCTTTAGGGAAGCCAGTTCCTTCCCTACAATTGTTGCAGTATTATCTGCAGGACGGCAGCATCAAATTGTAACAGGACTTGGTCGCATCCTTCGTACTATGTTTCAAGCGATTAATGATAGCATACAATATCACGAATACTTACGCTTGCATTCTTCGATTATCGTATCTAACCCGACGTGATGGCGCATGTCGCAGTAATTCATTTAGGCCTCCAACTGCTCATAGCGACCATGCTGCTCAGCCTTGATCCTCCGTCTCCACACTGGCTTGGCTGATATCATTGGCCGGCAACACGGCATCTACGCAGCACGCACTTCACAACCTCCAAGTATATATTTGGAACGATGACCAAGCGCATGTGGAATTGATGATACGATAGACACCGTGATTACCATATCCGCAGTACTTGCCAGTTTTGTCACAACTTTACACACCACGCAACACGATTACCACAAAGCCATGTTCCCCGAAAAACCACCTCGACACTCCGCCCAAGCCATCGGCGCAAAACGCGTCGGAGGAAAGAAAGTTCCAAAGCAGTATCGCAAGTATCACCCGAACCATAAGAACAACAGTAAAACGGGGGGCAATGTCGCTACCAAGTTTGCGCACAACCTGATACGCGGAGTGAAGTCTATTATCGAATCGCTCTAGGTAGGACAGCTCCGGGGCAAAGCAGCAGGGTACATAGCGACTAAGGCAAGTGGGCTGCGAGCGGAAGCAGGAGGAAAGAAGGAAAGACAGAAAGGGTCAGCCGTGAGCTGAGGTGCGTCGGCGAACGCTATACTTGACGCCAGTCCGGGATGAACCATACAAAGCGGGATGGAGAACGAAAGCAGCGTCTTAACGATGCCCGAAGACAAAGCCAAGTGGATAAGCAGGACTCGGCATGGAGACGAGGGAACGCCGCCGATCGATTCCCGTTGACTCATCTTCTCAAACGCTCCACATGCGCGGACTAGGCGTGGCACTGGTACTTGCTGGTACAGTCACAGTTATTCAGCCGGCATACTTGGCTGTTCATGCAAGATGCGACAAGGACACCATCTGCACGTCGAAGCGAGGCGGAAGCAATGTATCGCGTCGCGTCGCGTTGGGCTGGTAGTGCAAGTGGGGTAAAGATGGACAGGGCGGCGGGTTGGGTGTGGGCCGGGGCCTGCAACGCGATATCAGCTGAGAGGGCGACAGCGCGTCTGTGCGGGACGCGGCTTGGGGTCCTGCACCAGTCACTGGCCGCGTCGAAGAGCCGGCTTGTCTCACGAACCATGCAAGGGAGGGGTTAGATAAAGGAAATACCAGGGATACAAAGTTTGAGGCAGATCGGTAGCATTTATTGAGATATTGGCGATTTCAACTTGCCTTCCTTCGTCGTCAATCCCCACTTGGCGCGATGGTGTGGTGCATCGCACATCGTCGTTCCATGCGCATCGAGGCTGCTTACACATGCGATCGCGCATCTGCTCCCAGCTTGGACAGTGACGTGTCGTGGTTCGTGATTGTGATAGAGCAAGGAGTTGATCTGTATGGTAGTCGGGAGCAGGCCGACGTTTTTAGGCATCAGACCCCTGTGCCCGGAAATGCGCCCTTCTTGTTCATGACTACCATGCCGTGTTCGCGCGAGATGTAGCCTTTCATCAGACCCTGCAATCTGGGTTAGCCGAGTGGGTTCTTGGTGTGACATCCGTGACGAGGCTGCCTCAGAGCCGGGTAAGACCTATAGAAGCCCAACGCTGGGGCATAGCGTACGCACCTTGTAAATCTGGTTTGCCAATAGGCACTCGACCTCGTCGTCCTCCACTGCTTGGCCGCTGCCTTCGCCTGCAATACCCATCCTGAGCGCGGCGGCAAAGTTTGCTAGCGGTACTCGCGACTTCCGTATCCGGTCCTTCTCCGTCTGTCCTTCTTTGAGATCGTCAAAGCCACCAGCGAGGTAAACCTTTCGGAGAAGGTTGCGCAAAGCGATGTCGCGGCTCCGCTCCAGAGTAAGGAAGATGCGCCGTCTGACAAACTCTGGTTCGCCTTCTGCCAGTGCCTTGTCGAAGCCCGTAAGATCGCCTCGTTTTATGCAGGATACGAGGGGGCCGAAAATGCGTTCTAGACGAGGGGCTTCGGCGAGTAGGCTGGCGGTGGGAACCTTGTGTTGAGTGATCAGGCGGCAGGGAATGAGGTATGTGAGTATGAGCCTGAACTGTTAGTTCCGAGGAGTTATCCGTTAGATTGACCTAACTCACGATTTGTTTTGTTGCGACTTTGACCAGCAAGATTCCCATGCCTGCTGCAAGCTGCTTTCTGCCTTGGCGTAGTCTTCCTGCAGGAACGCCAGCACTCCAAGATAGTATTTGTATGTGACTCGATGCGCCCGCGGGTACAGCTCAAATGTAGGTAGGTCGGACTGTGCTTCGATCGATCGTACAACGTTCTTGGATAAGCTAATTGCTTTCAACTAGGTACATGCGCGTTAGCTGTCGTTACACCACGCAGACTGCGATCGGGCTTACTTTGAAATACGTCTTGAACTGAAGGTTGGCTATGCAATATACACCCCACTTTCGCGATTGTGACATGTCGGGGTTCCTGTCACCCAGACAAAGGGCAAAGATCCTGTTGAATACTCGCGCAGCTTCTTCAAGCTTCTGATTTTGAGGTGCTGTGCTCACGATATCGTCTGAGTAGCCGGTGTTGAGAGCTGCTGGTTTCGACTTGGCCAATTGCTCGTCTGCTTTGATTGCTATCTTCCTAAGATGATTTGCAGTGAAGTACAGGGTGAATATGGCCCATGCTGGTAGCAGTCCACCAGATATGTGCTTGATGAAGATGCTCGTCAGGTCCTTCCACGTATCGTATACTGCCAGGTATTGACGCTCATTCAGCTTGCCCTGATTTGCTGCTTCGTCGGTCTTGATGATCTCTTTGACAGCGCGCCAATAAGTAGCAATGATATCAACCCAGGGAGAAGCCTTGGCCTTTTTGGGGTTCATTCGCTGTTCGAGCGCATAAATAACATCGCCTTCAATCTTCTCGTCACTGGATGCGCGGTAGAAGTCGTATAGCCGGCCAGGGTCATGCGCGGGTGCGACTGGACTGAAGAAGTCTGCGACGGGTTGCGCAAGGCCACTGGCCAGTGCCTGATGGAAAGGCACGAGTGCAGCTTGCATGGCGGCCATGAGGGATTCGGTCGGGTTACGGGATGTCGGTTGTCGCGTGAATCTGAAGGTTTGCGCGACTTCAGTTGGTACTCTCAGCCCTTTGACATGGTGCGGATTGTTTGCTGAGAACCAACTGGTGGGTGTTCTAGTGGTCCTCGAGGTGGTCGGGTGTTTGGGCTGTTTGTTCGCCGACGTCCATAGCGCCTGCCGCCAAGTTGTTGTGGGCCCCTGCTCAACTCGGCTAGCGCGCACAAGGTGGTGTCGAATTCGCTTGTCAATCCACGATGGAGACGACCTGACTGAACTTCTCAACTCAAGGTACTAACCTCACAGCACAATCAAGGTCAGTCTACGTCGCCAGCTCGTGCCCATACCGCCCGCTAACCAGTCGCAGATGGGTAAGCAATTTTCTTCGTCCGCAACATCGTCCCGTCCAGCAATTGCAGCCGATGGAATTTTCGAACGAGGCCAGCGCGACCATGACCGTCTCTCACCATCGCGATAAAACGACACCGAGCTGGGGTTGAGTGGGAAGGAGCTTTGGTGGTGTGCATGCACAGCGGACAGGCCAACGGCGCCGAAAACTTATGACAACGGCAGCGAAGCCCGTGAGATCGTCCGCATGCGACAAATTCGAATACGACCGTACTCGATTGCCCTAACCCGACCGCCTTCCCCAACCACGACTGCTGCAATTGCTGGACTAGGACAAAATATTGTTATTGAAGCAGTACTGACGATGCTTCAGCACGCTTCCAGGAATACCAGATCATCGGGCGCCATCTGCCCAGCGAGACCAACCCCTCGCCCAAGATCTACCGCATGCGCATCTTTGCGACCAACGAGGTTGTCGCCAAGTCGCGGTTCTGGTACTTCCTTGGCAAGCTCCGCAAGATCAAGAAGGCCAACGGTGAGATCGTCTCCGTAAACCAGGTATGTCGAGGCAGCAGAAGACGGCGCTACAACAAACTGACCCGGTTCAGATCCACGAGAAGAAGCCCCAGAAGGTCAAGAACTTCGGTATCTGGCTCAAGTACGACTCGCGCTCCGGTACCCACAACATGTACAAGGAGTACCGCGAGATGTCCCGTGTCGCCGCCGTCGATGCTCTGTACCAGGATATGGCCGCCCGTCACCGATCGCGCTTCAGGTCCGTTCAGGTATGATCAAATCGACTCAGCCGTCTGCGTCAAATCACTCACACTCAATCTAGATTCTCAAGGTTGTTGAGGTCGAGAAGGCCGACGACCTCCGCCGCCCATACATCAAGCAGCTCCTCACCAAGAACCTCAAGTTCCCGCTGCCCCACCGCATCAACAAGAAGGTTGGAAAGAAGGTCTTCTCCTCTACCCGACCATCCACTTTCTTCTAAGCGTGTTTCTCATTACGGAGTGCGGTCTGGATGGGAAGGGATGTTATGGGTTTCCCTCGGTTATGCATGCTTCACGAAAAGAAGTACATTAGGAACGAATGAAAATCCCTGATACCTCCATTCGGCCGTCGGTGCGCGTGATGCAGTTTGGGGTGCTAGCTAGGCACGCGCGTGAAGGCGATACTTGCAGGGACGTCGAACAAAGGCGATACCGAGGGATGAGTTGGACGATAGACAATGAAGTCATGCCAATACACTTGAGCAGTACATGTTGCATTTTAACCCATTTTCTAACATGCGATTAGATCTTCGCCCTCCCTGTTGGCGCCACCTTTGGCCTTCCCAGTGTGTCTATTGGCATCCACCATGGGTACCCAGTCACATTTGTCGTGTCCATGGTTCCCGTGAACTTCGCTGGCCTCTTCTCCATAAAGGATTTCACACCCTCCGTGTTATCGCTATGGCTAGTTAGCTTATGCCTACCGATCAGTAGCAAGGAGGACTTACGGCGATCCAAACAACTCGTAGATGACCCTGCTATCCAACAAATGCTGACCCTCAGGACTCCCCGCATCCCTGTACATCAGCTCCTTCATCAGATACGTACTCACGCCACTCGTGTTCTTCACCACGTCTTCTGCAACCTCGAGCGCCCTCGGCAACACGTCTTCCGCCTTGTCGCACACCTCCGCAAACAAGCCATCCCAGACCTTGTGACTAGCAAGATACGTGCTGCCTGTCGTCACAGCCTGCATAGCGCGACTATGGCCGATCAACCGGGGTAGGAAGAAGGAAGAACACGCTTCCATGATGAGTCCACGGCGCGAGAAAACAAAGCCTATCTTCGCCGACGCAAACGCTATGCGGATGTTCATGGGGAGAGTCATCGTGATGCCAATTCCAACTGCGGAACCTTGCAGCGCGGCGATTGAAGGCTTGCGGCAATGATGGATGGCTAGGGCTACGCGTCCGCCTCTGAATATTTCTTGTGTTAGCATACTGTTCTTTATCAATTTGACCAACCCAGCCTCGTTCTCTTTGATCACGGAACAGCGATTGGAAACATCGTCAACACAGCAATAAAAACACCCAACATACCCATCCCGATGATCCTGCACCCTCTCCGCGTCCGCCCCATTAACCCCCTCCCCAAACCCCTCATCTAGATCCGCGCCCGCACAGAAGATCCGCCCATCTCCTGTTACCACGATGCATTTCACCCGCTCGTCTGCATCGAACATGCCGTATGCTTCTTCAATCTCCGCGCGCATCGTGTCGGTGAAGGCATTGTGGTTTCCGGGCCTGTATAATGTGAGGATGATGACAGAAGGCTCTTTGTCATGGTGCTGAGTGCGGATTTGGGTGAATTTCAGGTCGTTGTAGGAAGTGGGGAGGACGATGTCTGGTTTGTGGCGGGGGGTTTCTTTGGGGGACATTTTTGGCTGGAGTTTTGGTTTGATTTGGATGGGTGGGTGGATGACAGTCGATGTTTGGGGGAATTAAATGCTAGTTACATGCGCGTGGTACGTACGTATCCCATGTTGTCCGGAGGCGTGGACGTGCTTGTCGCGTTGATGATGCGGGGAGACGCGGAACCGAGGTACGCGTTGGCGGTGCTCGACGTCGAAGGTTTGGGTTCGGGTAAGCTCATCTCACCTATTACAGCGGTAATAAGCAAAAGTAATATACAGTAGAGCTGCTAAGCTTATATTTAGTGCTACTTTAGATAAATTTCTATTTAATTTAAAAAGCCTTTATTTTTTACATTTTATATAAATTATAAAGCTTTTCTTTTTTTATTAATATAATTATAAATAAGCCTAGTACTTTAAAGTATAAAAAGTAACTAACTAAAGATAAAAAACTTATAGTAATAATACTTCTTAATACTAGCTATATATAGTTTTAAATAGCTACTTACTTAAGCTTATTATATAAGTAAGTAAAATATATTAAATTTAGCTCTATTACTTTAAAAAAAAATTTAGTAAACTTTCTTTACTTAGCTATAAATAAGTAAAAAAACTTATTTAATTTATTTAATTATTTAAAAAAACTTACTAAATAAGCTACTTAGCTTTATTTTTTTACTTTTTAGATTAGTATATAAAAGAATACTTAGTTTACTATACTTTTTATAATACTAAATATACTAAAAAAATTACTTTTTTTAAACTACTACTTTTAAAAATAAATTATACTAAAAAGAAGCTTTAAGCTAAAAATTATAAAAATTAAATACTTAAGTAGTAAAACTTAATTTTTTAAAGTAATAAAACTTAAGTAACTAAAAATTACTATAAAAAAATATTATAGAATATACCTCTAGATACTTCTTAAAAGTATAGCACGTAATTATACTAGTATAGATTAAGATAAGCTTTTAGAAGCTTTACTACTTAAGAGAGCTTTCTAAGTAAGCTTATAATATAATAATTTATTTTTTATTTATTTTTATACTTCTAGACATAATAGTTATAAGCTTAGTACTTTAAGAAAATAATATAGTTCTATATTTATATACTTAAAATATAAGGCGTTTAATAAAGTATAGCTATACTAATTCTATTACTAATCTTTACACTTTTATAGAAGTACTACTTTATTACTTATAATAAGTAACTTTATAATAATTTTTATAAAAGCTTTTATACTTACTAACTTAGCGTATTAGTCTAAGTAGTTTACCTAGTTTAAATTTTATACTTTAAGTAAAGAAATTTAGACTAATATTAACTCTAATACTAAAATAGCTACTTTTATCTAGATAAGCGTTTTAACTACTCTAGAGCTAGTAGTAATTATATAGAATACTTTAGTTAATAAGCTCTACGCTAATAAGTATAACTTATTTATTATAAAGTATAAAGTATAAGTAATAAAATAGTAGTTAAAGAGTACTTATATTAGATATCTTTAGAACTAGATTAATTAGACTATTAGTCTAAAGCTTTTAGCTTTTACTATACTCTTTATTTCTATAAAGAAAAAGGCTATATTATAAGTACTTATTAAATATCTTAAGTTTATACTTTTTCTAAAGAAGAACTATACTAAGAATCTTATATACTTATAGTATAGAGTATACTTCTAAAAAGTATAATAAAAATATATTAACGCTAAGCGCTAGTAATAAAAATACTTCTATATTTTAGCTTAAGCTAAAGCGTATAAACTTACTAAAGTTAATAATATACTTACTATCTAGAACTATTTAAAAGTAATTAGTATTAAGCTTACTTTAAAATAAAAGTACTTTATATAGTAAAACCTTATTAAAGCTCTTACTATTAGTAAAACTTAGATTACTTTTAAATAAGTGTTAAAGATTTTTACTACGCTAATCTAAGAGTATACTACTTACTCTACTAGTAGAGGTAGTATATTTACTATTATAAAAGTACTATAATAAGCTTCTAATAATAATAACTTATTCTAAAAGCTTAAAAAGAATTACTCTTATAAATAGTACTATAAGTAGTTTACTACTATATATAAGCGTTTAGAAATAGCGCTTATAAGTAAACTTCTAAAGCTTTCTAATAAAGCTAAAGCTAAGATTACTACTAAGCTTAGAGACTTAAAGTATAATAGCCTATAGAAAGCTCTTAATAAAAAGAGATAGACTACTCTATAGTAAGTATAGATTAAAAGCCTAAACTTTATCTATCTAAAGTTAATTTAAGTAATATTTATTAACTTTACTCTTATTATAAGTTAGCTAAGTATTAGTAGTATATACTCTACTATAAATTTTAACGTCTACTTACTTTTTATAAGTACTATCTTAGATAATAAAGTAGTAGTATATCTTATTAATAATATATCTTTACTTAAGCTAAAAACCTTTATAAGAGTATATAAATTCTATACTATAGAAGTAAAAAGCTTTTTTTTCTAAGTACTTAGATATAGTATATAAAGAATTAGAAACGCTTTAACTAGAAAAAAAGAACTATATATAAAGAATTTTATTCTAATAAGCGTAGCGCTTATAGAGAGTTTCTATATTAATATTATTTTAGAAGTAGCTCTTAATAAAGCTAGACTATAGTACTTAGAGTTAGACTTAATACTTTATATAGAAATGCTTACTAATAACTTTATACTAGTAAAGCTTAAGAAGAAGTATAAGCTTACGTTTATTAAATATAATTTTTTAAAGTTTTACTTAACTATAATAAGTGTAACTAATAACTAGCGCTTATAATAATTTTAGAGAAGCTTTTCTTAGTTTAATTTAGAGAAGCTTTAGCATATAAAAGTAGACTACCTAGATCTAAAAGCGCTCTAAGCTCTTATTAAGAATATATATAATATATATATTAAAAGAATAAGCTAAAGTAAGTATAAGTATTACGCTATTACTTATATAAGATAGCGTATCTCTAGATAACTACGTAAAAAAGCTTTAAGATCTTATTAGAAAATTTTATAAAATCTTTTTAACTTTCTTACTAGTTATAATAAAGAGCTCTAAATTATAGTACTTAAAGATAATTATAGTAGTAAAATCTATTAATATACTCTCTAAGCTAAAACGCTTATAGAAATTATAAAAGTCTTCTATAACTTTATAAGCTTTCTTATAGCTTAGTATAAGCTTAATATTTATATTATTATCTAAGATAATAATATTATAACGCTACCTTAGAGAGATAAGTTATACTTTAAGATATAGACTAAAGAGTAGAGTATTATTATAAAGCGCACTTTTATTTATACTTATAAACTAAATAGAAAAGTAGAGAGAGTAGATTAAAAGATAATTACTAAGTTTATTAAGATAAGAGTTAGTGTAAATCTTTCTAAAAAGCTCTAGCTAAATATTATAAAAGTAGTAACCTAGCTATATAATATAAGCTTATTATATACTTATAATCTCTTAGTACCTAATACTATACTTAATATATAGTATATAAAGTATAGTAAGAAGATTTATACTATTATAGCTAATCTTTACCTAAATTAAAGTACTATCTATACTTATAGCTATAAAGCTTACCTACTTAATAAAGAGTAAGTAGCTAGATAATATAAGTACAACTTTAAAGTTATACTAAGAGGCTATATTAAATACCTAGTAGAATATAAGGTATCTAATATTTATAGAATATAAGTTCTAAAGCTTAATTAAATAATTATAATAAGAAACGTAAGCTTTAATAAAAAGCTTTTCTATAAAAGCAGCGCTAAAGGTAGCTAGAAGTACTTAGTAAAAGAGCTTATATATATTATTAATCTTCTATATAAGAATAAGCTATATAATATAAAAGAAGTATATAAAAATATCTTTAACTAGCTCTACACTATAGTAGATAAAATATAAAACTAGTATACTTCTAAAGACTCTATCTAAAAGCTAGAGAGTAGTATATTATAGCTTACTATTAAATAAGCTAGCTAGCCTAATTAATAAGTAGTATATAATATATTTTCTATATAAGTAAAAAGCTTAGCTAGCTAACTACTAGAAATCTATATAAACTCTTAAAAGTATACTAGCCTATTTACTCTAGAGTAAATACTAGAGCCTAAAGCGTACTAAACTATAAGATCTAGTTAGAAGTATAATAGTAGCGCCTAGAAAGTATACTAAACTAGAAAAAAGCGCCTACTAGTACTAAGTAATAAATAGCTTTCTAAAATAAAAAGCTTTTATTAAAATAAGGTATATAGTACTTATTAGAATAAAGTACTTCTAAGTATACTATATTTCTACGTATACTCTACGTTTAAAACTTCTTTAGAATAAAGTAAAATAAAACTACTACTTACTTCTAAACTAATACGCTAAAGGCGTAATTATAAAGAACTAATATAGTTAAGCTCTAGAATTAAAGAGTAATATAAAGAACTAGAAGTAGAAGAACTAAAAGTTTATACGCTATATAATCTATAAAATAGTATATAAAATAATAATCTTCTAAATAGTCTTTTCTAATACTTATATAGAGTAGAAGAAGACTATAAAAAGTTTATAACTATTTACTTAATTATAGTAGCTATAATCTTAGGTAATATACTTCTATAGAAGTATAAGCTATCTAAATATATATACTATAATTAACTACTACAGCTCTTAAAGAAGTATAAGAATCTTAGTAATTATTTATATAGTAAGCTCTTCTATAAAGCTTATAAGAAAGAGATTAATATACTTTATAGAGTAGATACCTAAAAGAAGATTAAGCGCTTCTTAGTATAAAAGTATTTACTTCTACTAAAGTAAATATTTATATATAAAGTTAATTAGAATAGCTACTTTATTAAGTGTAAAGCTTATATAGTAGTAAGAAAAGATCTATAAGTAATTAATTCTATATACTCTACGTATATAGTAATACTTATTTTATACTCTTTTAGAATAGTAATAGTAATAGTAGCTAAGTTTAACCTAGAGATTCTCTAGTTTAATATTATAAGAGTATTTCTTTATATACACTAAGAGCACTAGCTAGTTATAGTATATAATATACTAGATAGCTTTAAAAAGCCTAGTAAGTATTACTTTAATAAAGTGCTTGTACTTAAACGTATGTACAACGTAGCTAAGTAACATAGTATATAATTATAATGCAGGTATATTTTCTAAATACCTTTAATTATAGTAGGTAGTAGTATATATATTCTTTTAATACCTTTTAGCTATTAAAAGTAAGCTATAAAGTTCTAGGTTCTATAGCTTTATAGAAAAGAGAAAATAAAAATAAATAGTACTAATTCTATACGTTCTATAAGCCTTAGTAGTAGTAAGGTATATAGGCTAGTATATAGAGAAGTAGATCTAGGTTAAAAGAGTAGTAGCTAGAAGCTTAATGCTAGAGTTATAATACTACGTTAGCTAAGAAAAGAGCTAAAAGCTCTAGCAAAACTAAGTTCTAAGAACTAATACCTAAGGTATATACCTAGCCTAAGGTATGTACCTAGCCTAAGGCATGTACCTAGCCTAAAGCCTAGTAAGTATATAAAGCTTAAGTATACTTTCTATAAACTAAAAAACTCTCTACTACTTTAGTATAAAAAGCTCTTACGTATAGTAAAGAAAGTAGATTTTATTACTTCTAAAGAAGAGCCTTATCTTTTCTTTAATAACTAAAGAAAAATTCTTCTACTCTTCTACATTAATAATATACTACTTATATACTACTATATTACTTATTAAAAAGCTTTATAAGTTACTAATATAATAAAAGTAGTATATAACCTAGAAAAGAAAGGCCTAGTTAAATAGTTTCTAGAAGTAAGAGTATTATATAATTATACTACTTATACTATAACACTTATATATAATAAGTATTTAGATAAGCTTACTAAGAAGTTTAACTTAGAGAGTACTTTATTAAGTTCTACTATACTACTCTTAAGTTAAGAGCTTATAAAGTTAATAGATAAAGTAGATAAAAAAGTAGTTAAAAACTACTAAAAGCGTATTAGATTACTACTCTATATAGCTATTATACTATAGCTTAATATAGTATACGCTACTTTAAAGCTTTTATACTTTCTTATAAATCTAAGTAAAGAGTATATTAAAGTAGTTAACTAAGTAATTATATACTTATATAAAACTTACTATTAGGCTATCTACTATAAAGCGTACTCTAAAGTAAAGCTTATAATTTATAGTAACGCTTCTTTTATAGATAATCTAGAGACTAAGCACTTTTTATAAAGCTACTTTATTATACTCTTTAGAAGTACTATTATTTAGAAAGTAGTATAATAAGTAACTATAATAACTTTAACTATAAAAGTAAAGCTTTTTACTTTTAAGTATATTAGTAAAGAAGTAATAGCTCTTAAGAAGCTATTTTAGAAGCTTATACTTACTTTAGAAGTAGCGTAGATAATTTTCTATAATAACTAGTAGACTATATACTTAGTAGTTAGCACTAATAAGTATATAATAATACGCCTTAAATATATTAATATCTAAAATATATAGCTAAAATAAAAGTATACTAAAAAGTCTTTTAGAGTTAAGTACTTAAAGACTAAGAGTATACTAGCTAATAGGCTTACTAAAAATCTATTAGTTTAGTAATTTACCTACTTTAAAAAGTAGTTAAATATAAAGAATATTAAATTATTAGTAGTATTATAAAGCTTATAAAGTATAAAAGAGTTTTTAGCTACTCTTTTTAGAGAGTAGTAGAAAGTGTATTTTAAGTATAGCCTCTCTTATAGGTCTATAAAAAACTACTTATTAAAAAAGACTTTTATTAGAGTATACGCTCTAAAGAGCGTAGTAAAATAAATAAGTATATATCTAGAACTATAATTAGAGTAACGCTTCTTTAGTTATCTAAGTGTAAAGTTAAAAAAGTACTACTAGTTATTAGTAGTATTCTTATAAGCTTAGAGATACTTAAACTCTAAAGTAAAGAACTAAGAGAGTATAACTTTCTTTATAGATATAAATACGTAACTAAGCTTAGTAGTAATACTCTTATAAGTAACTATAATAGTATTATTAGTAATAGTCTTAAAAGATACGCTTTTATTATTATTATTAGAGAGTACTATACTATTATTTATAGTCTTATTATAGTTAATTTACTTAACTACTAAATAAAGTTCTATAAAGCTTATTAGCACTAAAAAGTAAAAGTACTAAAATAAAACTTACTAGAAGAGCGCTACTTAGAAGTAAAAGCGCTATTAGACTTATTATTAAAGTTAGATTAAGAGTACTTAGTACTAAAAGTATTTTTAAACTTATTAGTATTACACTTTACTTTTAAAGTATTAAAGCTCTACTTCTTACTACGCCTTTAGATTATATAGCTATACTTAAAGTACTACTTAAAAGTAGTATTATAGTTATAAATAAGCTTATAAAAGTAAGAGTTTTTAATATTAAGTAAATAACTAGTTTTTAGATTCTACTCTATAGTATAAAACTAATTAACTATACGCTTAGTAACTTTTTCTATATACTTAGGTCTAAAAAAAAGTTAGTAAAGCTTTTTAAGCTTAAAAAAAAGTATATGTATATATTATTATATTTATAATTACTAATAGTACTAGTAAGATAGCGCTTAGACTTCTTACTCTTATTAATACTTACGTAGTTTTTATAGAAAGAGTTAGTAGTCTTTTTAGTACTTATAAACTAGAAGTATTAGAGGTACACTATTTTATAAAGCTTACTAGTAGTAATAAAAATAAGCTTCTTAGAGCTGCGCTTATATATAGACTTAGTTACTAAAGCTCTATTATTCTTATTATTAGAATCTTTATTAAGTATATACTTCTTACTATTATACTTTTTATTATTATACTTATTAGAAGAATTAGTAATATCTAAACTATTAAACTAGATAAAGAGCTCTAGATTAAAGAGAAAGCTTTCTATACTACTTATAATAATAAAAGAATATCTTTTCTTCTTAGAAGTAGAGCTAGAAAAAGGTAAAGTATTATAAACTATACTACTCTTTTAAGAAATAGAGAGCTTATTTAAAACTTTAGTAAAAAGCTTAGAAGCGTTAGAAAAGATAGTAGTAGAATTCTTAGAAGTAGAGCTCTTAGAACTAAAAAAACTTAGAAATAAAATATTAGAATAAGTATTACTAGTAGATAAAGAACTAGAAACTATAATAGTAACTTTAGTAAAATACTTATAGAAATTACTAAAAAGCTTCTAAGAGAGCGTAGTAACGTCTAAATTAGAGTTAGTATACTCTTCTTAGATAGTCTTACTAGCTTACTTATTATTATACTTTTCTATTATACTAATAGAATTAGTAGACTACTACGCTTAGTAAATTACTTTCTCTAGAACTATTTCTTAATAAAGCTTAATAGCCTTTAGAAGTAGAATCTTAAAATATTCTTACTTAGTATACTACTTATTAATAAAGTACTTATTTTTAGACTTAATACGCTTAGCTTTAGTAACTATCTTAGCTTTAGAATTCTTATTACTACGCTTTAAGTTATACTTAATCTACTTATTATACTTATAATATAGACGCTACTTCTTTTCTATAGCTTAACTAGTAATATAATACTTATAAGTAATCTAGTTATAATACTCTTACTTTACTTTATTCTTAGCTTTAAGATTATAAGTATACTACTTATTAGTATACTTCTAGATAGCGCGCTTATTATAATATAAAATATTATTAGTCTACTCTTAAGTAACTATATTACTATACTTAGTAAATAGATTAAACTTCTTAAAAGTATAAGTTAAAGTAGTAAATAAGTTATAAGTAGAAGTAGAAGTACTAGTAAAACTAAAGCTCTACTTCTTACTAAAAGAACTACGCTTAAAAGAGTCTCTAGAAATACTATAAAGCTTATTTAAGTACTTATAGTTCTCTACTTTAGAGAAAGTAGCTAAATACTTAGAAAAGTTAGAAATATTAGAGCTTAATAGCTTAGCCTTTAACGCGCTTATATAACTAAAGCTTAAAGAAGTTACTTTAAAAGTGCTTATAGAGCTAGAACTAAACTACTTATTTTTAGAAAAGTAGCTATTTTTATACTTATACTTATTTCTCTTTAATATAGTACTAGAGAGCTTAAAGATAAATATAGAAAGGTATACTTAGTTTAATTAGTATAATAGAGTATACTACTAGAGTTAGTAAGCGTACTAATAAAAATTAAAGATACTTACTCTTATTTTAAGTAAGAGGTAAAAAGTGTTTAGCTAATTAAATAATTTTTAGTAATATTATAATTAGCGCGTGTATACTAAGTAAGCTCTTAGTGTTACGTACGCTCTAATAAGTATATAATTAGTATTCTTAGCTATAATAAAAGAGCTTATTATAACTACGTAGTCTACTTTTATAAGCTACTTAGAAGGTATATTATAAAATATACCTCTAGATACTTTTTAAGAGTATAGTATATAATTATACTAGTATAGATTAAGATAAGCTTTTAAAAGCTTTACTACTTAAGAAAGCTTTCTAAGTAAGCTTATAATATAATAATTTATTTTCTATTTATTTCTATACTTCTAGATATAATAAAAAACTTAAGTTACTTTTTTACTTAAAAAAGCTTTTAAAAATATTTATTTAGTAAATAAAATTTAGTAAAAAAAAAAGTAAATATTTTAAAGTTATTTTAATAAAAGTAAGAAAAGTTTTTATTTATTTTAGAAAAAAAAGTAAAAAATAATTAAAATAAAGTTTTACTATAAAAGAATTATCTCTTTAGTTAAAAAATAGTTAAGAATATATTTTAAGTTAATATTTATATAAAAAGAGGTAGTAACTATAATTATAGTAGCTATAAATAAAATAAAAAGCGTAAGTATTATTAAGTAGAAATCTAAATCTTAAGTAGTAATACTTATAGCTTAAAGAGCTACTAATTCTAAAGAGGTAAGAACTATTACTAGTACTCTAAAGAATATATAACTAAATCTTTTATCTACTTTTAGAAGTATAGCGTTAAGTAAGCTAAGGCTTAGAGCTTTAGCGCTACTACCTTTAAGATAGTTAAAGCTTCTAAATCTTTTAGGCCTATAAGATAGCTATTTTAATACTTTATAAAAAGATTATAATACTAAATACTTTATAAGAGAACTTTATAAGAGAATTATAATTTAATTATATATACTTATTACTAATAAAGTAATATATTCTAAAGCTCTATAGTTAAGATATATATACTAAAATTTCTTTTAGTAAAAGCGCGCTTCTTTTATCTTATAAGTTACTACTCTTAGAAATCTAAAGATACGTTAAAGACGTAAGTAGCTTAAATCTAATACTAAACGCTACGCTAGTATATTAAATAATTTATAAGTCTTCTTAGCGCTTATAAGAATAAAACTAATTTCTTACTAGTTATCTTACTACTTTACTAAGAAGCTTTACTAAGTTACTTTATTATTAATTAATTACTTTCTATATATTAAATAATAGAGTTAGTTAAATACTAGATATATAATATTAGACTATAAGTAGGTGTATTATTCTAAAAAGACTAAAGATAAATTGCTACTAAGCTATAATAGAGATTCTAAGGTATTTATAGCTAATGCTAAGTTAGTCTAAGCTCTTTAGAGCTAAAATCTAATATTATTCTCTCTCTTAAAGTAGATTACTTTTAATCTACTTCTAAGGTTATTTAATAGACTAGATAAGGTAACTATAGCTTATAATAGGCTATTTTAGCCTATAATAGCCTATTCTAAGCTAGCGTAGGCATATTATATCTATAAAAAAGTAGAAATCTATTAAGAAAAGTAGTAGTTCTAGAAAATTATGTATAGACACGCGTATAAGGCTACTACTTACGCTAGTAAAGCTAGCGTAGGCCTGTGCGCTCTAAGTATTTCTAGCTAGTTAGATTTTTTTTTTTTATTCTTTACTCTCTAATTACTCTATAATAGTAAGTATTAGCTCTTTTTACTTATTATTTCTAGAATTCTAAGAAGGTCTAAAGTAATCTATTATAGCCTATTTTAAAGTATAATAGAGTAGTTTAGCCTAAATTAGAGGTTTCTAGTATAAATTATACTAAATTACTACTAACTAGCCTCTAGTACTCTAACTAAGACTATTAACGCGCACTTTACACTAATTTACTCTCTTTCTACTTATATCTACCTCTTATACTCTATATTACTCTATTTTAAGCTTTAATAGCCTCTTTTACCTTAACTTAACTATAGTTAGTAATAATTAGATTACTATAAGCTACTTTTATATATCTAGACTTCTTAAGATTAGTTATATACTATATACTAGTTACCTATAGTTATAGAAGCTTAATAAGCCTTATATATTTAACTACTATAGCTATACTTTTCTAGTTCTTAAGACTAAAAAAGAGCGCGCTATCTTTACTAGTATAATTAAAAAGGTTACTAGTATACTATCTAGAGATACTATTACCTAAACTATTCTATATAGCTAGTATTAGGCTATAAATAAGTAGTGCTTTACTATAAGTACCTATTTTACTCTCTTTTAGCTACTATTACCCTCTATTAGCCTCTATAAGGCTAATATACAGTAAATAGCTCTAGAATAGATAGTTTTAGTCTATTTTAGCCTATTTTAGGCCTTTTTACGCTAATACTAACTAATATAGCTTCTAGAGAATCTTATTAACTTAGAAACTATATATAAGATTATCTACTAATTATTAGTTAACTAGAAGCTTATTAGTAAGAGGCCTATTATTCTACATTCTTAAGTCTCTAATAATATCTTAACGTCTACTCTACTAGCTATAGAAGACTTTAAGCGTAGTAACTTACGCTATCTAAAGATAGACTTAGTAGAAGAGTATAAGAGCGTCTATAATAATATTATTAAGTAAGTTTTAACCTATATTAGCTTATTTTAGCTTAATCTAGTATTTTATAGGCCTTTCTATTCTCTCTAGAGTTAGTAAAGCCTTTATAGAGTCTAAAAGAGCTAAGTTAGCTTATAATAGTCTATTCTAGACTATTTTAGCTAACTTTAGTAGTAACTACTTCTTTAATTAGAAGCACTTATAATTTTATTCTAGCGCACTCTATAGCTATACTACTACTAAGTCTAGCGTATACTCTAATAATAAAACTAAAGCTAAGGCTATAGTTACTAGCTTTACTAATAGTACTCTCTACGTATTTAAGAAGAAAGCTAATAAGGTTACTAGTGCGCTTAACGCTAGATTACTATTTAAGTAATTAGTAAGTTCTAAAATACTCTTTTCTAGACTCTTATAGCTCTAATTAGCTCTTTATAAGTTACTAGTAGCTACTTTACTTCTATTTACTTTCTTTTAGCCTTTTATAACTTATTTTAGTCTATACTAACTTTTTTTATAGTATTCTACTTTAAAGCCTACTAAGTAGACTATTATTTTTATAGTTAAAGATCTATAGAATACTATTTAAGAACTTTAGATAGAGCTTACTTTCTAGCTAAAGAGTAATAAAGCTACTACTAAGAAGAGCTAGCTTAAGAAGTAGATTAAAAGTAAAGAAGATAAAATTAAGCGCTTTAGAGCTAGTGTTCTCTAAGTTACTCTTAGATAACTTCTAATAGTCTTTTATAGTCTATTTTAGCCTATTCTAGAGTAATATAAGCTCTTCTAGTATATTTAGGTAGAGTTTAATAAAGTTTACGTAGAATTAGTTTAGACTAAGTAGTACTAGCCTACTTTAGACTATTATAGGCTATTATAGTATAGTTAGAAGCTCTTAAGTAATACCTAGATTAGAATTTCTCTATAAATATAAAAGTTCTTTATAGTAGTTAAGGTTATTTATCTATATAAATTTACTTAAAGTATAATATCTTATTCTTTAAAACTAATTATAAGGTTTAAAGAACTAATAACTCTATACTAGAAAGAGTTAGAGTAAAATAGCCTATACTAGACTCTTTTAGACTATTAGAAGCTATTCTAGTCTAAGATACTATTAAATACTTTAAAAAACTCTATATAGAGAAAAAAGGTAAAAGTATACTCTAGTTTATACTAGAATAGCTTATTATAGCTTAACTTAACTTATTCTCTCTCTTTATAAAGCTACTTATAGTATTACTTCTTAGGCTAGACTTTTAAAGATTTTCTACGCTATTATATTCTTTTCTTATTCTAGAACTTCTACAGCGTATTAGCTAAGATATTTAGACTTAGTTTCTATAAGTTTTCTTTCTCTAGGTACTTAATCTATTTAATTAGATACTTCTATTAGTTATTCTTATTACGCTGTCTTTTAATAATATATTCTACTTTATATATATTATTACTAAATTCTCTTAAAGTATTCTACTTAGATGCTTTAGAGTATAAAATAGTACTTTTTAAATTAAAAGGCTCTAAAAGTAATATATAGAATACTAGATAAACACTATTAAGTTCTAGAAAGTTAACTTAGAAGGCTAAGAGGCTAATCTAGTCTATAATCTTTCTAGGTCTAAGAAACTTCTAATCTAGCTTTTTCTTTAGGTAAGTACTTCTAATATATTAGTTAGAGACTAGAACTTAGTCTTTTACCTTAAAGAGTATTAGCGCGTAGTACTTATTAGCGTACTCTTTCTAGTAAGTATTTACTACTTTAATCTTTCTATAGTACTTCTACTATAGTTTAATTACTTATTTAGTAAGGCTAGCTTCTATAAAGCTTTCTCTCTTACTAAAAGCTAAATTAGGCTAATCTACTCTATAAGAGTGCCTTCTATAGTAGACCTAGAAGAAAGTAACTTTAGTAGTTAAGTAGATACTATTATTATACGCAAACTCTTTAATAGATATCTAGCGCGCCTAATTATTCTATTCTAGAAAGTAATAGTAGTAAAGGTACTACTTTAAGGTCTAGTTTTATCTTTTAGTCTAGCTATTAGTCTAAGAATAGAAAGTAGAAGTAAGAACTCTTCTAGTATTAAAGTAGTAAAGAAAAGAATTCTAATACTTAGAGTTTATTAAAGAGCCTTAATCTAAGATAATACGCTTTAGTATACTATAAAGTTAGATAACTTTACGTATCTAGGCCTATACTAGGTTAGTACTATTCTAATTAGCCTATACTAGTACGTAATAAACTATTTTAGTTAATTTATTTATAATAACTAGTATAGCGTTATACTTTATACTAGAAACTATACTAGGTAGTAGTTCTATAATAAAGTCTATTATTATCTTCTTCTAAAAGTAATTAAGTATTAAAAGAAGCTATAGTAGGCTATAAAGCCTATACTTTATAGAAGTAGACTTCTTATATATAAGGTAATTCTTATAGTATTACTCTATATCTTTATGTATACTTTTTTAAAAGTAGCGCCTCTATAGCTTCTCTAAAGTATATCTTACTTTAAAGTAGCCTACTAAAGAGTTATTATAATATTCTTAGAGAGCTTATAACTTCTCTTTAGTAGTTACTAGCGTTCTTACTATATAATAGCGCGTTTTAGCTCTATCTAGACTAGACTAGTTAGCTTTAGACTTAGACTTATCTAAAGTACCTAAGAAGGTATAATCTATTTTATTACGCTTCTCTAGAGTCTAGAGCTCTAGTATAGTATATTTACTAGCCTAGTTAAAGCTCTCTAAACTCTTAGTAAGGTCTTATTATTTCTTAGTGCGCTTAGTAGAGTATATTTACACTATAGCTACTAAAAGAGAAGTTCTATTACTATTAGTTATAAAATCTTTTATAGGCTAGATAAAAGCTTTATTATACTTTTAGGTAAGTTTCTAAGCTTCTACTATATAGTTAAAGTAGTAAGAAGGCCTATCTATAGAGTTAGTAGACTCTACCTTATAGTAGATATTAAAATTAAACCTAGATAGTATAATATAAAATCTAATCTATTAATAGTTAAGAGTCTTAGTCTTTATAAACTATTTTAGATTCTAATAGTTAGTCTAGAAGTTAAAGTATACACTCTCTAGATATTAGCGCTAGTGCTTTAGACTCTTAACTATTATAAGTAGCTTCTAGTTATATATATTATAATTATACTCTACTATAATAAGCTTATATAAAAAGAAGTTAACTAGACGCTATTAGTACTCTCTAGCTCTATTTAGTATATATTAGCTTAATATACTTATAATTACGCTACCTAAGGTATCTATCTTAGTCTTAGTCTTTCTATCTTACTTAAAGTAAGTTAAAATAGAAATACTTAGAAAAGAGTCTTTTAGCTTCTAAAAGGCTTCTTTAGCTTCTTTATTAAGATTAAGAGCTTAACTCTTTTCTCTCTACTAGGCGTAGCTACTCTTAGCTACTTCTAGCCTCTTTTAGATTAGTTTAGTTAATAGTAGAGTAAGCTAGAAAAATCTAGTAATAAACTACCTATAGTAGTTTATAAAGCTAATAAATATCTAAATCTTACGCACTATGCGTAGCTTAGACTATTTCTAGATTATTCTAATTCTATTCTTATTAATTTATATTCTCTTAGAGAAAACTATATACCTAAGATACTTAGTACGCTAGGTATACTACTTATACTTTAGAAGCTTTAAAAATAGCTTTATATTACGTAATCTATATAAGACTTTCTTAATATAGCTTTTATATTTCTCTTCTATATTAGAGAAGATAAGAATATTATTTAAGTATATAATATAGGTTATATTAATTAATTCTATAAGAACTTAATAGATATAAGCCTAGAACTACGTAAAAGTATTTATAAAGCTAAAAGATATTATAGTATACTTAAAACTACTATATCTTATATAGAAGGTAGTCTTCTACTTATTACTTTTCTTAATACGTACTTTATAGTAAGCCTCTTTTATATTAAGTTTAGTATAGAATTTAGCGCTAGCTAATCTTTCTAAAAACTTTATAATAAGTAGTAAGAAGTACTAATTCTTAATAGTAATCTTATTAAAGCTTCTATAGTTAACGTATAGATATATACTACTATCTTTCTTCTTAGCAAAGAGTATAAGCGCCTTTACTAAAGACTTACTATACCTAATCTACTCTTACACTAAGTACTTATCTAAATACTTATATAAGAGCTCTAACTTTATCTTAGAAAAGTTATATAATAGCTAATAGAGTACTATAGTTCTAGATAGTAAGTTAATAGCTAAGTCTTATAGACTATAGTTAGTAAAAACTTTTAAGTTATCTTCTAATCTAAGGTACGCAAACTTAGCGTATTATAAGAGTAAACTACTCTTTTTAGCCTCTTCTAGACTAGACTAGAGTATTAAGGTAATAAGATAGCTATATATATCTACTATAAAATTGCGTATAGTTTTTTTAAACTTCTTAGTTTTTTTTAGCGTAATCTTTCTATAAATAGTTTTATTCTTAGACTTAGTGCTCTAAAAGAGTAGCCTCTATATAGAGTAGCTAATCTTTAGATAATACGCGTCTATCTAGAGTAGATCTAAGTATACTTAATACTTATAAACTTCTATAATAATATATAGAATATTCTAGGTCTTTTATTTTCTATAAGAATCTACTACCTTTATAGTTACTATAGTAGTACTATAAATCTTTAACTCTTTACTATTTACTTTATCTACTAATAGCTTAAATAAAGAGTAAACTAGTAAGCCTTACTTTATAGTAAGTAATACTAAAATAAGGTTTAACTAGAAACCTCTATCTACTAGAGCCTTAATAGGCTCTAATTAGCTAAGTAATACCTTTACTATTAGTAGCTTTACTAGCTTAGAGTAAAGTATATTATAAAGAAGTTCTAAGTTCTAAAATACTAAGTCTAAGGTAACATAGGTAGCTAAGAAGAACTCTAGCTTCTCTACTTACTACCTTTTTCTAATCTCTAACTAGATAAGCCTTTAGAGTTTCTCTTAGACTTTAGATAGTTTTTTTAGAAGTATCTAGTCTTATTATACTTCTAATAAGTTATATTAGAGTCTTTTAAACTATTTTAGTTTAATTTAGCTAGTTATAAATTAGATTTTACTAAACTAGCCTTCTTAGCCTTTTTCTAAGTCTAAGAAAGCTCTAAAAAAGAGTTCTAGGCCTAATAGCTATAAAATCTATCTTTATAAGCTAAATACTTAAAAAGCGTAGTAGTACGCTTTATCTTACTTTAATAGTAGTAAGCTAAGGTATTAAGCTTAGAGACTATATTATAGTCTTCTAGGTCTTAAAGTAAGAGTTCTTTTTAAATATTAAAAAGAAAAGCGCTTATAAAGTCTATACAGCGCTACTCTTTAGCGTAGTTATTTAGTTTACTTTAAAGTATATTAAGATAAGCTAAAAGAGAGTTAGAATTCTAATCTAGCCTCTATTTAGTCTATTTAAGCCTATTATAAGCTATAAAGCGTTATAATAACTTAGAACTAAGCGTATTAAGTATAACTATTTTAAGTTTCTTCTAGATAAGTATCTAAAACGCCTTAAGTCTTATATAGTTTTAGAAGTAGGCGTTCTAAGTAGAGTAAGTAGTTTTATTTAAAAACTTTATAGTAAAGTTTACTTTCTAGGTATCTATAAAGAAGGTAGAGAGCACTTTTCTAAAAATAGTTTTATAATTACGCACCTAGTAGTTATACTATAAGTAGTTACGCGTAGTAAATATCTCTAAGTTCTTAGAGTATAAAGCTTCTAAGTTTAACTAGAGCTTACCTTTTATAGTTAAAGTATAGTAGATAATATTCTTTTTAAAAGCTAAGTAGTTATCTATAAGCACTTTACGCTTTAATTTCTTAAGATAGGCTACGTCTTAATAAGTACGCTCTAATTATTTCTATTTATATAACTTTTTAAGTTTATAAATTAAAGTAGTTTATTTATCTTTACCTTTAGTAGTAGTAGTCTATAAGAGCCTAGTTAGCTCTAAAATAAGCTCTAATAGCGTATTACTATCTCTAATAATTAAGGCTAGATTAGCAACGCCTAAAGAGGCTTCTAATAAGTCTATAAGTTTCTTAGTAGATAGTATTACTACCTTTAGAGATATAAGAGCTAATTTTTTCTAGTTATTATCTATTACGCGTAAAAATAGTATAGCTTACTTACTACTATATTATATTACGCTAGAGAGACCTACTTTAGAGCTTATTATATCTAAATAGCGTATATAAGAGTATTATAGAGTAAAGTAATTTAAATATTAAATAATAGAGTTAGTTAAATACTAGATATATAATATTAGACTATAAGTAGGTGTATTATTCTAAAAAGACTAGAGATAAATTACTACTAAGCTATAATAGAGATTCTAAGATATTTATAGCTAATACTAAGTTAGCCTAGACTCTTTAGAGCTAGAATCTAATAAAAGTATTCTTAAATATATTTTAATAAAGTAAGAAATATATAAGTAAGCTAAAGTATATAGAAGATTTCTATAAAACTACTTTAAGAGGCTAGTAAGTATTATAAGCGTATATATATATATATATATAGTTACTAATTAAGTATAAAGAGATACTAGCTTATATAAGTAGTAGATCTTATAAATCTAAATACTAAGACTATTAAAAAGTAAAAGAACGTAGGTATAAACTATAAAAAGTAGTTACATAAGATATTAAATAAAGATATTATTAAGTTATTTAGTAAGTTTATTAAAGATCTTAGTGTATAAAGTATATATATATATATATATACGTAGACGTATATATAGACGTATATATATATATATATATATATATATACGTATATAAGATAGTTTATAGCTAATAGTATATATATAGAAAGCGCTAATATATTTATTAAGAAGTAGCTTAAGAAGCTAGAAGATCTAAAAAAGTAAGTACCTTTTAGAAAGAATAAGAAGAATAATAGATCTAAGAAAAATAAAAAAAAAATAGAAAATATTTATAAAAATTAAGTAGTAGTAATAAAAGTATAAAATAAGTTAGAGCTATACTTATATATTTTATAAGCGCCTATAAAGCGCGTAGTATAATATATTAGTTAAGTTTTATATTAGTATAAGTATTTATATATAAGTAGTAGAGTATTTATATATAATAGTAATAGTAATAGTATTATAATATTACTAGTAATAGCGTTTTTATAAAAGTAGCTAAATATAAAGCTATATTTAGTATATTAGTATATATATATATATAATATAATATAATATATATAGTATAGAGTAATTATATATTATATAGTATATAAGATAGTATATAAGATAAACGTATAGTAAGTAAGTATAAGTATAAGTATATTATAAAGGTACTAGCTAAGTAGCTACTTAAAGTAGTAGGCGCCTAAGGCGCTATATAGTCTTAGTAGGCTTAAGAGCTATATTAAGTAGACGTATATAGGTAAGTTATTCTAACTTAGACTAGAGAGTCTAGGTTAAGAGCTTTTATTTATATAAAATAATACTTTAGTATATACTTTAAAAAATATACTTTATAAAATTTTATTAAAAGAGATACTTATAATACTAGCTTTTATTCTCTTTAAATTTTAACTTTATTAAAAATATATAAAATAAAATAAAAGATTAAGTTAAAATTTAGTACCTAAATTTTTTAAATAAGTAGTAGTAATTATATAATTAGCTTTATAGTATTATAAAAGAAGCTTAAAATAAGATAACTTTTAAATACTTCTTTTTTTTAGTAAATAGTATAAAAAAGAAGTATTAAGTAGTTATTAATACTAAGAGTAGCTATACTAAGTATTAAACTATTTTATAGTATATTAGCTAGGTTAGAGGACCTCTAATCGCTCTACTATACATTACTTTTGCCTGTTACTATTGTACAGCCTCCTTACACGGAAGATGCTTGTGAACACTGTCTTTGTTTGCGGGGTGATGAATAATCCAAGCATACGGTATAACACCTCTTGCGTGTTATGAAATTAATGTACCTTTGTTAGTAACGCTCACGGTTGCTCAATCATTTTGTCAACAGAACGCTGCTTCTTCAGTGTGAGAGGATGCAATGTCCAAATATCATCTATAGTGGCCAAAGCCAAGTCGCTTTCTACTATTACATAGTGGTATCATTTCTCCGTACGAGACATCTAAGCGGTGACCTCTCCCTCAGCAAAAGCTCTGCCGATTTCCCTCGCAACTCCCAATCTTAGCACTGCAATAATATCTTCACTCTTTGCACCCTTCGGGAAGCCTTTCCGCCAGTCCCACCCACGCTTGCTATCGTCTACGTGTCCACCCTTGACAAAGACCGTCGAGCCCTCTGCACTCTGACCATCTGCGGAGCCGAAATCAATTGAGCCTATAAGCGAATATTGGCTTGACGCTGTCGTCAAATTCGATGTCGATTTCGATAATTGTTGAGAGGCGTTGGGGTCGTGTGCGGAGAGGAGGGTAGTCGCAAGTACTTCCTCGCATTGCGTTCGGATCATGCTAGGTGCGGTATCAAGGTCCTCGATGGCTGCGAGGAGGTCGTACAAGTGGCGGAGCGTCAATGTGCGCTTGGGCTGGTTGACAAAGATGAGTGCCTCGCCTAGCAACGGTAGGAGAACGTCGACTTGAACCACAGTCTCTATCTCTGGATCATACAGTCCTCCACGGATGCTGGATGCCGCGCTGGCGATGATGACCATGAGCGCGTTCGCTGCAGCTCGTTTCCGTGCCATGGGTCGGTGTGCTGGCTTCTCTCCGGGCTTCAGTAACACCTCTTCATCTCGCAGGTCGTAGTATTTGCGTATTGTTGCGTAACCGCTCAGATGGTTTGAAAGGAGGGAAGCTGCCTCAGAGTCTAGGCTTGCGAGTTTTGTCAGGGTCTGCTTTGGTGAAGTAATGAGCGAGTTGAGCGACTCGTCCAGTTCATCTAGAGGCGGATAGGCGGTCGACTTGATAAGGCAGTGGGCGACCAAGACTCGTAGCACCTCTTGAATCTTTTGTGCGTCGTGGGCACGGGCGTAGTAGAGCAGTGTATCGCCATAGCTCTCGGTGTTGGTGCGGAGATGGTCGGCGTATTTCTGCAACTGTCAGCTTGTATCCGGGAGTGTTCCTGCTCTGTAACATACCTGAGCGATGATGACGGCATGCTGTGAGAGGCCCAAGTTATGGCAAAGCTGGGTGATCTTGTCGACACGAGCTGAGGACTCGAGTTGCAAGTCGTTCAGTATCCGCTCAATGCGCTCGTTTGCTGTGATGCCGTCGTCCAGTCTACCGAGAATCTGCACCGCGATCTCCCATCCTTCTTTGGATGTTTGACCGTCTCTAGCCTCGAATTCGCCTCTGGCAGGCAACAGATTGGCGTAGGCAATAAGTATGTCGTCTTTTCTCACACCCTTCGGCTGTTGCTGTTCAGTGTAACTCAGGACCATCAGATCACTCTGGTCGAACTGATCCATGAGGCCCTTTGCGCTTGTGAACCACTCTCCCGCACTGGCAAGCTCCGCGACCGCAGAAGCCATGGTGAGGGACCATCCCTGCAGGATTTGGAGCGCGCCCTCAATGTTGTCATCAAGTATACATGCTATGCCCACCTCGAAAGGGTCGACAGCATTGACACTGAAGTCTTCGTCGCTGTTCTGGATGACAGCCGCCAGCGCGGAAGATAGCCGTTGGCAGTACGCTTTGACAGGAGTCACGTCGACAGGGCGAACTCGTTGAGACCGCATGATGGAGCGACGGCTTGCGGCCAGACTACCCTGTGCGGAATCTTCCTCTTCTCCATTCCACCAGACGCTCAGACCCACTACTGCTTCGATCCAGTCGGCCGATAATTCGAGGATCGCTTCTTCATCGCCCAGCAAGAGCTTGTAGACCGTGCTGAGGGCCTCGTACACTGACCAGGGCACTTTACTTTCGGCTTTGCGACTGGCCACACTAAGCTGGAAGCTTGCCTGAGTTTGCGATATGCCAAAATGTGCCGCCTTGAAAGGCTGGGAGATAGAGTGTCGGCTCACACTTTCGCCCTCGGCAAACTCCTCCAAGCTAGCACTCACTTGGTGAACGCGCTGCCTAAAGATGCTCCAATCGTGTCCCTTGATGTCCCAATCCTCCGATGCGATGGCTGGACATTCCCGGAGGAGATCGATTGCTTCCCGAAGCGCGTGGTTTGCGTATGAGAGGTGTGACCCGACGTAACCTGAAGTGCCCAATCCGTCGTGTTGAGCTGTCTCGGCGTGCTCAAGCTGAGCGCCCTGAAGTAGTCTCATAGTCTGCGAGAAGTTGCCCCTGACAGTAGACACATGGACAGCTTCCCAGAACGAGGAATGTCTTGAATACCCGCGGGTCTCCTTCAACACCAATTCGGCCTCGACCTGAGGGAATGTGCTGTTCAGCCAGTCGAGCAGCACTCGCGGGATGGGTGTGTATTGTTTCGAATCGGTTCGCGCTACGAGGGAGAGGGCGGAGGCTCGCTGGTTTAGGCCAATCTGTGGGGGGTTGTGAAGGGTCAGCAGAAGAGCAGCAAGCTGGCGGGCTTGCGACAGCTCCTGCGAAGTCGACCTGTGTGTATCTGGCCAAGTTGCGATCAGCTCCTGAGCGACTGTGCCAAGCACCTCAGTCCGCTTGTCTGGCGAGTCTGACTGAAGAGACTCGTGGACTTTCTCAACCAGACGCTCCGTCTCCAATATGATTTGGTCGGACTCGCGCAGAGCCTGTCGGTCGCTGTTGGAAGTAAGGCCCTTAGCGAGCGCAAGGAGATCGAATCGCGTCTGTTTTGCGCCTGACCGCACCAAGGCAGGACTTGGCTCCATGTCGGTTGCGCTTGTTCTTGAGACAATTGACTGGGAGAACCTGTTCTGTGTTTTGTTGCGGCGCTGCGGTGAGAGCGGCTCGTCCTCCTCGGTGCCCTCGTCTTCGTCCATGTCGTCATCTTCTTCCTGATCCTCATCCGTGTACTCCTCTTCCGACTCGCCCTCCGCATCCTGGTGTAGTGTGTGTGCGGGCGCTTGGAACTGGCCAGAGGTTGCGATGCGTCCGCGTTGGGTTGGGGGCCGTCCGGAAGTCGAAGTGCCTATTGAGCCGAGCCCATTGCCCTCAAACATGCTTCCCTTGGGCGGTGAGCTGCCAAACAGCGAGTTGCTGGCGTAGTCATAGCTGTTTGGGTTGAAGGTTGGGCGCGCATTGCCGAAGAGTCCTTGGTTCATGCCTGGCGGCGGGCCAGCTGGTGTCGAGGAGGGATAGTGCGATTCGTCTAGAGGTGGAGGGCCAGCGGGTGTGGTCGAGGGTGCGTGTAGGCTGTCGTCGTAGTAGCTGCGGCCGGGTGTTGACGGTGATCCACGAAACATTGCTCTCTAGTCGCAAGTTTACCTGGGTACGCGGTGGAACAGGCGAACAGGGATCCAAAACCAAGGTATTTTCTCCACTTAATTTCCCAGTTCACACGTTGCGCCGCACATGCGCCGTAATGAATTATTTCGCGTGGTGAAAGAATTCGATTGTTCTTGGTCTAGCTACTGTCGCGGTCGCAAAACATAAACTCTGGACGAGCTCCAGCGACGCGCTCGGCTTGGCGCGTCCACGGGCCGGCGTTCGGCGAAACCTTCCTCCGGCTTCACAAAGTGCGCGCGCCGTGCAAGAGCGGCACCTGCGTCCATGGATGTCTTGCTCGCAGCTTGCTTTTAGATTGCAGACCCGCCCGGCTATCTAGACTCGACGACACGTGCGCATGATTCACGACGCATGCCTAGTTCATCCCGCTTGTCTTGACTTTTGGTTTTTTCTGCTCGTTCCTGGTGGCGGCGCCATGAAAGCGTCCACGGGTGCCTTCACAACGAATCAGGCGACGTGCATACCCCGAGATGGTGTGGCTGCCACCCGTGTTCAACCCCGCTACGGGCTGTTTCTGGTAAATCAATATCCCATCACCCTCACTAAGTCTTTTGTCGAGTCGTGGAGCGCAGGGGTCAAATCACTTGGTAATGCCTAGGGTTCCTTATTAAGGTACCCGATGCTAGACTGCGCCGTCGCCAGCCTCCGCCAGCATTAGCCTACAGCTGACGTACCGTGCGACTCAAAAACGGTTGGAGCCCGCTGGTCGACCACACCCGCTGCTTCCGTCGCCTGACCCAACTCTTTGCCTTTTCTCGTGCGCGTTGTCCTACTTGAATGCTTCTCATCTCTAATGTGTAATGCTGCTTGCTGCGCACTCATACCCCTCGGCCCACCTCTGACGTAGTGCTGCCCGTCGATAGCCCGCCATCATGGCGCTCTGGTCCACCGCGAAGACGCAGTCAAAGCAAGGTTTCGACAAGGTCTACACGTGGGTTGACAAGCTCGGTGCCCCCGTCAATCGACTGTCCAACAAGGTCGGCTCTGAAGCCTTCTGGCCTACGACGCTAGACATCGAGTCGGACAAGGCTGCGAGGATCCTCAAAAGCTTCTGCAGTACGTCAACTTCCGATGCGTCCCGCCAAGTACTGACACGCCCGCAGAGGATGGTTTCTACCAGGAAGAAGACCGACCCATCACCACCGACGTCCCCAAGGGAAAACAACGAGTCCTCAAGAAGATACCCTCCAAGGTCATCCAGAATGCCAAAGGCCTATGCATATTCACGACCATGCGTTCCGGTCTTTGGGTCTCCGGATCTGGCGGAGCCGGCATATTGGTCGCACGCAAGGCCGATGGAACATGGTCACCCCCGTCAGGCATCATGATGCACACCGTGGGTGTAGGCTTTCTCGTAGGGGTAGACATTTACGACTGCGTGATTGTCATCAACTCCGACAAGGCCATGGAGGCTTTCCAGTCCATCCGCTGCACATTGGGAGGTGAAATCAGTGCAGTCGCAGGCCCAGCCGGCGTTGGCGGCATACTGGATTCGGAGATCCACAAGCGACAGTCACCACTTTTCACGTATATCAAATCGCGAGGATTCTATGCTGGCCTCCAATTAGACGGAACTATCATCATCGAGCGAGCAGACGAGAACGAACGGTTTTATGGCGAACGCATAGGAGTCAAAGACATTTTGGCTGGCAAAGTGAGGCACCCGCCTTACGAGATAAGGAGACTCATGGAAACTCTCAAATCGGCTCAAGGCGATACGGACGTGGACGAGACTTTGATACCAGACGAGGCGCCACCTGCCGACTTCGAGATTACAGGTCCGGAAGATAAGACATTTGGTATTCCAGACGCTGTTGACCCCGACCCGTATGGCGTACTGGCACTACAAGAAGCTGGTCTAGAGATCAGGGAAGCTGGCACACACAGCCGTCCGGCAAGTGAACAATTCGAGTTCAAGCCGAGCCCCACAAGCCCCATCTACAACACTTTCAGAAACTCTACATTCCGGAGAAGCATGGACCGCTCGAGCTATGCTGGCAGTCGGCCAACGAGTTGGCGCACAAGCACCATCAGCGGCGTATTGGAACCCCGGACGCCAACAGTTGACATGAGCACCCAGACCGACGATCTACCGCCACCACCTCCGACCATCAGGAAGTCACCCCCCACGCTGCCGCCAAGAACAAGCGTCGCACGCACACCTACTCCTCCCATAGTGGAAGTACCCGAAACCAGGGTCGAGCAAGCTACTCCGCCACGCGCAAGGAGTGTAGACAGACAGGCCGAAGAAGCAACACCTACCGCTGCAGGAACAAAGACAGACAAAGCTGCCGGCCCAAAGTCCGACGGCTCTCCTCGGAACTCCATAGCCACTGAAGAGGCTCATGATTCCGAGTCAAGTTCCGATTCGGAATCAGATGAAGAGGAGGAAGATGAGTTTGAGGAAGAGCCAATCGTCCACGAGGTCCACCAGGCCGCTGCCCCACAAGCCATTCGCGCACGCGTCGTCCAAGTTGCCAAGCCAATGCCTCCTGCTCTACCGGTCAGAAATCCATTCCGCAACCGCGTCTCAACGAACTCAGACGGGTCCCTGAACTCTCCAACCGTACCGAAGCATAGCCCGGAATCAACCCCCTCGCTTATGCGCGGTGATTCAACTTCTTCTCTGTCTTCCGTAGAAGACAACAGACTCGAGCAGATTGGCAACAGGCTCAAACCCAAGTACTCTCACGAGCCGTCACCCGATGACGAAAAGAAGGAGGACAAGGACGACGCCTTCCACTCGCTTCCAGAGTCCCCAATGAAGAGCATCCCAGGAGGGTTCAACTGAGCGACCGACGTCTAACATCCAATCGACTTCCGCCTCTCTCTACACCGCCCTTTCGCTGCACATATAGAGCTAGGATGACCATCTCATCCTGGACTACACCCTCACAGATTACGCTTACAAAATGGCGTTGCGACCCCAAGCGCATGATTACTGCGTCTTGCCACTTGCTTATTCGGCTTGGCCAAGACGTAACCATGCCCGGTCGATCACCACACCTTGATAGGAGACAGCCTTTCACCGTCGTTACGAATTATGATTCCCATTGATATCCACTTTATTGCTTTACTTGCCCTGCTCACGCATGGCTCGCCATAGCATCTGCATGTATCTAGTGCTATTTCAAAACTGCAATTTGTTTGCTTGCATACCAATAGTCACCATATACGAATATTATGTCTAATTCGAATCAGCACATGTCTGGCATTGTTCAAGGGTGATATATAACAAATTCATGGCTCATCTGGAAGGCAGTGAGAGCGTGGGCGGCCGGCTGCGCTAACGCGACCGTGACACCCCTGCCAAAATTTCGTGAACGGAATTCCACCACGAGCTCGACTTGCGCGGATACACAGACCTCCACACCAGCATTTGCACCCTCAAGTACTGAGTCGGCGCGCTTCTTACATATTGCGCCCGAAGCCGATCTGTAAAAAGTCTCACACCAAGTCCTCTCGAAGGCCGACCGACACTCCTTCCAACCACACAGCGCCGCCCGTCGCAACCCACACCCGCAATGGCACCCGAAGCGCCGCCAAAGACGAAGAAGTCTAAAGCAACGCCGAAAACAGTCGCCGACTTCACCGTTCTTCCCCTCACATTACCCACACTGTCTGGTCTGCCAGCGCACTGCAACGATGCAAAGCATTACGTCTACGTCAAACCGCACGCACCCAGCATACCCACTGCCGACGACGAGCGCAGCCTCTTTATCGCAAACGTACCCGTCGACGCATCCGAGCGCAACATCCGCGCGCTCTTCCAGGAACAATTAGGCGGCTCCATGGTCGAGCGCGTCGAGTTCGATGCCTCGGTCCCCGCGCAACCAATGCACAAGCGCTGGAAGAGCGATAAGCCTACGACGCAAGACGACTCAGCTACCTCGAGAGGCAAGAAGAGGAAGAGGACCGATGACGCGGCGGTGATAGCAGAGGGTGTGGTGGAAGACGCCGAGAGCGCGCTACCACGGTTATGGAACAGCGAAGTGCGTAAGAGCGGGAGCGGCGCCGTCGTCGTCTTCGTAGACAAAAAGAGCGCCAGGGGAGCTCTGAAGGAGATCCAAAAGGCCGTAAAAGAAGGCAGAAGCATATCCTGGAAGGGAGGAGAAGGACTAGGCGTTGAGCGTAAGTCTTCACAATCCCCTCACTCATTTCACGTCTAACCCAAGAAACAACAGGCTACAAATCCCACAACACCCTCATCTACCCAACCCCCACCCTCCTCCAAGCCTCGCTAAACGCCTACCTCACCCAATTCAACGCTCTCGAAACAGCGCGAAACCGCATCCGCAAGACATCGCGCTCTGTTCCTGACGAGGAAGGCTTCATGACGGTTACAAGAGGCGGTCGTGTTGGGCCTGCTAGGTTGGAAGAGGCGGAGAAGAAGAAGGCTGAGTTGGATGAGCGGAAAAGGAATCACAGGGCTACCGATGACTTTTATAGGTTCCAGAATAGGGAGAGGAGGAAGGAGGCTGAGGGGTTGCTGAAGAGGAAGTTTGAGGAGGATAGGCGGAGGGTCGAGGGTATGAGGGAGAGGAGGGGGAGGGTTAGGCCGGAGACGTGAGGGTGAAATATGTGGTGGGCGTGCGATTAAGAGCTTCCTTTGGGTAAGATGCTATATATGAGTCTTTGGAGTGCAGCTGCACGCAGGTTGTACCACCAGATGAAGTTTTTACTGAACTGTTCTCTTCAAATCACGACTCACTCGGCATGGCACAAATGTGAGGTAGATGAAATCAATACATTGATCCATGGTCATAAACTAGCACTCGTAAAACTCAACACAACAAAGAAAATAGGAAACCAATCTCGAATCTTTCCCTGAAGAAAGAGAGACGAGTGTGCGCAAACGAGCGACCTAAGTCATCCCATTCCCGTTCCCATATGCATTCGCATTCGCAATTCCACCACTCATCTCTTCATCTTCCCCTCCACCTGGGTTCTGTCCAGGTAGTGTTTTCGTCTGAAAACAAGCTTTGTTGAGCCGACGGCTCCCAGTCTTGCTCCCACTCCTGCGAAACTGGCACATGGAAATCGACTGCGACCCTTGGGTTTGATCGCCTTCTATCCCACTGAAGACACTATCGCCTTGCTTGTGTGATGATTGGCATTCGCGCAGAGGAATTGCCAATGGAAGTGCGTGATGCGGCTCGGTGCTTGCAGAAGAGCGGACATGGTTGGCACCGCAGGTCCGGTCTTTCCGATTGTCCAGATGGTCGTCGTCCATAGTGGTCTGGACTGGTTCCAGAAAGGAAGACAGGCCGTTCAGCATCAGCTGGACTGCATTGCTGCTCTTGCTGTTCCCATTTGCAGCAGCGATTGGCATAGACAGTATACCTTGATCAGATTCCGTATGCACCTTCTCCCAGACTAGTGCTGAGAGACCGCGAGGGAAGGTCTCAGAAGCCTTGAGCGTGTTGCATTCCCAGTACAACTGTTCACCCAAGTGGAGGAAGCGTCGACTGAGTAGGCGGTCTTGTAGCGCCCATGCACGTGTATCCCAGCCGAAGTTGGGTGTAGTCAGGATGCCAACTGGCAGCAAGGCAGAAGCCGGCTGTCGACCTGGAGTCTGGCTCTTGTTGGTCGTTGATCCAAGTAAGGACGCCGGGTAGTTCTTTTCAGGTATGCCCGACATGACCGCTTCGCCGGTCAACTGGTCAAGTACGACTGTCAGTGCCGCGTTACGGAAGGTGGACGCCATCCTCGTGCACTCTTGTTGCTTGTCTTCTTCCGAATCTTGAAGCACACATAGTGAATCTAGCCAGCAATAGTTGTGGCCCAGGCGGTGTGCTGTCGCAATCGCATTCGCGACTGTGATTGGGAGTGTTCCTAGAGGCAGCTCACTTCGCATGCTCAACAGCGTGCTGCTGGAGAGTACTGGCTGGTTGTCGCCCCATACGTAGCTCAAGGCGACATATTCGGTAGTCGACTCCAGGCTGTCGGTCTCAACAATTCTCGCGCGAATCGCATCACCCGGACTGCCCGGAAGGATCTCAATCAGACGTGTGGGTAGGGTGCTGGCATCGCGCTCTGCTGTATGGTGGCAAGCTTCGTGAGTGTGTGTGCACTCGGCTAGCCAGCTCTTCGCATTGGAAAGGCTAGGCTCTGACTCGATGCTGTTCTTGCCGTGAGCGTGGGAATGGCAGCAGGTTTCGTCGCCGCCTTGGTGAGCAAGCGTCTCTACTCCACCAAGTTCCTCTTGTGGACCAGGGTATGTCGCCTTGTCGTTCGGCCAGTTGAGACAGCATGGTGCAGGAGTAAAGATCATGGTCAATGATCGTGCGTCCGGCCGCTCATCTGGATCAGCACTCAACATGCTCTGAAGCGAACGCACAACGGTCTGCTCCGTCGTAGTATTTGCCTCAGCCAAGAATGCGGCAAGCTTGTCTTGTATACCGGAGACGTCCTGCCAGTAGTGCTTGCCAGTACGACCGCTGAATGTCTTGCGGAAAGCTAACCATCCCGTGTTGCCTTGGCTGAATGATACAGACGCCATTTCGGCGAAGACACAACCAAGACTCCATATGTCAGCTGCCTGCTTGCGAGTAAAGCCCTCAAAGACTTCAGGGGCGATGTATTGGCGTGTTAGCGGCTTGCGCTGGTCATCGCCCACTTCTTCTGCGGAGCTGACGCCAAAGTCGCTGAGCACGACGTGTGGGAATTCCTGATCGCCTTCTACGATCAAAATGTTCTGAGGCTTGATGTCCATATGCTTGACAACAGGTCGCTGCTCGTGGAGATACCTCACTGAGGAGGCAAGACAGCCAAACATCTTGGTAATAGTCTCTGGCAGGTTGGCAGGCTTCTGCAGCGCTGTTCGCTGCAGCCATCCTGCAAGCGTTGTCTCCGCAACGGGTGAGAGGAGGATTGACATCTTGTCACCTCTAGAGTAGGCCCCAAGGAATCGAATTATGTGAGGGTGGCGAAGCTTCTGAAGAACGCTGACTTCCTTCTTGAGCTCCGCAATCGCGGTCTGGTCACGGTTCTTGAGTGTCTTGCGACCGACGTGGAGTCC
Source organism: Alternaria novae-zelandiae (assembly GCF_023758075.1). Classification (NCBI taxonomy): domain Eukaryota; kingdom Fungi; phylum Ascomycota; class Dothideomycetes; order Pleosporales; family Pleosporaceae; genus Alternaria; species Alternaria novae-zelandiae. The sequence goes on along the minus strand of NW_026056967.1, from coordinate 1,233,231 downwards.
CGTTTGCTGATGCACGACTTCATCGACTGTACTAAAGCCTCCGGAGCCCAGAAGCTTGACACTTAGGAATGACGTCGTTGATGGACGTATTTCAGTCCTGGATAGTGTCATGGCTGTATTGTCTTGAGTAGACGTCGTCGTCGTACCCGTGTGCCACGTTGCTTCGGTCAGCGAAATAGTTCCATGTCGTGGGCTGGAGAGAGGTGCGGCAGATGAACCTGGAGCAGCAGTGGCTACGTCAGCCCTCGAATATTTCCAGTGAGGGTGTTCTGAAAGTCGAGCATCCGTTCTACTGCCTGGCGATGAGTTTAGGAGCTCACCCTTCATGGGCTGGGAGAGCCCATCGCTGGCCATAGCATTCTTGTGGTCTTCCTCTGTCGCAATGTGGCTGACTTGCAGTAGTCGCTGGTCAGTTGAGACGCCGAGCGATGCTGTTGCATCCGTCTCAGGTGAGATCGATGACTGAGAGATGTTCGGCGAAAGTGTAGTGGGTTTGATAAGTTGGTCCGCACAATACAACTGGCTCTCACCGAGTTGTGAGAGCTGGAATTGGAAGAATCCGCCGCTTGATGACTGGCCTGCAGAACTGCCGCTGCCGCCCGAGCCAGTGTGTTTGGAGCCACCGTCACCCTGTGGATGGAAAGGCGGTTGAGGGGAAGGCTTGCCACCGAAGCCGCCATCGCCTGGCCCGTCGTCATTGTCGTCGTCTGCGGAGTCGAGGCTGTCGTTGTCTTCCACGTCGCGCCAGTCAAGCATGCATTTGCCTTGCTTGAAGTGATCCGCAATGTGATCTATTCGTTCTTGTCTCGTCTCGAAGCGATGTCGGCAAAATCCACACTTGCGTGGGAATTCGGTCTCGGAGTACACGGTGCTGGCCTCGTCGAAGTCCTCCGCGTTCATCTCAGGGTGGATATTGCGGAAATGCTGGACAAAGTGGTACTTTCTGAAGCACGGTCGAACGTTATCGACACCCCCGACTGTACACAGGCTGCAGACCCATGATTTGCATGGGTAGCCTTCTTCCTCATTCCGCTTCCAGTCATTCTTACGGCCATACCGCTTGCCGCATTTCCGAGTGCACTGGTAAATCTTTCTGGGATCCCTACCGAGCAACTCTAGGTCTTCGGTAGGTGTGCACCGTTTCTTACCCCGTGTGGTGACTGGCTGTATGGTGACGGTAGTGTTGTCGCAATTTGGTGACGAGCCGGGGGTGACCGTCTCTCCAAGTGCTTGTTGTATCGTGTTCCCATAAGCAGTGCATGCCCCCGAAAGGTCTGTTTGGTACGTCTGATCATCCCAAAAGAGTTCTGGCTGCTTCTGCTGCCGGTCTTGTTGGATGAGTGCCGTTTGGGACTTGTAGGCCGAATCGCTCTGGTTGCCACCCATGCCCTGCTTCAAGAGCTGACCGAACCAGCTTCGGATGGCATCTGCAGGCTCACCGGTGAGCTGGCTTAGTGAGTCGATGTGCCTATCGCTTTTGAATTGTTAGCATTGATGAACATTACTCTGGTCTTACAAACACGTATGCGCTACATGATATCGAAGCTAAGGAGGAAGTCGCCAGCCAGGGGGATACATGAGAGTGTGTATGACTCGGAGATGACCACGAAACACAGCTCCGTGCACCCCGTAAATGTATGGACAGACTTCCCTCTCGCCGTGGTATCCGTCTGGCTGAACAATCTTGGTCGGAGGGTCGTGAGCTTACCTTGGCAGCACATTGTATTTATGGAACCACGTTGCGCAGACATCGGCTGCCTCATCTGGAAGACCTTCTACGGCCACGGGCGGGGTCGCCTCCAGACCCCAGCTGGATGTCGTTGTTGCAGGAGGTGTTGGGAATAATGGGAAATCAAAGCTTGCGTGACGCTTAGATTGAGGGTAGTCCTGCGTCTCAAGCTGCAGCGGCCGCTTGCCAAGCGCATTAAACTGCGTAGGCATGGCATCAAATGAGTGAAGTGGTGTAGGTGGGTATGCCTTCGCGGTATGTTGGAGCTGCATATCAGGTGTGAGCTGTGCCATCCATGCTGGGGTCGCCGAGGTGTCATCCAAGGTCTGCCGCATGGTTAGCAAGTATGCTATATGGCAAAACGAACAATCAGCTTACCAGACTTTGTTGCATTGTGCACTGCTGAGCGTTGGTTTCGAATACAGCCGGATCAATGAAAGATGATGATGCGGAAGTATCGATACCCTCGTCAGCGAAGAAGAAGCCAGAAGTGTTATCCGCTGGCGTGTACGACTGCTGCTGCTGCGGCGTCGCAAACATGTTGCTGAAATCCATGTTGGTGTCAAAGGCGAAACCTGCGCCCTGATGGTCCATGACTATGTGTGGTGTATTTGTCAGAGGGCGTTCAATTTCGTCGTAGTAGACGGTTAGCAATCACGGGCTCAAAGAAAGAGCGTGAGCGAGAATGGTGGAAAGTGAGTGTTCAGGAGCCTGAGGCTTGTCGCTCAGTATTTTAGATCAAAGGGCGCTGCGCCCGCGAGTGTTGCAGTCGCTTTCGGAGTCATCCACGCAGCCCTTCAGCTCTGGGAAAGGGCGATGGAGATCCAAGGTTTAGGCAACCGGTCAGACGATTAGTGGGGATTCGCGGTAACTTTACGACCCCGCCAAGACGGTCGTTCGAGACGCGATTGTGGCGCTGGGAAACCTGCGGGATTTGGCAAACCTCCTGAATCTTTCCAGCCGCCTTACATTTTCTCAAGGCGTGTCTAATGTGGGGAGTGCAAAATAGTGATGATGTTCGGACCCGTCGTGAAGTTCAGTGTCGGGGTCGAAAAGAAACGGCCGCACATTCGTAAGCGCTAATTTGCTGTAACGCCCTTTTCTCGCTGCGCGTCCAGATGGGGTTAGCCGAAAGTGGGGCGTGTGGCTGAGCTGCAGAAGATACGGAGAACGCGAACTCGATTTCACCCCATATTGAGGTTTAGCTGCTTTTTGACGATGTGCTATTCATTAGGATCGCATACTCATCTCCTTGGACTTGCATAGCTTCTGCTCTTGCGAAACGCCATGTACACTAGTCAGTCGCTATGCAGCCAACCTCGAAGTGAACCACCCCCGCGTCCAAAACGATTCTTTGTCTAGATCAATGTGAGCAACCCAAAAATTCGAAGCATGTTGTAAACAGCGATACATACAATTGCTAGCAGAGTCGGTGTTGGTGGACGCCATCTCCCTCATATATGGCCGGGGACTGCTCCCGCATTTTGGAATATAATCCCGGTAGAGCAACAACGAACATGAGTGGCTTGGAATCTTTTGTGAAATTGTTCATGTGGTATCATTGAAAATTATCTACGTTCATGAAAGGAAGAACCTCTAGACCTCGTATCATCATCATTCCCTTCCCATCACGCCTTAGTAGGCAGCCATCTGGTTAAGCCCAGCAGTCTCGCGCTCAAAGTTCTTGTGTTGCGAGATGCTGAACAGGTACGCGCTGGTGAAGTCCTTGGCCTCCTTGGCCATGTTGACAGCCTCCTTGAAGCTATCGGCGTGAACCTGACCAGCAGTGACGACACCGTAGCTGTTGACAACATCAGCAGCAGCCGAGAACTCCATGCCGGGAAGGTCGACAGCCTGCTTGATGAACGACACGCCTTCGCCGGTAGCGCCAATCGCCTTCAAGTGACCGAAAGCTTCGCGGATCCAGTGAACAGCGCGGCCATTCTTGCGCAGGGTCTCAATGGACTTGGCGCCACCGGGCACAAATACACTGTCGTACATGGTGGAGCGCTGGCCCTCAAGGTGGTGGTCTGCTACAACGCCGGAGCTGCTCTTGTCCTCACCTTCGGCGAAGATCTTGTTTCTCCTGGGAGAGATGGTGAAGGGAAGGGCGCCGGCAGCGGTCAGGGCGGCCTTGATGCCGTTGTAAGCGACCTTGTCGTAACCATCAGCGATGAGAATAGCGACCATGCGGGTGGCAATAGTAGGCTTCTCGGGCATGAAGTCCATTTGCGATAGACCCTTGGCCTTCTTGTTGTGCTTGGGGCGAGTTTGTTGAGTGGGCACATCGCTACCAACCATCTCCGCAACAGTCTGAGCAAGCTCAAGATCGATCTCGCAGAGACGCTCACAGAGGCGCTTGTAGACAACAGGGTCGTCGCAGTGGTCGAGCTCAAAGGCAAATGCGTCCTTCATGTGCATCTTCTCGTTCTCCGACATGGAGTTGTAGAAGAGCTCGGCCTGGTTCTTGTGCTCCCTGAACTTGCTGCTCTGCATGCGGGCCTTGATACCGGCGGTCTTCTCTGGGTAGTCGATGTAAGCACCCTCCTTCTCGGTGGCAGGGGGCACAGTCTGGTAGCGGTTGGGCCAGTAGTTGACCTTGCCCTTGGTGATGGTGTGGCGCATGGCACCGTCACGGTTGAAGTTCATGACGGGGCAAACTGGCTTGTTGATTGGCAACTCTTCCCAGTTAATACCCAGACGAGAGAGCTGAGTGTCCTGGTAGGAGAAGTTGCGTCCTTGCAGGAGAGGGTCGTTACTGAAGCCGATACCAGGGACAATGTGGCTTGTGCAGAAGGCGACCTGCTCAGTCTGGGTAAAGAACTCGTCGGGGTTCTGGTTCAGCTCGAGCTGACCAATGTATCGGATAGGCACCAGCTCCTCAGGCCAGACCTTGGTAGCATCCAGAATGTCAAAGTCGAAGTCGTGCTCGCGAGACTCTGGGAGAACCTGGATACCAAACTTCCACTTGGGGTAGGCGCCGCTCTCGATAGCCATCCACAAGTCTTTGCGGTGGAAATCAGGGTCTTGACCAGCTATCTTGAGTGCCTCGTCCCACACAAAGCTGTGTACACCGAGCTCGGGTGTGAAGTGGAACTTGACAAAGCTCCTCTCGCCCTTGGCGTTGACGAGTGTGTAGGTGTTGACACCGAAACCCTGCATCATGCGGTATGAGCGGGGGATGGTACGGTCGGACATGGCCCACATGAACATGTGCGTCGCCTCTGGGTGCATGTACTGGAAGTCCCAGAAGTTGTTGTGTGCAGTTTGTGCCTGGGGGATTTCGCAGTCAGGCTCTGGCTTGCCGGAGTGAATGACATCGGGGAACTTCATGGAGTCCTGGATGAAGAAGACGGGAATGTTGTTGCCAACAATGTCCCAGTTGCCCTCCTCTGTGTAGAACTTTACGGCGAAACCGCGAACATCGCGCACGGTGTCTGCGGAGCCACGACTACCCAGTACAGTGGAGAATCGTAGGAACACGGGGGTCTCGCGCGATGTGTCGGTAAGGACGCCAGCTGAAGTAACGTCTTCGGCCGACTCGAAGAGGGTGAACTTTCCGAAGGCGCCGGAGCCACGGGCGTGGACAACACGCTCGGGAATGCGCTCGTGGTCGAAGCGGTGGATCTGACACTGTTACTACTCGGTCTTGGTGGCCAGGTCTGGTCTGCATACCTTCTCACGAGCGAAGTGGTCCTCCAAAAGGGAGGGGCCGGTCTGGTCATCGGTCGCCACCTTCAGCCAGTCGTCGGTGTTGTTCTGCTTGACACCGAAGTCGCTGGTGATGCGCCACTTGTCGTCGTGTACATCCTTGGTGACGGCTGCGAGCTGGGCCATCTTGCCAGTCTTCTCGCCAGTGAGGCCCTTGGCCTTCTCTGCGACGTTGCCTATGATTTCGGAAGCCATTTTGTCGAGTGTGCAAAGATTGAGTCGATTGGCGATGTCAATCGGTGTGGTGGCCGTTTGCTGCGCGCGCCGCGCCCGTCTTTGTACTGCCGGGACTGTTTACTTTTCGACGTCATAGCGACGTGTGTTCGCTGCACTTCGGCTTGGAGTTGCCTAATGCCTCTACCGCACAGCTCCATCAGGACAGCGACTGCGTGTTTGCGACGCGCTTGAAAGTGGAGTCTGTACAGTCCAGCCAATGGCAAAGAAGATGATGTTCGATCATCGTGATTGAACGTCTGCATCGAGTGCCGAGCGATGCCGATGTGCCACGCGAGACTCAACTTTGCCATGTACCCGGCAGCTAGCCCCTGCCATTCGAGAATCGCATGCTGAGAAATGGCCTTTTCTGAAGCCCATCCTTGAACCCGCCACTACATTTTCTTTCTAGCGAACCAAGACCGAGTCGTCCTCGAGTGTGAAAATTGCCGTTGCTCGCAAATATCCTGCTGTGACGTCAATGATGGAAAACCGTTAAAAGGCCCACGTGTGGATGCCCCGCACCGCCCCCACCAGCTGCATGTGCCAGGACAGATCATCACGATATTCTGGGCTGCGACAGCTTCAGGCGCGAAGGAAGGGTGTCGCAAGAAGAAGGTCCAGATTATTGAGGGCGACGAAGACGAGTTCTCAGGCTTCGTCGGGCTACGCATGGTCCGGCACATAAGCTTTCGCGCTCGCTCCTGGCTCCTAAACCCTATCGCATCTGCCCCGACAAACTTTCCTAGAGCTAGCAACTCACCATTAACGCCGGACACTACGACGACCGTTGGCTTGCGTGCGAAACGCACATCCGCCGCGTGACCTGATCTTGGCGAACCGCGAAAGTCGGATGACTACGCGTCTATAGCCACACATAACGTCCGGAACTTTTCCTGGATCAATGCTCGTTTTACAGCTTCATGCAACTCGAGCAGGCCGCTCTACGCTAATGCCGGGTTTACTTTTTCGCACAGTAGGCCACTGGATTGAGAAGCGTTGATAGCGCGCTTCACAAAATCATCTGCTAGCCTATTTTGCACAGCGTGTATATGCGACTGGCTTATCTCCAAAGTCACGATGTGTTGACGCTGATCTATGTTATTTGCCGATGGTGTTTCGCAAATTAGTAGCAGCAAATGGTCTTGCCGCATCCTGCATCCGCCATGAGCCGTGATGTTCCGGACAATCCTTCCGCCAATGAACCATGAGTACGTTTTGCAGTGGTTAGCATTGCCTGCTCGGTCGCTTTGCCTGATGATCGACAGGCATTGTGCGTGTCAATTGTACCTTGCATCTATACCGAAGGCCTCCGCGGCTTCCGGAAGTTACAGTTGTCAAACGGCGGAAAAACTCTCTCGTCGGCATTTTGGCAATGGAACCGGTACGTCAGTAGCCTAAGCTTCGCTTTCGCTTAGAGGGGTGATATGAATGCGAGCATCCAAATTATATCTTATCACATCAGTGAACTAACCGTTGGCTTGTGCTAAGGCAGGCACTTCCGATATAACCCTTATGTCGTTCATGTTGTCGTTGCCTGAAAGGGTGCGCAAAACGCCCGTTTGGCCGCTTTTCCAAGTATTGATGATCTGCTGCTAACCCCACAAGCTTTATCGGTTTCAGTGTCCAATGCTTTCGAGTACGGATATAGATGAGCAACATTTATGCGGAGCTTGTACGCACCGTGAGGCTGCAATGGGCTCTGGAGCTGGGTTCCGGTAACTACCGCTGTCCATGGATGCATCTCCTGTGGAGCTGCATCCTAGCTGCATGTGCAACTATATTCTTTCTCACCCTATGCCAGCGAGCTTTCTGTTTCGGATGCAGGCCGTACTGTAGATGAGCTGACAAGGGAAGAGTCTCAACAACATGTAAGATTGCTTATGATGTCGTCGATGATACCAAGGAAGTCATAACGGTGCCGAGAGTAGACGAGACACCCTGTCCGTCATGAGGCGGGGCAGCCCCGGTCCTCATAGTTGCTGATCAGGCGTACGCCGAGGTTGACGCATGGCTGTGGTGCTAGTCATGGCGGCGGCCATGATATATGTACAGGTGGAGTGGGGCATGCTGTGCCTCTTAGCAATTGCTATCCTGATAGGAATGCTAGCGAGAGGAGCTGCCAACGGTTTTGTGGTCAGCGGAAGAATGTAAGGATAGGGCCGCTGTCACAAGCGCACCGTGGCATAGCGTGGCCTGAGCTAGTGCCTTCGCGTGTGGTAAGCGCAACCGAGATGCGCATCCTGGAGATTACCGCCAGGCTGACCTGAACGGCGCTGAGTCGCAAGTGATCCTTTGAGAATTGTGCGTGAATCGGCCGGCACTCGCATGGGCACTGGTGTGGCTCTTCTCGTAATCTCCACCTTGTACTGCACTGATCTGCGGACGATGCTGATCGTTGATCAGCTCTCGAGTGTGGTCGACTGCCGAGCAACAGCCGGAGCAGGTGACATGAGGCTGCTGTGATGCGTGGAGACGTGGGACAAGCCACACACAAAGGGGAAAACGAGTCACATCTTAATCTTACAGCCGCGAGCCTCCGTGCCTCAAACGTGGATGGATCTGCCGAAACACAACCCTGGCCCAAGTGGGCGATAGCCCCCCAGGCGAGGGCAACAGACTTTACAGGATTGTTGCAGGTAAAAAGACGTAGGTTGCTTCTGCGCGCCAGTTCTGCAGTCGCGCGGACTTGATTCCTGCGTCTCGCAAAACGAAACAGTCCGCGTTGCTTTTTGATCACCGACGGCGCATCTGCACTTGTGGAGCTCCAGGTCGCACAAGTCGATCAGGTAAGAGCGGGCCGTGAGGCTAGGCCACGTCAGGCGAAGCGCGCAAAACTACCCCTGTCGCCCGTTGGAGACTGCTTGTGCAACACATTTTTTTGACAGGCTAGGTACACAGCATGCGACGAGTAGCGCCTGTATCTCGATCGCGGTCCGTAAGGGGACGTGTCCATTCGTGTAGGATGGCTCTGCGCTCCAGGTGACTGCTCGTACTGTTGCCGGGATGTGGAGACGGGCAGTCATCACGTCTGGTGAGCGACGGGCCAGCTGCGCAAGCCGGCTCTACCACGATCCCCTTCATACCGGCGCTGACGTGGTGGCTCATTTGACGGGCGTGATGTCGGCTAGATGTTTGCAATCCGCAGTTCGTTTGGTGCCAGGGTTCTAAATTGGGTAGGCGACTGAGGTGAGGACGTTTCCATCTCGTCTCGAATCATGGGCGTAGGTCGCAATCACTACGCTAAAGCTTGCGTCCAAATTTGGCCCACCGAACAACTAGACTCGACAGCAGACGCTTCACTTGACCTCGCCCTAAGGTAGCTGTCGTGGAGTTGCGTTGACGTTATGCAAGGACGGCCCTTATTATTGCCTCCAATGTTCCACCCGTGGTGTCCGTCGCGCTGGAATCGACAGCGCATGACGAGGACTGTAGAGCCCCGGGCGTGTTTTCATCATGTCGAATTGCATTCACAAGGGTGCCATGTGCCAGCGATGTGCGGTCGCGACAGGAACCAGGGTGCGTTTATTTGGTCGACGACCACTTCTGCTTGAGTCGAGGCGTGAGTCAGGACGCGCAAACAGACTCGGGCGCTGGCCGCCGACAATGCGACTGAGGTCAGTTGGCGATATCCACATTGGCGTCACAGGCGAGCATGCGGCTATCCGTCTGGCACAATGTTGCAACTAGCCTTGTAACGTACGGACTATTGCAGTAGTGGAGGTCAACGTCCATCAACAGCACATGTTGTACCGTACGAGTAAGATGCAGACGAGAGAGTCAGCCCTGTATGGTCTGATGCACGGGGCCCTCATCCGACCAGCCAAGGGAATGTGCTGCCGCGGCGAGAGTGCTGGCGTTGCATGTCCTGTTTGCGTGGTATCCAAGTACCTCAGGCGCAGATGAATGGAAATGGACGAGCATCGGAGCTGGCGCAGCGGGTGTTTCCTGGCAAAGTGCCGGGTTGACTCCGCAAGTGTGCAGACCCTGGGCAGGTGAAGGAGGAGAGCAACGGTCGTCGGGTGTCCAGGCACGGCGATTGGGCCATTCACGGCGTATTGGTCACAGCACTGGCGCTCGACAAGGAGGCGGGATCACCCTGGCTGATGCGATGCTGGCTTGCTGGCTGCAGCTAGGCGTCAAGGCTAGTAGCTCCGCGTATGTATGTGCTTGCCTTTCCGCACGGAGCCAACGGCTGTACAAGACTGTCGCGTCTTGTTGCAAACGGGAGCGAAGGTAATCTAAGAGCTTTGGAGCGTACCGTCAGACTGGCTCGCTGCCATGTCGAAGTTATAAAACTCTCCACGCTGCCCGCTGCATCCCCTCTGGACGCTCCGACCAATTCCTCACCCGCTCGACCAAGTAGACCTACCCTGCTGCTGCTCTTCTGCTCTCCTCCCCGACCAGTCCAGCACCATCCCACGCCCGCCAACAAGCTTTGATACCTCCGCCGGCCGCCTATCTTCTCCGCGTCACGCTTGTTTTTTGGCCTGCCTTTCTTCTTCCTGCTCCAACTCCGTCTTCTCCTCTGCTTCCCCGCGAGCCCGTTGAGCTGCGCTCCGCACGGCAGTCTCGCCCTCACCTGCAAGAAGAAAGAGCTCCCGTCCGCCAGCCAATCAGCGCCCCCAAGCTGCCACCCCGCCTTCCTCGTCTCCCACGCCGCTGCAGAAGGCGCTACCCCCGCCGTACGACCGCGCCTGCCCCATTCGCCGGCCCCCGCCAACATGTGCACCAAGGTCGTACACAAATATGGCTGCGGCCACGAGATTGCTGAGAAGGCGCCATGCGCGACGTCAAGAACAGCTCCTTGCGGCGTCTGCAACACCAAGACCGTCAAGCACGACGAGAAGTGTGATAGATGCGACCATTGAGACAGGTGCGCCCGACCCTCCCCAAACCCTACGCGTCACACGTGTCTAACCCCCCTCGTCCTATAGTGTACTCCCGTCAAATTATTCGCACGATACCCCATCACGGCCAGCCAGTCGCACGCATCGAGCCCGCCTTCGCACTCGCATTCCAAGCACCTCCTCTCTCTTAGCTTCTCGTCGCGCGACTCTCTGGCCCTGATACACAGCTAGCTCCCCATTGAGGCTCTAGCCCTAGGACTGCATTTCACGGCGTCACGGATTTCAAAAAAGTATTGGTCCCCTTTGGGTATTGTCTCTTAATTGGACTGTGGGCACCGCAAGTCCGGCGTTTTGGATACAGGCTGGTGTTGCGAGACACTTTCTTACTCGTGCCACTCGGCAGCTTTCTTACTACATGGATACCACGCTCTCCTAATCTTGTCGCGCCATGCGCCGACGGCGAACCGCACCGGTTCTCTCTTCTTATCTTGTCATTGTTATCACTATATCTCTGTCTGCAGTCTCTGGCGCTCCGCGACGTTGACACGAGGGGAAACGGCCAGTATACGAGCAAGTCAATCAAACCCTGGGCATCCGAGATGGGCACTTCGTCCTCTCTCGGATTGCCATAATTCATCTGTTGAGCCCATTCTTCTATTGCGCCGCCTCCGCGGATCTCGAGACCGTCGCGGCCCAATCAATCTGCGCTGATCTGCGGTACAGTATCACGCATGAGGAACATATGCAATGCCGTTTTTCGCCAATCGCCCTGGCTTACGGCCTCTGCGATGCCATCAATCACATTTCATGTAGCTCTCGAACCACGTCGGCGAGCTGCGCCAATCACGCGAGCCGCCTATTTGCTCTGTATATTGGGTCTGACTCCCTTGTATACCAGCCCTGCACTAATACCCAGGTAAACGAGACGACGTGGTCAAGGCACCGTCTATTCTAAGCCCGTGATAGGATGCCATCAATCAAGCTCCAGTCTTGTCATGCAGCACATGCTAGCATGTGCACCGGGCACAAGTCTCAACCTGGGAACAGGAGCGTCGCCGTCGTATGATGCTCAAAATATGGCTGTCTTATTACACCTCCGATCATGCTGAGGGACGGGCCGTAGCATGTTCAACGCCGTAAGCTTAGAGGCGTCTCTCCCAGCCATGCTGCCACATGTATCTCAGCCTCCATGGCCGCCTGGAAACTCTCGCAGTAAACCCAGTCCAAGTGAGTGCAGTGCTTTCATGTGACCAACAGCAAAGCCGCGGCCTGTGCAGACATGTATCCAGATCGCCAAATAACCGAGACTCTTGTATATTGGCACCTGATATGCGTCAAGCTCCGCACTGGTCATCTGCAGCCAACCGGGTAACGCGTCTTCTAGAAGGCATTCAGCCTGACCACCTTGACGGTTCAACCGAAGACTGAGCCACATAGACGCAGCAATAGCGTCCTTTGTCATGCGTGTGATTGTGCACCGGCCCCATCAGGCTTTTCTCGCCACGCTGTTGAAGCTAGTATGGTTGATTGAATCGACACTCGAGAGCGCCGTGGCCCCTCTGAATTGGCATCTTCAGTCTAATTTAATCCCCTGTGGTGGGTGTTTTGCATGTACCAGTGCCGACCCTTGTGACTACCACTCTATCCCTTGCTCTTGATTCCGCGAGACATCACATGGTCGATCTGCAGCAAGGCGCTTGTACTAGTACGTGCAGCGACGCAAAGCGGCTCCTTTCGCTTCATCAATTAGACGACCTTCGCTCGAGTGCAGTCGCATCCTGTGCCAACTTGAGACAACACCGCCAGCGGGTCTCGCTATGAAGTGTTGAGTCTAGTCGGCTCGGGGTCGGAGGAGTGACAGGGTGTTGATGCAGACGCGAATAGCTCATCACACCCGCACGTTTCGTGAAGAAATGAGATGCGCAAGCGATGACTTCGTTGTCAGGATGATGAGTGGTTCGACGGCTCGGCGTCGTTTGTGCGCTCGGCCCGGTAGTCGCTTCCTCATCCGGCCTCGGCAGCCGCGAGTTTCAATGTTCTGTCGACAACCCCAACCTCCACTCCGCAGCCATGTCGATTGATATCAACTGGGACACCATCACAGGCGGTGCAGAGGGCTCCGCGCGTGCTGAGACAATACGCGCCTTCATCCACGACCGGTTTCAGCAGGTGACGCTGCCACGCTTCATCCGCTCAGTTCACGTGCACTCATTCGACTTCGGCAGCGTACCCCCGGAGATTGAGATTAAAGACATATGCGACCCACTACCTGACTTTTACGAGGATGATGAGGACTACCCAGACGAACAAGGGGACGGGCCAGAGGAAGGCGACACGCAGCATGACGCCAAGTCACGCGACTCCAGCAACCCACCCAGTCGTTCACGAAGGGATAGCCATTCTAGGGAACGAGGCCGAGAGGTAGACTTGGAGGAACACACTCCCATTCAGACCAGGTTACGCCCTTTTCAACCTCTTCCTCGGCCATCCACGAAACGCGCGTCATTGGCTCCCAACGAACTAGGCAGCCCATTCTTTCATGGAGCACTCACGCCAGGCATCCCTGGTGGCACCTCCAATATGAACTACTTCCATCTACCTTTGAGTGCAGGTCTCTCCGGCGCTACCACGCCTCTTGCTGCTGTAGCTGGTGCGCAATTGCATAATTGGCTTGAGAACCCTCACGGTCGGCCAACTACGCCAACAAATATGCGTCTGCGGAACGCAGCGTCCATGAACTCGCTAACCCTCACACCGCAATCTCACCCAGATCCAAGTTCAAGGCCTTCCTCAAGGCACCAACAGGACGAGGGAAAGAGGCCGTCCTTTGCCGGATCAGACGACGGTACTTCTCAGCATAGCTATGCGCGGACACCGTCTGCATCTCCTCACCGCATGCGTGAGAAGAGTCCTGATGACATACAGGTTGTGACACATGTGCAATACTCCGGCGACATCAAAATGTCACTGACAGCGGAAATCCTGTTGGATTACCCAATGCCAAGCTTTGTCGGCATTCCTCTTAAGCTAAACATCACCGGACTCACCTTTGACGGTGTTGCGATATTGGCATACATCAAAAAGCGGGCCCATTTCTGTTTCTTGTCACCAGATGACGCAGATGCTCTAGTCGGCGGCGAGACCGGCTTCAACGGTCTTCAAACAGACGCACAAGGCCAAAACCCGCGGCCTGTGCAACGACCCAAGATCGGAGGTCTGCTGGAAAACATCAAAGTCGAAAGCGAGATAGGTGGCCAGGGCAGTGGAAAGCAGGTCCTCAAGAATGTCGGGAAGGTGGAGTCTTTCGTGCTGGAGCAGGTCAGACGCATCTTCGAAGATGAGTTTGTCTATCCAAGTTTCTGGACGTTCCTCGTTTAGAGCTCTGGAAGTCGCTCCGCATAAAGAGCGATTGTATGTATAATTGCATGCGCTACATACATTACATGTACAGCCAGCCAGCCTCAGCAACGAAATGGCGATGTGACATTCCGCATCGGCATTGTTCACCGCCAACGGTGGATGGGATTCATTCGAGCACAGCATTTCATCTGTCCATTATGGACCTTAACACACGGCATGCATGCATACAATTTCGGGGTCACACAACAGCGCTTTTCCCCACCCGAGTGACAAAACTAGTGTCTCACGGCAGCAAAGAGCCTTGTAGCAAGCCCTTCCTTTGTGTTCACTACAAGGGTCATACGGCAGACGCTCCGAGAACGTGGGTTACTTGCAGTCACCATGGGCACCCGCAGAAGCGATGAGGGACGGCATTTTGACAGCTATGTTACTGACAGCGGGTGTGACGGAATTAGGCCACGTTGGTACCTTCAGAACAGGGACAAGGACAAATGAAGCACTCTTTTGAGCCGTTAGTGCGAGTGTAACCTGCCTGTCAAGATCACTACCCGTCGGCGTCGGCATCGGGCCCATACAGACAAGCCTCGCACCGCGGTTGTGTCCCGTCAACTAGCGCATTGCCCATCAACCTTGTTATCATGTGTGTTGATCATCGATGCCGCATCCTGTCCCTCGTTTCCCGCCATTCCCGCCTTCATTGTAATCACCCTGGCTGCATGCGCCCTTTGCTGGCATACAGGTATGCATTTCGCCAATGATACCCACATACGATGTTGTGCATTCAACCTCACCGGTCGTTGAACCGCCTTTGTACCGACTGACCAGTGATATAGAGGCACGACAGATCAGACCCAACAGATTCCGTACAGAGTCTGCAATTCCCCCAAACGATCACATTGACGCAACACCTTACTGCTAGAGTACTGCAATGGCCAATCCCAGTATGCCAACAATTCGCAATCTGGTAGCGCAATCTCACCACGTAAACTGAGATGAAATTCATGCCTCTCAACATCAAACACGAGCGCCTTCTAATGTTCTCAATCACATGCGACCTATTCTTGGACAATCGTAAGATAGAGTTTCGATAACCCTTGGAATGGATGACAACCATGTCGCATGCTTTGCGCAATATTACCGTACCTTGTGCCGTTATTGTCACATATAGGCTCTTGGGGTCATAGTACCGGCAAGGATTGCGGCGCTATGGCGTGTCTTGCATGGCGGAAGTTGTCACGTCCGTCTACAACTGCTTTAGCCAAGCAAGCAACAGCACGTTCTGGTGAAGTTGAATGGTTTAATCTGACGATGATTGCTCGAACATGGCTGTACTGCGACGACAAGACTACAGAGGTCGTACAAGAACATCCCGAAGCGGTATGCCCATGCAATAATAAAAACCACCTATATGTCCGCGTCTATGCATTCCTCAATGGTCTTTGGCGCCCCGAGAGTTCACACTTTTCAGCTTGGCACATCCATACCTTTTGGAGGACGGCATAGAGGTCAATCTGTACCGATACCACACCATGGCTGATCGGTCTACAGTCTGGCGTATCTGTTACTACTGTATGAGATTGTCGCAAGCTAACTATACTTTCCATCACTAATCTGGTTGACATCCGATCAGGCCTCCAGACATTTTGAAACTTGGATGATGTGCATGCAGCGTGCCTGCTGGTTAGGCTTGCCGACAAGGCCGCGTTCAAGCGAGGCTGGCTGACTGAGCGCGAATGGGCCAATGACGCACACCATTCCCCACATCGCGACCCCGCGCGTCATGATCCAAAATGACGCAGGACGCGCCTGTGCGCCCTGACGCTACTCGATCCACTCATGAGGCTGCGAAACTTCGTGCGCCACGCCCGCGTCACTCGAAATGCGCGGCTGTCTGTGTTCAGCAACAGCAAACCCTACCAGTATGAGCGTCTGCCATCGCCTACCTGTATACGCCTATTAGAGCTCCTACCAGTGACAAGCAACGGTATCATTCGCTGCTCGTTGAAGGTTACTGAGCTTGCAGATGCGCCTTCCTTCAAAGCTCTGTCATACACATGGGGTAGTCCACAAGCCAGTCCCATATCAGGAACATCGAGACAGTATGAAGTAGGACTGAAATCTGCATCGAACGACGCAGTAGAATCGACCCGCCACCACACCATCATATGCGATGGCTGTCTTCTCAAGGTCACCAGTAACCTTCGAGATGCACTGCAAATGCTCAGCAACGCTATCAACATGCCACATATGCCGAAGACCCCGACCTACTACTGGATAGACCTTTTGTGCATGAACCAAACAGACATTGAGGAGAGGAATGCCCAGGTTGCCCGTATGGGTGATGTTTTCAAGAGGGCCGATGGAGTTGTTGTCTGGCTAGGCAAAGAGGATCAGTACACGTTGGATGCTGTCACTACCATGCAGAAGATAGCGGCTATTCCCGAGAAACACTGGCCGCTAGTACCTTACACATCCTTCTACAATCCCGAAGAGAGTCAGCTAGTATCCTCTACTGGTCTCACCTTCTACAACTGGCTAGGCTTCATAGTCCTCATCAACCGCCCATGGTTCAAGAGGGCTTGGGTGAGTTTGCAACGAATAGCTACATGCACAGCCGACGACTGATATCATCAGGTCGTTCAAGAGATCGCACTTGGCAAATCGGCTCTGGTAGTCTGTGGTAACAAGGTCTTTCCTTGGGAAATTCTATCCAAAACGCTGTCTTTTGTCAAACTCACGAGGTGGTATCATCATCTCCATGCAGACAAACTAAAGCATGTAAAAGAGCTGCGAAAAAATCCTGGCATCTACAAGCAAATTCTCAAGTCGAAGCTAGCTGTCGGCATCAGCCCTCTTTATCTCAATGATACCCGGCTATTCGCATCGTCACTGATCAGAGACGATGGTCAAGCGACCAAACAACCGTCTTTTCGGAACCTGCTCGACAAGCACCGCTTTTCAGAGTCTTCAGATCCCAGGGACAAGGTGTACGCATTTCTCAGCCTGGCCAACCGGGGTATGTCTCCATTTCGTACGCAGCCTAACGCGCTTACGCCGGATTACAATCTCAGTGTACAGGAGGTCTTCACACAAACTACAGCGGTACTCATGTCGTCTTACAAGAACCTTTCGTGGTTGTCACACGTGGAGGACTCCTCGCAAAGACGGATATCGGGGTTGCCATCCTGGGTACCCGACTTGAGCGTGCCGCTTCAACCTTACCCGCTTCGCTATCGTGGTCCGGCATACTGGCATGCTGCTGGCAACCGCGCCTGGCGTCCGGATGTAGAAAGCATGAAAAGAGGACTTCTCCCGGTGCAAGGACATCGATTAGATCAAATCGATCAGACTTCGCTGCTTATCGATGAATCGGAAGACCCTCCGGCGGTATGGGCAAGCATCGTGGACCTGGCCCTTGCGCTTGATTTATCCTACCCCGACCCAGGCGGCACTGGCAAGGCGCCATCGCGTGTCGAAGTACTCTGGCGAACGCTAACTACCGACATCTACAACCATACATACCCTGCTCCTGTAGAAACAGGCGAGCTCTTCATCGATTACATCCTCAACCTCCAGATCCGGCATCGCTTGACTCCATGGTCCAGCGCCGACGATTTCCAACCCCACCATTCTCCATTGACAGAGTCTGTATATCCAGATTGGCGCAAACTCCTTGAGCTCGAACCACCAGGCTCGCCGTACAGCTTCGACTCATATTCTAAGCGCTTAGTTGCCGTGGTGGAGAGTATGTTCAATGGTACATATTCGCCAATCGGGCTTGCGCAATTACAACACGAGCTCGATCAAAGCGCGGGCCGACAGCGAAGACTATTCAAGACACGCGGAGGGTTCATGGGCACTGGAGCGAGGTCACTGCGCGTAGGCGACGAGGTCTGGGTGCTGTATCGCGGCGGTCTTCCCTTTGTGCTGCGGCCTTTGCCTAATGGCCGTTATCGTCTTGTCGGAGAGTCATTTGTGTACGGGGTGATGCATGGGGAAGTTCTAATGATGGATCTTCGTCGACAGAATATCGTTCTTGAGTAGGATGTTTGAGTCTGTCACAGTGGAACCCAAAACGATGAAGTACTCGATATCTTCACGTGCTATTCGCCGCCATGACAATAGCGCTCCTTTCTTTCTATTACCCCTTTACTTCGCGTCATATATCCCATCGAATGTTGCGACAACTATCCCTCTCCAGGAATGGCTCACTATACGCCCACAAAGTACTTCTCCCGCAACGCATCATGCAACCTTCCAAACACACCTCCATGCCACGTCCGAAAATCGTCCCATTCTTCAGTGGGTATACAAGAAGCCATCATGTTCACCCATCCACCCACAATAAGATCCGCATAGTTCGCCTTCTCACCCTCCAAGAACGGCCCCTCTTCATGAACCATGAAAAGATCTGCCAGTGACTTCAGCGCCGCCTTGAACGCTACCTTGAGCTGCTCTCTAGCCTCGCCTTGAATGCAGATACTGTCCCAGGAATTCAAGTGCGCACGTTTGCTCATCTGTGCCTTCGCGGCGTCTGCGGTCTCAGGGTTAAACGGCATGTACTGAGCAACAAGAACCACGTGAGCAGAGAAAGTGGCGTCAACATGGGTGTTGAACTTTGCATACGCCTCATGTTTGGCCCCTTCGTTCAATGTGAGGGGTGCATAGAACATGGTGTCTTTATTCGGACTCTCGTAGTCAAGCCCCGTGTGAGTAGAGTCTTTAGGAAATAGACAGCCACCAGAATCGGGAAACGTGTCTTCGAGGTAGTTGGCAATGTCGAAACTGTCTCCGATGACCTTGTCTGCGGACGAGTCTTGCAGCATGGGTAGGGTGTGGAAGTCGGACCCGTCGTCTAGCTTACGTGTGGCGGGACAGTTGAGTCCCTTGCGGACGGTGGAGATGTCGAGGAGGTCGACCCAGGTTGTTTTGAAAGGTACGGCCTTGAAACTTAGGGCGAGGCGGGCCTTGGAGGGGTTGGGTGCGTAGGAGCGGGGCTGGATTGGGGAGGAGATGTCGTAGAAGACGAGGGGGTTGGAGTCTGTCATCTTAACTATATCCGATGGAATAGAAGTATAGATGCCTTGTCTTGAGGGCAAGTGAGGGTGGAGATGTTGAGTTAGGGAGCTGTGCTGTGGAAGATGCAGGTAGGCCATGCACGTAAGACTAAAGGAGCTTGGCGGGTTGCGGGGCGACACGAGAAATAGAGAATAGCAACGACTTGTGTTCGCACGTGTTGCAAGAGTTTACGATGGGTTTTGACAGGTCTCACGATGTTAGCTGTTGTCGACAGACCTGGTGCTCCTGCCGGCATCTCAGACAGGGCAAGAGCGCACGGACCCGAAAGCAGCTGTTAGAAGCAAGACGGATCTTGTTCCTGTGGAGCAGACACGACCCCAAGAGCTTTGACGCGTCTGCAGTCCATGAAGCTGATTTTACGACGGGGCGCTCATACTCGTTTGTTCGGCGTGTAGTGGCCGATGTGAGCAGCATCGGGCAGGTTCACGCGTGTAGCGATGACTAACACAGCGAATGACTGGCTCGGCACCAGCTCTTGTCCTCGTCATAGGCCAGCCAACTGCTCACACGCGCGATGGGTGTCGCATTCCCTACGAGTGCAATGCGTGCGGCGAGGGTATATATGCCACGGCCTTTGGACTAGCAGCAGACAAGATAACTAAATGCACCATGTCCGCCACTCTGCGTGCAAACGCCTTGGACTTCCTCGACGTCGAGCACGATGACGAGCTTCCTGGCTATGACGAGGCTATGCCAGCTCCTGCCTACGGCGCACACGACGGGCCCCTCGCTACCTACTGTCTCCGCCAGTATGATCGCAAAATACAAATGCTCGCTGCCTACGATGCGCCCGTCGCTCCCTCGTACCGGATCACAACCAACAGCTTCCGCGTCTTCTCCAAGAAGCCGGAGATGGAGGTGCTCCATACTTCGCAGGACATGCGACAGCGCAACATAGCCGCACTGTCCTATGACAACGACGGAGGCTTCCCCTGGCGGCCCCGCGCGCATTTCGATTACACCGTGGAGGATGGCTCGTGTACGCGGTACAAGATGGAGTCGATGAACTTTGAGGACTGGAGTTGCACCATCGACGACAAGACGTACGTCTGGGCACTCGACATGCGACCAATTGCATTGGTGCTGAGCGACAAGGACTCTGGCAAAGTCATTGCGCGCTTTACATTCTCAGACAAGGGCGTGCTCGCGCTGAGAGGTGCAGAGGTTGGCGACTTGACCATCTTCCGCGACGGACTGACGCTGGCGCCAGGCGGTATCGACAAGGTGGTCTGTGGTGTCATGATTGTCGTTACCTTCTTCAAAAGAATGGGTAGGAACTACACGAACCCGAAGACGGATGGACTGGGGCGAGTGGGGTCGGTGGCCAGAGAGATGCCGCTGCCGTCGCTGCATCGGGGCTCGACAGCAGGCTACTCGAGTTTGGGCAACTGGGCAGGATAGCATGCATGTAGCTGAAGGTTGGATATTAGGTGGTGCAATGCAGATATTGGCTGACCGAAAGACGCGAAAGGTACCATGTTGCTGTGCTTGTGCCACGCGTGGAAGGGCCGAGAAAGCACCTAGAGACGAGATGGGTGTCGATCTGGGGCATGGCCTACCAGAGCGTGGGTGACGGCGTCATGAGGCTAGAAAACGGCGTGACAGCGCTCGCGCACTACTCGAGACAGCGGCGCGGACCGGGCAACGACTGCTAGCAACCACCTAACAGCCGTTGTGATGTTGATGTTTCGACGTGATGTTTTATTTCTTTGTGCCGGTGGCTTCATGCCAGTCATGCCTCGGAGGCGAGGCAGGACGCTTAACCCCTATGCGCGCCCGACCCGGGCGAAGGTTCTGGATCGCACCGACTCGAGCCAATCTGCCGATCAAAAGAGCAGGTGGAGACGGGCCCGTCCAAGACGACAAGGCCATCCCCGCTTGCCAAGTCGCTCGAACTCGTGTTTGCTGGTGGAGAGGCAACGCTGCGAGGGCGCCCCAAACACCACAGCAGACACTGCCAGACAGCGTGGTGACACTGAGTGTGGCTGACAGCAGTACGCGTCCAGACTTGACGCCTCTGCACAGCGCAATCTGCTCTGTCCATGCATTGCCCTGGGCCAGCTTGCAAGCTGTGGCGAACCAAGCCTTCGCCTGGGTCTGGAGCCATCAGCCCATGTTCAACGTTCGAGGTGTCTAGCCCGAAGGGACCAACGCCTAATCTCGCCCCGGGAGGCCCGCCCTCTGCCCTTTTCCACCACCGTGGACGCGACTGCGACCTGCACCGAGCCGCCGCCGCCGAGCTGCTCGTCCAGCTTCACACTCATCGCCCGCGCCCGCCAGAGCTCCCGCTCGTCCTCTCTTTTCGCCAGTCCGCTGCTCGCAATCGTTCGCCCGGGACCTGCGGCCAAAAGCAATATAAACCCTGCACCACCAGAGGCCGACGCACCTGTCGCGCTGCTTCGGGCCTAGCAGCCTTGGTCGTGCTTTCACTCCACCTCGCCTGCGTGCCTGCCCTCTGAGCCGCGCCCCAGAGTAATCGAGATCCTGTACTGATCGTCGACGATACGCTTGGAAAACTCCGCCGCCGCCCGCTGCGAGGAATGGGATTCGCACATTTCCCTCTGCCTACCCACAACACCCGCCCTCGCGTCTGTCAGCTCGCCGGTACCGCTTGGACAGCTGAGTGAGATCCGCCCCGGCTGCGCATTCTCCACCTATTCCCGGGCTGCGTTGCTCCCCTCAAAGCACGTCGGTAGAACAGCCTGCGACTCTTCGCAGAGCCATGGTCAAGATGCGGATTCCCATCCGCGAACAGTTGGGATGTCTGGTTCTGCTGGCGTCCATGATAGGCCTGGCCGTCATAGCCGTCGCAACATGGGTACATATCGACGCTGCATACTCGTCCATGCTGGTACTGACTTTGCCAGCTCACCAACCACAACTTCGTGCTCAACATCCGCTCGACTCGCCTGACGCTGACAGCCTCGCTCAAAGCCGCTCAGCTCTCCTCGAATCTGAACTTGATGCAAATCCTGTCCCAGCAGGCTGCGAACCGCCTCTCCCCGCAGGCTGCCCTCAACCGATACTACGACGGCAACACCTCGGACGCGAACTGGGCCCGAGTCGACGAGGACTACGATGCTATCTTCTCTGGTGATATGCGGACCCGTGTGGCTGTCCAGGCCCAGATATACCCCTTCAATTCCTCCGAGCGCTCCGTCTTCCACCGGACCGCACAGAGCATGAGGGACGTTGTGCTGCCCATACTCAAACCCGACGGCACGAATGCGACGCTAGGCGATGACGAGTACGGCTTCATTCCCGAGCTCTACCCCAAGTTCTCTGTCGAGACGATTCCCTACAACGACACCTTCAACACCTACAAGGCACACTACGAAGGCAGGACCATTGACAACACGAGCTACCTCTTCACCGGGCCCTACCGCGTTAACGAAACACTCAGCTTGGTCTCGGTCACCATACCCATCATCAACAACACGTCCAACATTGACACCCTAGGATGGCTGACGGCTGTCCTGGACGCGTCGCTGATTACCAATGTCGTCAACGCCATGGAAGGTCTGGACAACAGTGGTCTTACCCTGCTGTTCGGCCCGGACAATGCCACGAATACCTTTCCTCCGGCATATCTGTACGACGCCGATACCCCCAACGCTCCCGAGAACGTACAGGTTCGCTACCTCGCCCCGCCAACACAGCGAGCAAAGGTGCAACGGCATGGCCAATACGACACCTCTCTTGACCCGCCTCCGTTCGACTGGGCAAGATATCCCGCCATTCGCAAGGGTTTTACCAAGCCTACTGGCGCCACCAACAATGCTGGTAGCATCATCTCCACCAGAAACGAGGATGGCGACGATGTTGCCGTTGGGTACGCTGTCGTTAACAGTCCCATGGTCGACTGGATGATTGTGGTAGAGCAGACCCACGATGAGGTCTGGGGACCCATCTACCACCTCCGGAACGTCATCCTTGCCTGTGTGTTTGGCACGATGGGTGCAATGCTGCTTCTGGCATTCCCCGTCGCACACTTCTCCAGTCAACCCATTCGAAGATTACGCGACGCTACCAAAAAGACAGTAGCGCCTCACATGTTTGAGGACGACGACTTCAGCTCGCAAAACGATGGCGCCAACGACAGTTCGGAAGATGCGGCCCTTGCCCGCAAAGAGGGCTTCTTCGGTCAAATCATACATTACCGGAGAAACGCAAAAATGAACCGAGCAGAGAAGAAGGAAGCCGAGAGGCGGAGACAGTTCCGCATTCCAGGCAAAGTCAAGGACCGCAAACACTTCATTCACGATGAACTCACGGATCTGACAACGACCTTCAACGAGATGACGGATGAGTTGATGATGCAATATGAGAAGCTGGAAGAGCGGGTAGCACAAAGAACAGCTGAGCTCGAACAGAGCAAGAAGGCGGCCGAGGCGGCCAACGAGAGCAAGACGCTGTTCATTGCGAACATTTCGCACGAATTGAAGACACCACTCAACGGTATTCTGGGCATGTGCGCCGTGTGCATGTCGGAAGACGACCCAAACAAGCTGAGACGGTCGCTAGGCATCATCTACAAGAGTGGAGACTTGCTACTCAATCTACTGACAGATCTCTTGACGTTTAGCAAGAACCAGGTCGGTCAACAGCTCAGTCTTGACGAAAAAGAGTTCCGGCTACGGGACATTAGTTCTCAAGTCTTGGCCATTTTCGAAAAGCAAGCAAGAGAGGGCGGCATCAAGCTCGCTGTCGAATTCGAGGGACCATACGAGAACAACCTGGACGATAGCGGACGGCCGAACGAGCTTCGCGACCTCGGGCCTTTCGGGCTTGGTCGACTCAAGGACATGGTTCTGTACGGCGATCAACATCGAATACTTCAGGTGGTCATCAACCTGGTATCGAACAGTCTCAAGTTTACGCCACAGGGTGGTTCTGTCACGCTTACCATCCGTTGTCCCGGCGAGGCACACATGTCAGACAGTCGCAAGGCGTCTCTGCAATCACGGCAGAGCTCAACGCGCAACTCGAAAACCCGCGTAAGAGCCTCCGCGTCAGAGGTAGGATCCGTCTCAATTGCAACACCGAGCGACAACTTTGGAACCGCCAACGTCATCAACGTCATGGGCAAGGGAGATGCGTTCTCCCGCTACATGGCTCAGGAGCGAGCCCCAACACCGCCACCGGGACGGTGGTTGTCTTTCGAGTTTGAAGTCGAGGACACTGGCCCAGGTATTCCCGACCATCTACATGCCAAGATTTTCGAGCCTTTCGTTCAAGGCGACTTGGGTCTAAGCAAGAAGTTTGGTGGCACCGGTCTTGGCCTGAGTATCGTCTCGCAGCTGGCTGGTTTGATGAAGGGTACGATCGGTCTCAAGAGTGAGGTCGGACACGGAAGTGTCTTCACTATGGTAATACCGTTGAAGCACCTTACAAGTCGGGCCGACAGTACAGCCAGCTCCAGGAACGTGAACCTGGAAACCGGGACACCGCGCCGCAGCTTATCGATCGACGAGCCGCCGCGAGGTCGCTCACATGATGACGCGCTTTCGGCCCGCTCGATACAATCCGCTACAAGTGGCCCGATCGTCGCTGGGAACACCGCTGCTACTGCTCCGTCCGGGCCAGTTGCATTCGACACCGATACCCAGCCTCGTCTTGTCGGTCTTAGTCAGCCTTTCTTCGCTTCGAATGCGCCATTGGAATCACCAAACTCGCAGGTCGCCGCTATGAAGCGTGTTGAAGCCGAAGCAACAAAACGTGGAGACAAAGTAAAGGTTCTCGTCGCCGAAGACAACAAGACAAATCAAGAGGTTGTACTGCGCATGTTGAAGCTTGAAGATGTGTACGATGTCACTGTCGCAAAGGACGGTCAGGAAGCGCTCGACTTGGTCATGGAAAGTATGGAACGCAAAGCTCCATACAACCTCATCTTCATGGATGTCCAAATGCCCAACCTGGATGGTCTGCAATCAACGCGACTGATCCGGCAGTCTGGTTTCTCCGCCCCCATTGTCGCCCTGACAGCTTACGCGGAGGAGAGTAACGTGAAGGTATGTAATCAGCGTCCTGATCTCGCTACTATTATACTAACAAGTCATAGGAATGCCTTGACTCAGGCATGGACTTCTTCCTCTCGAAACCTATCCGCCGCCCCGCCCTCAAACACGTCCTCAAAACATACTGTCCTACTATTCCAGAAGAAGAGTCGGATACAACACCACCCGGTTCTGCGGTCTTGACGCCGAAGCCAAATGGTGTAGCGGTGAAGCCTGCCCCACCAGCGGCGGGGTCCACGGCGCCATTCACCATCGTTTCGGGAACGAGCGATAACCGGCGTGCCGATGAATCGCCAGCCATATCGCCCATGACCTCGCCCGCAGCGTAGCGCTAGTGAGGCATTATCTTGCTGCGCTCTCATCTGATCTTTCTCGCTGGATGCTTCATCTCTATCCAGCGAAACCTCTGTCTACGAAGTTCCTTGTAATGTCCTAAGCACGATACCACTTAATCGCTACTTTTCTAATCTCCGTTTGCGATATTATAGTCTTCCATTTTTCTTTTGCGGCAAATGTACATAGCAAGCATGGCGCTGGTCGGGTACGGGTCGATTTCCTTTTCTTCTTCTGCTGGTCACAAAACATCTGGGTGTGCGTTTTGGCGTTTACTCTTCGGCCTGCAATTGCCAGAGCCTTCTTATCGCTGGGCTTGTTTCTTTGGAGAGATTCTGATTTGTCGTCATCCTTGATGGTGTTTACTTGGTGTTGATCAACGGGGCGATGTGACGTCCGGTAGGGTCTTTTACTAGGCAACAAAACATTTGGTGGGGATCTGGCATGAATCAATTGAACTTATCTTGCAACGCCATTTTGGCTGTTGCGCAACACTTATACTGTCTGGACTGGTTGTCTCACTGTGTTCTTTGCGATACTTTGCGAAAGATGTGAATGTTTCAAGAGATGGAAGATCTTGCATCTTAATACCACCTTGTACAGCGAAGGTGCGCTGCAGTCTAAGTTGGCGTAAAAAGGTATAATGACAAAATCACAAGGCAGTGTGGTCTTCTAGGCCGACGGTTTTATGTGGGTGTTAGACTTTTCTTTGGATGTTGTGATACTATCCGCTTGTCTGGAGTGTCCTCACGTGAGAGAAAGGAAAGAGTAATGGGATGACTCTGTCTTTTCATATATATCAGGGCTAGGGAATCTGAGATAGACCCGAGTATCTTTCGGCATACATCGTCATGTCTGCCAGCCCAACAGTAGTATCTAGTACTATACGCAGACGTTCGGGGCGTTGAGCACCAACGCACGGGTGTCCGACACCGCAACGTATGAACAATGACCAGACTCAAAAAGAGCCCTCCAGATCGGAATCTCCATCAGGATGTGCGTAGTAGCCGGCGAACGGGTTAGGAACACTCCTCTCGGGACCTTCCAAGCCAGTCAAAGCCTTCACAAACGCCTCGTCTTCCAAGTTCTCTCGTTCTGAATCATCCATGAGGTCATTGTCAACAATGCCGAAGTCAACTTCGACAGAGTTATCGATGAACGCCATAATATGGTCCATGTAGGAGTCAGAGCGACGGCCCTCCAGACGTTGGTCTTCTCGCACCTTCTTTATCCACTTTGCCTGCCAGGCTTCCGGCGCAAGTGCGTAGTAGTCCGAGACGATGTACTCCGTTTGCTGGCACTTCTCCCAAGCAACCACAGTGACTACGGTACCCTCCTTCATCAACGCGTTGACAACGCGACGTGAGCGCTGCAAGACCGGCGTACAGTATATGAGAGCACCATTCCATTCGAGCTTGACCGTGAGGTGGAAACCCTTCTTGACACGCACATCCAAAAGCTTCTCGAGATTGTACGCGAAGATGTCTAAGCCCTCCTTGCTCTGAATGGGGTCTTTTGATCGGCCTCCGTCTTGGATGTAAGCGTCCGGCGCCAGGGTGAGCTCCAGGCGACGAATGTGGTCGAGAGGTTTGACGCCGAGGTGGAAGTGATCTTTAGACAGGAAGTGGGTGAGTTCATGAAGGTTATTAGCATCCAACTGACGGCCGGACATCTTGCGATAGTATGCTTTGGCGACTTCCTTTGCAACGTCCATACCGACATACTGGTGCTGGACCCAGAGTGGAAGCTCCCACCAAAGGAAACAGCGACAGTTGTCTCCCATGCAGGGTACGGACCAAGGCGCCAAATTGATCTTGTCCTGCCCTCGATGGCCAGTGGACGCGAAGGACCGTGGGAAACTTGTAGTGCTCGAAGTCTTCTCGTACAAGGTCACGTCATCGAAGACTAGCCTGAGCATGGGCTCGTCCCAGACGTAGTCGTAGACCATCTCGCGGAGCTCTGGTGGTAGAGTGGTGTGGAACTTGTCGATGAAGTTGCGGCACAGCTTCTCAGCGACGACGCGGCTGAGGTGATGACATGCCCTGCCTACGTCCTCCCGCCTGGTCTCGAGCTCTGCAACCTTGTTCTTGAGTTCATCAAGCCTGCGTGGGAGTTCAGCCATAAATCCTTGTGCGATCGCTCCAAGACAGGACTTACTCGGTCTGGACAGAAATCTCTTCTGCGAGAAGCCTATAAGGTGTGAGCAATCGTTTGTAGATGTCGCGAATGTTATCACTGACCTTGACAGCTCTGCCTCGGTTGCCTCCAGCGTGGGCGCGTTGTCGCGGAAAGAGCTTGCGTTTGCCATACTAAGGACTCAAATATGGATTTTACGCTGAGAGTGTTTTTTGTGAAAGTATTGGGAGTCGTAGGCGTGGGATAGCGGATGTCAGGGTCCGCGCTAATGACGCGCTAACGCAATGCTGGTGGTGTCACGAGAAAGGGACCGAGCTTTGAGACACCGGGCAGTTACGACGTTCGTGTTGCCGTTGAAGAGAAAGGGTATGAGTAGAGTGTTGATTATGATTGAGACAGTCCTTCCGGCCTTGGTGTCGCGCGCGTCTATAGTCTAGAGTCTTGCATCGACCCGTCCTCGTCATCCATTGCGGATGTGTGTATGACGGCCTCGCGCCGTATCTGTCTTTTTGAGCCTCCGTTTCCCCATTTGCATATCCCAATGCCTCATCCGCCGTTCATCCATACCTTGGTCCCTTCTCGCCAACTGCCGACGCTTGTCTCGTCCCTGAGCCTAGTACCATCTTCAAAGAACGAAGTCTCAGAAGAGTACAATTGCCCGAACGGAGGAGGAGCACAGTCTATTCTAGACTATTGCTGTACGCCCAAATGTGGCGATGGCGATTGAGAAGGTCGGGAGAGGAAACAGTACTTCTGAAGTGGCATACAGCGCAGTTCGCAATCCATATGGATAGCCTTGATGTTCTGCCCCATCACCTATCATAGGGAGCGTCCGTCCTCATGATGTAGATCTCGCCAACAAGAACTACCAGACCGACGAGCATGGTGATCGCGATGATGGGCAGATTGACGCGCGCAAACTCCAGACCACCAACACGGATGTGCTTTCTGCCCAGAATATCGCGCCAGAGCATGCCCGCCAGCGATGCACTGAAGGCGAGACTGAAAGCACCGTAATTCACGCCAATCGCCATGCTGTATATCGTGCCCCAGAACGTTCGATCGGATATTGGAATGCCGTTTTGACGGTGGATTTCTTGCCACGATTGTACCACCCTAGAGATGAGAATTGTGGTGCCGATGTTAGTTCCAGCAAACTGGTCCAAGGTTAGCTACTGGAGTTTTATGGTGAAATGGACACTCACGTTACACAGTATGACTGAAACGAAGCCCATGCCTCCAATCGCACCAACCGTCCCTGTCTTCTCAACCCAGTGGTCCCACCCATGTGCAAAGACCGGAACCCAGCCCTTGGTGACCAAAGCCTGGACCAGCACGAACATGCAAAAGGCGAAAGGAACAAGCGCCAGCGGGAGGTGGTGGAAGACAGTCATAGTTGTCGGAAACGTCTCCTGTGCCCATCTATACGTGTCTGCGACGAGTGACGCGAGTGTGGTTGGCATCGGCCTCTTGGCTGGCTCTAGCCTCTTCTCGTCCTGCGATACGAGTTCAGCGCCCATCATCTCCCGTGTTCGACCGCTCAATATGTGACTGGAGGCCTCAGTCAATGGCCGCGACTTCTCCTCGGGGTTCTGGGCCGTTTTGTGATCCGCTTGAGTGGCGGTCGCGTCCAGCTCTTCTTGTATGACAGACTGCCTCCTAGTCTCAGCTCTTTCAGCAAGTGCGGCCTCTGCTCTGCGTCGGCCCTCGTGGGCGATCTTACGTGTCTCTGCCCGGTTGAGCCAACCCATTGTGAGATCGAAGATAAGCATGACGAATGCAGCGGGTAAAGTGACCCAGAACACCGGACGTTCATGAGAGCCTTGAGAGGCAGCATTGATCGCCAAGACAGTAATCAGTGTAGCTGCCATGATGGCTGCTCCAAACATTGCGCCTTTCCTATCCAAGAATGGGTTCAGGACTTCCTCGAGGGATAATTTCTTCTCTTGTTCGTCGTCGTCACTGTTGGGATCGCTTTCGTTGTCTTCGAGTGCACCTTTGGCGAAGGGAATATTGGGATTGACCGGTTTCTTGTTCTATTGGAGGAAGCTTTGTCAGCACATACTATAACACCTCGCTTGTGGGAGTGCTTACCTTGAGCTCATCTGGAAGATCTTCCATCTTGATAGAGGCGGGGATGAGAGATTCGTCGTGGAAGATGATGTACAACAAGAAAGGATACAGTACAACTCCCGTGACAAGAACTGGTACGATAATGTTGGCCGTGTACTTGATGAATGTGATCCCAAACGCGCCAGCCAAGACTAGGTTGGTCGGATTGGATGATACCAGTATCGCCGATGCGATGTTGGCGACCGAGAACTGTGTGAAGATCCACGCCCTTGGATGCTTGATGTTGCTCGATACACGCGTCATGTACGACAGAAACGCAGTGCCGGATAGAATGACCGGATCGTTACCGATGAACGCAGTGAGAAGGAAGAAGAAGGCATACAGGTAGAAGAAAAGCCGGTGACCGACTTTCCCTCCTTTCTGCAACACCTTGAAAGCTAGCCATCTAATGAGACCGGAAGCATCAACAGAAATGGCGATGTAAGCAAGAGAGAGGAAGAACAGCATGATATCGTATGGAACAATACCCTGATCACCCAGGGTGCCACCCTTTACTTCTTTTGCGCCAATAGCAAGGATGGCTAGTAGAAAGAGATCCGCTACCAGAGGTGTCGTTATGAAGTTCATGGGAAAGTCGAACCGGACGAATGGTCCAGGCTTGCCATTCCGGACCCTCGTTGGGTGTTGAGGTGGTGCGATGATGCGCAACGCGCTCATGGTCTTGACGAATGGGGTCCATAGTATCCGCGGCACATATATGGGTATGTGGAATGGAAACAGAACATTGATGTCTACAAGCATTTTCTCGTTAGTCCGCCATCTGCAAGGTCAGTATACACACGCTACTTACTTGTCAGTACGAAAACAATGAGAGTCACTATGGAGCGCCACTCTTTGATCTTGCTAGTATCAAGGTCAGGCCTCTCTGTCTCTGTGGCGCGCTGATTCAACATGTTGCGCCCCGTTGCAATGCTGGAAATCCACACTGCAAGATGATCTTGGGGCCAGAAAAACCCTAGGAGGTGTCCTGACGTTTAAAACGTGCAAGAACAAGCTTTTGGGTTCTGGGTAAGGGCCGATTGATGGGTACGTACGCCCGCTAGACGTTGCAGGCGATCTGTGAGCCGGCGTGCCTGGACCTCCGTCGCAACCGTGGACTTCAGTACCGATGCCGAGAAATTGCTTGTACGATGACGCGCGACATGGGCATGGCGGCAGGCAAGTGAGGCTCTTGTATTGTCGCGACATCTGCAGCCCAGGAGGCTGAGCTCGCAGCCCAGGATGACAAGATGATGGCATCTCGGCGCCGGTTGGGCCGCTAGCAAGTAGCGCCTCCCGTATCGAGAAAGGGTCCAGCGCTGACAGGTCATGCCTTCCACTCAGCCTCTCGCCCTATGCAACTGCGACAGGCGAAGACGATATAGTTCACCGGTAATCTGCATTGCCCCAAACCATTGGAGATCTACATGGCACGCCTTACCCCGGAGTCGCGCCCTTATGCGCGCTGCGCAATACCTATGCCGCTGCTCTTCTTTCGTGACGGCTCATCCAGCAATGTCTTCATCTCATCTGTCTTTACCCATACCAGGGAAGCATGTCTGCAACTACAGCGCTATCCGATTTTGCGACCGCTACTTCGTCCGCTACAACGTCTAGCCCAACGCTACAAGTCGTCTGTGCCTGGCCCATTTCGTCCAACTATGGAGCAGGGTCGCGTGTTAGTACCAACTCCTTCCCACGTGTAGAGTGGGTCTGGACCTATCAGAAAACTGATGCATGAATACAGATCCTGTACTATGTTCTTGTTGCCGCATGTGTAACTTTTCGCAAAGCAGAATGGCTACGGAACACATGTCTGGCTGCCGTGTTAATTCTGCCGGCCATCTCGGCCCTGCAGGCCCTCGTGCTAGCAGCCGCGCATACGAATGGTCAGTATAACGGCCACCAAGAACTCCAAGAAGCGCATTTCTGACCAAGAACCGTAACAGGCGGCGTCGATATGGACATTTACGGCGTAAGTTCTTAGTGCCAATATGCTGTGCGACAAACACTGATCGATCGTTTTCGCCTGTGCAGGCTTTCCAGTTTTGCGCAATTGGCATTTTAGCAGCGCCTCTCACCGTGAGACTGTCGCGAACTTATTTCCAGTCTCCCGGTCGCAACATCATATTTCTCTGGACGATACTGATCCTAATGGGGCTGTTGGCCCTCTGCGTCGAGTTCTACCGGGTCACTCCAACGGCCTGTAGCAGCGACGACAATGGGAATCCTTTCCAAGGTGCCGCTAATTTTCCGTACGAGCATGCTACTTGCAATCTGACTTGCTCTGAAAGCGTGGGTCCGAATTCTCCGATGCGAGGCGGATCTGCTGCCGACGTCTATGTCATTCCCGTGCCGCGCATCCTGACTTTCAACGCCGCCATGCTGCTCTCGGCCGGATTTTGCATACCTGCGATACTGTCCCTGATCTTCACATGGGATAAGATTCTGGAGATCAACTGGAAGAGACGACGTCACGTGGAGCCGCTAGACACTCGGATCGAGGGCGCCAACATGACCGTTGGAGAGATGAAAGGCATCAACAACGTCGTGAGAAAGTTCTTGAGTGTCATAGAGATCCCCTTATTTGGCGGGGTGATCATCACGATCATTGGCGTTGGCGAAGCAAATTTCTTCAGTCCTCAGGTGCGGTATATGACGGAACCTATGGCTTCGATTGGTGAGTAGTCTAGCGCAGTGGTATGTTCGGTGCTAACAAAGTCCTCAGGGCAATGGTCACCCATAGCTGGAACAATCTTGGCCGCACTTGGCTCTCTATATATCCTGTGGTCGACTGGTGGTGATGAGGCTCCCCAGGGGAAGCATGTGGACCATTGTGAGAACTCTGGCTCATCACGCCCCAGTCGTAGTAGCGAGCGACGACCATCTCCACAGCCTCCTTCCCCGACCTACTTTAGCCCCAAGGGTATTGCAGAGAATGGCTTGGGCATACGCTCGGAGTCGCCCAATGCTATTGAACTCATCCCGACTATCACGCATCCCGGATCCGAACACCCTCAACCCAGCCCTTCTTCTTACGATGATCAACAAGAGAATACCCAGGCTGATCAGCCGACAGCCGGTAGAAACGTTGTGCGTAAATGGCTGACGTCTGCTGGCAATTACCTGGGCGACGCTGCGCATGAGAAGCTTGATACAGATCATGTCGGCAATGACGAAGACACTCATAGATTTCCCGAAGTTCCTGGCGAGATCCTACGAAATCCCGATCTAGAAAGGATCAGTCGCACGTACAGTAAGCTCCGCGAAGAGAGGGAAAACAGCGTATATGCGGCAAGTATTGCATCTACGTCAGGTATCGAGGGCAGTACATCTCCGCCACCTATACAGGATTCGCCGCGTCCCGATATCAGCCCTGTCCGACGACCAGAACGAAGGGCTACGCTGGAAGTACCAAAGGAAGCGCATCGTAGGAGCGAGAGCCATTGAACGCTTATAGGCCAAACCAGGCTTCCGATACGGTCAGATGCGAAGGAACACTATGGCCTACCCCTACTGCCCAAATACCTTCGACACTCGGTCCAAAGTCGTCAGTGCGGTAGTTGCGCTCTGGCGTATCTTTCTTCGAGCTCGTCGGCGTAGTGCTGACTCCAAACACATTGGTCCACTGCTTCAGCGTCTCGTCGTAGTTCTTCGGGCTAAGCGTTCCATCTACCGAGCCATGCCAGAA